>NW_027226572.1:600000-928427 GCF_022539635.2 Chironomus tepperi
CCGGGCAATCCTATAAGGAAAGTGTCCTTTTTTCACTAGAACCTTAGAAGCAGTAAGGTTCTGAACATGGATGTTAAGAAGGACTTGAAATTGACTCAAATTTCATATCTAGTCGAGTAGACTTGAGTCAAGTTTTCAATACAAAATCCGAGTACTCTTGGAGCTCTGGATGTTGAGTGCTTTTGCCACTTAACGATCATTTGACTTTGTCAAAACGTGTCATGATGTGTGGCTCGAAATTGATAACATGCTGCATTGTGTTGTATATATAAAACATCAATTGAATTGTTACTGCTTAAAGATGCTGAAAGCCAGCGATAGAACCGTTTTCAGGTGGCATTTGAGGTAAGCCATGGACAACAATTGATCTCTATATGGCCAGTGAAATCAGTAAGTAGAGGGCGGAATTCAAGGACACTTGTTCAACTCTGGAAGTAAGTAAGTAAATAGATGCGACTAGAAACAGTAAAAAATGACCCAAACCGACTTGACTCTGTCTGGAATCGAACCAGGGTCATTAACGTAAGAAGCGGACACTCTACTCCTCGACCATTGCTGATAATTCGTTGTCTCCTCGCAATTCACAAATTCTTGCCATAATCATCAGAAAAATTCGCACAATAAAGTTCATAAACCTCCCAATCACCTCTATCTCCTCAACTACCTCGTCTACAATACAAAAACTTTGTCACATCAGACAATCGACATCTCCGAGTGGACAAGAAAAATCTCTTTAATAATAAAAAAGAATAAAGTCTAGTAAAAGCTAAATCAACAACAATTTTGTTGCTCTGCTCCCAAAAATGCGCTACCCATGTCAAATAAACAGCATATTTTTCAACCTCACAGCTCCGTCTCAGATACAGCAGCAGACATTTATCAAAATTGAATTGACGTTGATGACTGAAATTTTCTCACAGGAAAAAAGTTTGGAAGGAGCCGGGGAAAAAAAAGTATCAAAAATTCTCAGCACAAAAATATCAAATTTACAGTATCATTTACTCTGTTTATTGTCGAAATTGCCATAAATTTTTTATTCATCCTCTTCCCCCCTTTCGGCTCCTATACTCACAACTCTTAGAATGTTTATGTCACTCATTCATAACACGTTCACATCAAATCATAAAACGAATTGAGAATGGAGGAGGAACAAAAATGTGACATTTTTATGAAATTATTCATAGATAAAAATTGCTGCACGCATTTTTTTGCTGTTGCTGGTGATGCTTCTTGCGCCGAGTGACACAGATGAAGAAGGATTCGCCACGGAGCAGTTGAAGACAAGCCTTTTATTCGCCAAATGGTGGCGGCTTCCTTACTTACTTAGTTACTTACTTTGCTGGCCATACCAGAGTGAGACCGTCTCAAATTCGAGTTTTTGGACATTAGATAGTCGAAAAATTCGAACATTTCGAACTTAACTTATTTTAAAATACAAATTTCCGTTACGAAGAAAAATAAAAGTAACGGTCAAAATAAATTTGAATATTAACGACCAAAAATATTTTTTTGATACAAAAATAACGATCGTTTTTGAGAAAGCCACACTCTGGGCCGTACCAGTCAAGTTTGATACATGGCCTCCCTCAGTCGGCACCTGAAGCTGGCTCTATCGCTGGTTACCGCTTGCCAAGTGTGACACTATCTCTATCGACAGCTTCTTTCCATGAGATCTTAAGCATCCCGCGAGATCTCTTGCCATCTTAAAAGTCGGATTTAAATACCTTTAACAATGGAGCATCAACAGGCTTTCTGATAAAATATCCAGCCCATCTAAGTCTTTCCACACTAATGCGTCTCACAATATCAGCTTCCAAAGATTAGTCTAAGCACCTTTCTCTCAAAAGCGGCTTCCATTTGGTATTAGTAAAAGAAGCCTTAAAAGCGCCGTTGCAGAGCCTTGTTCATTTGTGTCGCTCGGGTTGAAGAGGAATAGAACGTTGATATCTTTTATTTCATCATTTATCAATTTCTTGTTACTTTTCTATTTTGTGAGATGTGAGATGTGACTGTAGATTAGAATATGAATAATTTATTATTTATGACTAAAGTTCTTGTTTGGACCATCAAATGTGACAGCGAGAAATTCAAAACTAAGTTTCAGTCTTCTTGCATATCATATAAAGTCACAACAACTATTTGAAGTTTTGATGATGCTGGATTGAGTTTTGAAATTTATTAAGTATTTATTCAAATGATGGTGCTTGAAGGTGCAGATTGAAATTTTTTGAAGGTATCCTCAAAGTAGATTTGTCAGTTGTCTAGTCAGGAGTGAAGTCAACATTTTTTCACAGCATGGTCATTTCAATCATTCATTCTCTTAAATCAAGTGCCAATTCAGAACTTACTTACTTACTTGGCTGGTCGTACAGATCAATTGTGATCCATGACCCCCCACAGGAGTCGCCTGAAGCTGGCTCTATCGCTGGCTTCAACTTTCCAATTTCCGATACCAAGTGCATTACTATCTCTATCGACAGCTTCCTTCAAAGAGTTCTTTGAGCGACCACGGGCTCTTTTATCGTCCAGAAAGTCAGCTTTGAAGAACTTAATTAATGAAATTTCTACAGGATGTCTAATAACATGACCAGCCCATCGCAGCCTGTTCAATTTAATTCAGAACAACACATCAATTTATATAAAGAACTTCGTCATATTGCCTAATAGCTCCCGATAGCTCATTGGTAGAAGCATACGACCTGAATTCATAGGACGTAGGTTCGAATCCCACTTGGTATTCATTTCTTGGAATGGAACTTATTCTGCTGGATTCATTTCAGTTATTCATTACAATCTGATCAATCCCAGTGTTGATATGAATTTGCCTTGAACGTTCCAAGTTTCTTGAATATTTCCAGTGCCTCTTTAAAGTCACAGTGTACTGTAGATCACATATAACTCAAATTCCCATGTTACAAACCTTTTTACAACCATAAAATTACAAATTGCTGACAAATGAGTAGTAAAACTCAAACTAAACACAAAAATTGTTGCTCTATATTGCAGACCAAGTTGTCAGTAATTTAACTTTAAGCTCATCTTTATGTACGAGCCATTTATGCAACATGAAACGGTAAACTTAATATTTATCACATAATATTGCACATTACCAAATGCTTATGGATGAAAAAAAAATATTTTATGACTCAAAATGACTTACGTGTGGATAGAACCATCTATATAGATCGTAGATTGAGTGTAAGTGCTGTAAGAGATCGTTAATGTTACATACTTTATGATAAAAAAAAATAACCAAACAATTTTCATGGTTATTATGAACATAGAGATGCAGAGGATGTGTTATTACAGCTTCATTAAAAAATATTCAATGTCAGGATTTTTTCAATTCAATGACTTTTTGCAGTAAGTGATGTGTCTATTGGGTAGTAGCAGTGGTGCAGTCGTTAAAATGTCGGTCAGACAATTATGCAGCCTGGATATGATCTCAGGGAAAGGCAAGTCGGATTTTGGTGCTTGTTGTAGTTTAAGCACGATAACTACCTAAGCATCAACTGATATAGCAGGTCGAGGCGTTTAATATGCAAAAATTGGACAACATGAGATGTATGAACGGAACATCTTAAGTCAGGAATAATTCTCAGTCATAACCAATTATATACCAGGACTAGCGCTCTTAGGGAAGCTCATTAATACTCATCAATCCTATCAAAATCTCATTAAAAGTCCAAAAATTCATCAACAACTTGCATTCCCTTAAATTATTTCCAGCATTACTCACAATGAGAAATTTATTATCCTCATGCACGATTTGAAAATTCCTGCTTAATTTTCTACCCCTTCCCAAAAAACAGAATAAAAACTTTTTTATGGTTTTCCCCAAATCTACGATTATAATCCTTATTATTACCATTATTACTCGTTCCTTTATGCACATTCTCATGCATTTAAAGTCCAAAAAAATTGTTTCTCGTGCTAGTTTTTCATACAGCAATTTTAAGCCATTAAATAGCCATACTCACAAGTGACTCCCTAAGGCCCAGTAAATAACTTCATCGTAATTTTCACACCATTTTCTCTCCCGTTCCTTAATTGCTTCCATTTTCATGCAATTGCAATTTTCATACAATTATTGTATTTATATCGATTTTTTATTTTAAAACCCATGCTTTAAAGTTCTACATCAATGTCAAATATGGCAATGCAGAAGTTCAAATATTCCTTCATTTTCAGAACATGAATTCTAATAGCTTCTCATGCCAGAGTTGGAATGCTGGTTCCTGTGACCGGCAAAAACAGTACAAATTAACAATAATTTATATTTTTCATACAAAACCATACAAATTATCAAGCATTTGTACGGTTTTAGCCTACAAAACCATACAAATTATCAAGAATTTGTACGGTTTTTGCCTACAAAACCATACAAATTATCAAGAATTTATACGGTTTTTGCCTGTCACAGGCACCTGTTTTGCAACTCTGTCTCATGCTCATTTTCGTGTTAGGAGTGGGGGTGGTTATTGCCCCCTCTCCCCCTTTTCTCGCACTCCAATAGACAATAAAAAAATTTTCAGATATATACAGCAACTTATATGCAAAGTACATACAGTCATATAAAAAAAGAAAGAAGACATTATGCGGAAACATAATCAGTCACAAGCGTGACTTGAAATTGTGATGGACTTTTGGTGAACTTTTTTTAGTCTTCTTATTCTTTATGTTCTCATGAAAGTCTGTTGAATCAGAGTTGGCGAAGCTGTTGACTTCGGAGCGGAGCTACTGACTTCAGAGCGAAGCTACTGACTTCGGAGCGAAGCTGGTGACTTCGAAGCGAAGCTGGTGACTTTGGAGCGAAGCAACTGACTTCGAAGCGAAGCTACTGACTTCGGAGCGAAGCTACTGACTTCGGAGCGAAGCTGCTGTCTTCGGAGCGAAGCTGCTGTCTTCGGAGCGAAGCTACTGAATTCGGAGCGAAGCAACTGACTTCGGAGCGAAGCTACTGACTTCGGAGCGAAGCTACTGACTTCGGAGCGAAGCTGCTGACTTCGGAGCGAAACTGTTAACTTCGGAGCGAAGCTACTGACTTCGGAGCGAAGCTACTGACTTCGGAGCGAAGCTGCTGACTTCGGAGCGAAGCTACTGACTTCGGAGCGAAGCTACTGACTTTGGAGCGAAGCTACTGACTTCGGAGCGAAGCTGGTGACTTCGGAGCGAAGCTACTGACTTTGGAGCGAAGCTACTGACTTTGGAGCGAAGCTACTGACTTCGGAGCGAAGCTACTGACTTCTGAGCGAAGCTACTGACTTCGGAGCGAAGCTAATGACTTCAGAGCGAAGCAACTGACTTTGGAGCGAAGCTCCTGACTTCGGAGCGAAGCTACTGACTTCGGAGCGAAGCAACTGACTTCGGAGTGAAGCAACTGACTTTGGAGCGAAGCTACTGACTTCGGAGCGAAGCTACTGACTTCGGAGCGAAGCAACTGACTTCGGAGCGAAGCTGTTGACTTTGGAGCGAAGTAACTGACTTTGGAGCGAAGCTGTTGACTTCGGAACGAAGCTACTGACTTCGGAGCGAAGCTACTGACTTCGGAGCGAAGTCTTCACCTCGGAACCAACAATGGCCTCAAAATCCCCAACTCTGCATGAACACTCTCTATCGTTCCATTTACTGGATGAAAAATTATTGCTGATATCACATGTGAAATGTTGAGAAGCATTATAATGTTGTCTTGAAGGCAATAGTATCTAAAATTATGAACTTGCAAAATTATGAAAGAGTAAAAAAATTTCATTTCTCCTCTTGAGTGAATCAGACATCCGAAAATTTTTATTATTGAATTTAAAAATATTTTCATTTTTTTTTTATTTTCATGCAGATCAGCACAATATGGGTGAATAAAATTGTCCATTACACAGTGCTATTTTTTTTAATCTCATGGTATTATCTGATGGAATTGCGGAAAACAGCAGCTTTTACGTACCTTGGAGGAATAATGAAATGAAAATATTGGAAACAATTTCCAATTTCTGATGAAATTTATAAAAAAAAGGAAGTTATCTGATGTGGAATTAAGGTGGGATTTTTTTTAAAAAATATTAAATAAGCCAGTAGGTAAATCTCATCTATTTTAAGTACTTTTAATCGGTGAAGTTATTGAAAATTATTTTTAACTACCCGCGACTCTCAAATGAATAACAATTTCAATTTTAATCATAATTCGTCTCGACAATTCAATTTCGGCGTGTCAGATTGACAACAATCAATAAAGTTATTGACATATTCAGTTAAAAATATTTTTTTTGATTATTAAATGTGGTCAATTTTGAATGTTCTAGGCGCATTTCTAAAACTGATGTTTACCCCGGGTTGTTAAACCCAGAGCAAGTTATTGACCTCAGAGCAAGTTAATGACTCCAGGTGAGATTGTTGACTCCGGGGCAAGATTGTTAACTCCAAGGCAAGATTGTTGACTCCGGGGCAAGACTATTGACTTCGGGGCAAGATTGTTGACTCCAGGGCAAGGTTGTTGACTCCGGAGCAAGATTGTTGACTCCGGAGCAAGACTTTTGACTCAGGGGCAAGATTGTTGACTCTTGGGAAAGATTGTTGACTCCAGGGCAAGATTGTTGACTCCAGGGCAAGATTGTTGACTCCGGGGCAAGATTGTTGACTCCGGGGCAAGATTGTTGACTCCGGAGCAAGACTTTTGACTCCGGGGCAAATTTGTTGACTCCGGGGCAAGGTTGTTGATTCCGGGGCAAGATCGTTGACTCCGGGGCAAGATTGTTGACTCAGGGGCAAGATTGTTGACTCTTGGGCAAGATTGTTGACTCCAGGGCAAGATTGTTGACTCCAGGGCAAGATTGTTGACTCCGGGGCAAGATTGTTAACTCCAAGGCAAGATTGTTGACTCCGGGGCAAGACTATTGACTTCGGGGCAAGATTGTTGACTCCAGGGCAAGGTTGTTGACTCCGGAGCAAGATTGTTGACTCCGGAGCAAGACTTTTGACTCAGGGGCAAGATTGTTGACTCTTGGGAAAGATTGTTGACTCCAGGGCAAGATTGTTGACTCCAGGGCAAGATTGTTGACTCCGGGGCAAGATTGTTGACTCCGGGGCAAGATTGTTGACTCCGGAGCAAGACTTTTGACTCCGGGGCAAATTTGTTGACTCCAGGGCAAGATTGTTGACTCCGGGGCAAAATTGTTGACTCCGGGGCATGATTGTTGACTCCGGGGCATGATTGTTGACTCCGGGGCAAGATTGTTGACTCCGGGGCAAGATTATTGACTCCGGGGCAAGATTGTTGACTCCGGGGCAAGATTGTTGACTCCGGGGCAAGATTGTTGACTCCGGGGCAAGATTGTTGACTCCGGGGCAAGATTATTGACTCCGGGGCAAGATTGTTGACTCCGGGGCAAGATTGTTGACTCCGGGGCAAGATTGTTGACTCCGGGGCAAGATTGTTGACTCCGGGGCAAGATTATTGACTCCGGGGCAAGATTATTGACTCCGGGGCAAGATTGTTGACTCCGGGGCAAGATTGTTGACTCCGGGGCAAGATTGTTGACTCCGGGGCAAGATTATTGACTCCGGGGCAAGATTGTTGACTCCGGGGCATGATTGTTGACTCCGGGGCAAGATTGTTGACTCCGAGGCAAGATTTTTGACTCCGGGGCAAGATTGTTGATTCCGGGGCAAGATTGTTGACTCCGGGGCAAGATTGTTGACTCCAGGGCAAGATTGTTGACTCCGGGGCAAGATTGTTGACTGCGGGGCAAGATTGTTGACTCCGGGGCAAGATTGTTGACTCCGGGGCAAGATTATTGACTCCGGGGCAAGATTGTTGACTCCGGGGCAAGATTGTTGACTCCGGGGCAAGACTTTTGACTCCGGGGCAAATTTGTTGACTCCAGGGCAAGATTATTGACTCCGGGGCAAGATTGTTGACTCCGGGGCAAGATTGTTGACTCCGGGGCAAGATTGTTGACTCCGGGGCAAGATTGTTGACTCCGGGGCAAGATTATTGACTCCGGGGCAAGATTGTTGACTCCGGGGCAAGATTGTTGACTCCGGGGCAAGACTTTTGACTCCGGGGCAAATTTGTTGACTCCAGGGCAAGATTGTTGACTCCGGGGCAAGATTGTTGACTCCGGGGCAAGATTGTTGACTCCGGGGCATGATTGTTGACTCCGGGGCAAGATTGTTGACTCCGGGGCAAGATTGTTGACTCCGGGGCAAGATTGTTGACTCCGGGGCAAGATTGTTGACTCCGGGGCAAGATTATTGACTCCGGGGCAAGATTGTTGACTCCGGGGCAAGATTGTTGACTCCGGGGCAAGATTGTTGACTCCGGGGCAAGATTGTTGACTCCGGGGCAAGATTATTGACTCCGGGGCAAGATTGTTGACTCCGGGGCAAGATTGTTGACTCCGGGGCAAGATTGTTGACTCCGGGGCAAGATTGTTGACTCCGGGGCAAGATTGTTGACTCCGGGGCAAGATTATTGACTCCGGGGCAAGATTGTTGACTCCGGGGCAAGATTGTTGACTCCGGGGCAAGATTGTTGACTCCGGGGCAAGATTGTTGACTCCGGGGCAAGATTATTGACTCCGGGGCAAGATTGTTGACTCCGGGGCAAGATTGTTGACTCCGGGGCATGATTGTTGACTCCGGGGCAAGATTGTTGACTCCGGGGCATGATTGTTGACTCCGGGGCAAGATTGTTGACTCCGGGGCAAGATTATTGACTCCGGGGCAAGATTGTTGACTCCGGGGCAAGATTGTTGACTCCGGGGCAAGATTGTTGACTCCGAGGCAAGATTTTTGACTCCGGGGCAAGATTGTTGATTCCGGGGCAAGATTGTTGACTCCGGGGCAAGATTGTTGACTCCAGGGCAAGATTGTTGACTCCGGGGCAAGATTGTTGACTGCGGGGCAAGGTTGTTGACTCCGGAGCAAGTTATTGACTCCGGGGCAAGGTTATTGACTCCGGGGCATGATTGTTGATTCCGGGGCAAGATTGTTGACTCCGGGGCAAGATTGTTGACTCCGGGGCAAAATTGTTGACTCTGGGGTAAGATTGTTGACTCTGGGGCAAGACTGTTGACTCCGGGGGAAAGATTGTTGACTCTGGGGTAATATTGTTGACTCCGGGGTAAGAATGTTGACTCCGGGGCAAGATTGTTGACTCCGGGGCAAGATTGTTGACTTCGGGGCAAGATTGTTGAACAAACTGCTACCAATCGAACTCTATCCAGCTAAGATACCCCACAAAAGAGTTTAATTGCCTCCACAATCATCATCAACATCCAATACTTCCTCTGGTAACATAGACTATTAATTTAAAAATAATATTTCAATAATTGCTTTCCAATTTTTTTTTAGTTCACTTCAATTCCATCAGTCTTCATTTATTTTTATATATTTCATTCCATTATTGCCATCATTGAACATTCTCATGCAGATGAAGCCATCATCCAGTAGATCAACATTTGTATGGATAGGTAGAATGTGAGGCTACATCAATTTACGTAAACGGAACGGCGAGGTGGCAAAAAAGGGCTGCGAAAAAAAAAATGTTTAAATAAAAACAGATCGAAAGTCAACAAAACGGAACGGATATGACGGAGAAACGACAAGCATAAAAACCAATAAAACCTTCCGTTTATATGTGTGAATGAATGAATTCACAAATGGTGGTTTTTTTTTGGGGATATAAAAAAAAAGGTTAAATGAAATTTTCAATTCAGTTCCTTAATTAAAATATGTGCTAGAATGTGCTGATAATTGTGTGAATAATTTTTATAAATGACATCCAATGACTTTTGACCTTTTTACACGATATTTTTGGAATAAATTTTGATGAATTTTTGTGTATAGGTCATGAATATTTGATTGACTTTAGATGTTCCCAGGACAGTTTTTAGTGTAAATGACTGCTCAATTTGTGATTTAGTCTGTTGAAGCTTTAAAACTATTGATTTTTTTTTTGGAGATTTTTGTTTTGTCATATGTCAAGCTCTGTGCGTTACATACTCTATGCAAGTGGAAACTGACGATTGCATTGTTATGCGAATTGTCTACAAATTATCCCGAACAGACATTGAGTATGCTTGCTAAATTGGAAGAGGTTGTCCCCGGAGTGAATTTAGGACCCTGGAGTAAAAAGTTGACCCCGGGGCAAATCTGTTGACCCCGGAGCAAAGCTGTTGATCCCGGAGCAAAGCTGTTGACACCGGAGCAAAGCTGTTGACCCAGGAGCAAACCTGTTGACCCCGGAGCAAAGATGTTGACCCCGAAGCAAAGCTGTTGACCCCGGAGCAAAGCTGTTGACCCAGGAGCAAAGCTGTTGACCCAGGAGCAAAGCTGTTGACCCCGCGAGCAAAGCTGTTGACCCCGAAGCATAGCTGTGGACCCCGGGGCAAAGCTGCTGACCCCGGGGCAAAGCTGCTGACCCCGGGGCAAAGCTGCTGACCCCGGGGCAAAGCTGCTGACCCCGGGGCAAAGCTGCTGACCCCGGGGCAAAGCTGCTGATCCCGGGGCAAAGCTGTTAACCCCGAAGCAAACCTGTTGACACCCGAGCAAAGATGTTGACCCCGAAGCAAAGCTGTTGACCCCGGGGCAAAGCTGTTGACACCGGAGCAAGGTGTTGACCCCGGAGCAAAGCTGTTGACGCCGGAGCAAAGCTGTTGACCCCGGGACAAAGCTGTTCAACCCGAGGCAAAGCTGTTGACCCCGGGGCAAAGCTGTTGATTCTAGAACAAATTGTTTACCCCGGAGCAAAAAGCTGAAATCCTCTTAAAATCTTCCTAATTCAGCACAATACAATATCAAGCCCAAATACTCGAGTGAATTGAAAATTAGAGAGAATAGAATTCAAATCCAATGGATAACCGATTACAAAATCCACTGATGCAGTTATTTATTGTGCACAATCATCAAACTAAAATAATAATAATTTATTCTTATTCATCTATGTAGCACAAAATTCCTGTCTATCGACTACCAATACTAGATTATTTTTTTTTGCATCTCTCTATTCAACTCAATTCCATTGATAGAAAATGAAATAAAACATAAAAAAAACTTTTTTGATTGTAGTGGGAATTGCGATTGAATAGAGATGTACAGGAATTGAATCATATGACCAATGCAGATATTTTTAGGACAAACAAAATTGAAAATATAAATTAAATAAATCCCCCGTAGAAAAATTGAAAGAAAATTATAAACAAAATAAGTTTTTTTGGATTTGCAAATTATTTTTGAAAAAAAAATTGATAAAGTTTTATTTTGTGGAGATTGAATAAGTTAACAAGTTTGGAATGCAGTTGGTTGTTGTTGACAAAAATGGATTTTGAAAGTGTAAATAAAAATTAAAAAGAAAGTGTTAATTTATCAAAACTTTAAAATAACTCAAATTTAAAAAAAGTTCAAATTTTTAAAAACATGGTTTTAAAAAGCCTAAAAACAATTTTCAAAAAAATTCAAAAACAATTTTTTAAAATTGAAAATTTAAAAATTTTGAAACAATTCCTTTCAACCGTTAAATTTAAAAATTGAAAAATTTTAAATCAATTTTAAGTTTAAATATTAAAAAAAATTTAAGAAAAATTAAAAATTGAAATTTTTTAAACAACACTTAAAAATTTTAAAACAATTATTTTGAACTTTCTTGAATTTATGACTTTTTAAATTAAAATTTGTTTAAAATTTGAAAACAATTATAAAATAATTTTTAACAAATTTAAAAAAGAATTGTTAAAAATTTTAAAATAAGATTTTTCAAAATCTTGAATCAACATTTTAAAAATTTTATAAAATTTTAGAATTTTTTTTTCAAAGTTTTAAAATTTTATTTTCCTAAAACAGAATCAAAATAGAAATACTCAACCAAAAACATTCTTAGTTTTCCACAAAACCATGAAAAAAGAAAGTTTTGATGACAAATGAAGTTTTAGAAATAAATTGAAATATTTTTTGTTCATCTGTCTGCTGGGCAGATTTGTCTTTCAAACTAAGAACCATATTTTTGCATTTAATCCCAAATTAAACTTTCGTAGATTTGTAAAAAGAAAAAAAAAAAATCAAATAAATTATATAAGGCATTATTTTTTAAGAATTGGAAAGGCATGGATGTAGTCAGAAAATTATTCTTAGTTGAATTGGGAAGCTTTTAATCCGAACAGCACACCGTATTTACTAGGGTACCACTATGTAGGGTTTCTGGAAGCGGTTTTCCAAAAACCGCAAAACCGCACTTTTTGACCTTAAAATGCGGTTTTTAAAAAACCGCGGTTTTGAATAAAAAAACCGCAGTTTTAGAATTTTGTATGGAAAAAATTCATATAAATCCACAAAATGTAAATTTTTGAAGATAAATTCGAAAATTAATAAAAAATTTTTATTAACTTGAAAAGCTGGACTAAAATCTCGCAAAGTTTTAAGAAAAACTTTAATTTTAAAAGTTTTTACAACAAATAATTTTTTGACTATTTTATCAACCAATTTTGAACTGCATCTAAATAAAATGGAAGAAAATATAAAGATTTAATACTTTTATGCAAAAAACTCCAAATTTAAATTTTTTCAAAAAATTTCATACATTTGTATAAAAATTGAAAACCGCAAAAAAACCGCAAAACCGCGGTGTTTGAAATTCTGAAAAACCGCAAAACCGCGGTTTTGGAAAAACGTGGTTTTTCAGAAACCCTACCCTACCCGACTATGTCGTCGCTTAACATAGAGCAAATCCTCGAAGTCGACTCGATTTTTACATGGAGTCTAGATGACTTTTGGACACAAAATCTAAATCGACTTTTAACTCAGCCTCAAATAATGTAAAATTGATTGTAAATATATTGTAACCCCAACAAATATGTACATCAAAAATTAATATAATTTTGTAAAGTTAACCCTAAATATTTTCCAACCAATCAATAAATTTCTAGAAATTCTACAAATAAAATTGCATAAATTTCATCAAAATAGCATTTAACCATAGCCAGAGAAACAATAGATAGATGAAAATATGCATCCAATAATATTTAATTTTTCCATTCCTTACTTAAAAACAACCCAACATTCCATCCTTTGATTGTTATATTGAAGATGATATAAACCATGAAATTCTGGCTTGAATCGGTATAAATAAGGAAAAAGGCAAAAAAATATCTCATATTTCTGTGCTGAAATGAAATTGCATATTGGATCTTTTAGGAAAATAAAATAAAATAAAATAAAAAATTTAATAAAAGAAATATTTTCGTTTCACTATTTTTTGTATTTATTTGTGTCCTTGTATTTGTATTTGTTCGATGTACAGCAAGACTTGCAAATGCAAAAAAAAATATGAGATTTTAAGAGTCTTATTGCTGTGTTTTATCTCGTCAGATGGGTGGAAGGTTGTGGATTTGTTGAGATTTTCTTGGTTTTAGGAAATTTAATTCTGAAAATTTTGAAAAATTTGTTCTTGATTTGAAACAAATTTCAGTATTTTGTTCATGATTTCTTTCAAAATTTTTCAACAAAAATTGGCACTTTTTGGATGATTTTTAAACAAATTTTGATATTTTTGCATGATTTAAAAAGAAATTTGACAATTTTTTGCATAACTTGAATTAAAATTTGGCAATTTTGCAAAATTTTAAACAATTTTTGGTATTTTTGCTTGATTTGAAGAGAATTTTGGTATTTCTGTATGATTTTATACAAAATTTTGAAAGTTTTGAATGATTTGAAATTAGTTTTGATAAATTGAACAAATTTTGGTATTTTTTACATAATTTGTATCAAAATTTAGCAATTTTGGATGATGTTTCAACAAAATTTGGCAATTTTACATGATTTATGCATGATTATAAGCAATATTACAGTACTAATTGAATGATTTGAAACAAAATTTGGAACAATTTTATGATTTAATGATTTTAAACAAATTTTGGTAATTTTGTATGATTTGAATTAAAATTTGATATTTTGCATGATTTTAAGCAATATTCTATAAATTTATGAATGATTTGGAACAAAAATTGGTATTTTTGCATGATTTAAGACAATAATTTGATAATTTTCATGATTTTAAACGAGTTATAGCGTTTCTTGATTGATTTTAAGCAAATTTTTGAAATTGTGTATGATTTTAATCAAATTTTGGAATTTTCCAATGATTTTAAGCATTTTTCTATCAATTATTGAATCAATACAGCATATTTCAGCTGAAATTCAATGATTGGAAGTCTAATAATTAAGTTTAAGTACAATTTTGTTGATATTTACCTCTTAAATGATGAATTAACTCTGAAAATCAAATCAAAACAAAAAGCACATGCAGCTAACTTCAAGTTATAAAATTCAAATCTAACTCGACCGTTAAAACTCAATTTGGAGAAAATTTTGCAAGATTCATCCTCAAAATCCTTAAATATTGCAAATTATGACTAAAATTCATCAAATTTCCATCAATTCATCAATATAATCCAACATTCCCATCCCTTGCCCACTTACATTCCTCCATTGCTTCCTCAAAAAGTTGAATTTTAAGTCTCCAAAACAAACGAAACAAGGAAATTGTTAGCATGTGTATCTATGAATGTAAGTATAATGATGATGATGCTGATATTATTGAAACTTACCTTGTTCAAGTAAATTGATTTCATCTCTCTATCTGCATCTTATCCATTTCCTTTTTTTTGCTTTTCCCCTTAGCACCGATTTACATTTTAAGATTGAAAACGTTTCACAATAGTTGAAACATTTTTCGAGAGCATCTTTATTGCAAATGGGACTCATTTTATATGAAATGAAATGGAAATGGAGTAAAAATAATGAAATTGACATTGGAGATACATTGCACAAGAGATATTAACTTTCTATTGTGTGCACCTCGAGTAATGAGAATTTTATGGGGAAATTGAGATTTTATTGATGTATAATCAAATTTTTAAAGAATTTTCAAGTTTTTTAATTTTTTTTAAATTTGAAAACTTCAAAATTTTTAAATTCATTAGAATTTTTAAATTCTTTAAAACTTTTGAATTCTTAAAAATTTTCAAATTCTCAAATTTTTAAAGATTTTTAAATTCTTTAAAATTTTCCAATTTTTAAAATTCTTTAAACTTTTTAAATTCTTAAAAAAATTTAAATTCTTTAAAACTTTCAAACTCTTTAAAATTTTTAAATTCTTTAAAATTTTCAAATTCTTCAAACTATTCAACTTTTTCAAAATTTTCAAATTTTTAAATTTTTCATATTCTTCAAATATTTGAGCTTCTGAAAACAATAAAAACCAGAAAATCCCAACCTAAAAATTCTGAAATATAATCAAAAATTTATTAAAAAAATAAATAAAACAAAAAATTTTTTCTTTCATCACTTTTATTTTGACATTTTTGCATTTTCTTTCATCAGCAAATCTTGCAGATGAAAACTTTTTTACAATTTTTTTTTTTCTTCTTTTTATCATTTTTATATTTTTTTCAAATAACAAACATATTGATTTCGATAATTTATTCTTTATTTAAACTATGGATATGATGGGATCAGCATTTTTTTATATAAATTTTTTATCTCTTAAATTCTATTTATTTTAAATTTTTTGTTAATTTAATCTACGAAAATTAAGATTATAATTTCAAATAGGTAATTCAAAAATTTTTATTTTTCAAATAAATAAATTTTAATTTTGCAAATAAATAAATTTAAATTTCCTAACAAAAAAAAAACAAATTTTTAAATAAACTTTTTTAACATTTCATTTAAATATTTTCTAATTCTTCAAATATCCACAACAACTTTTAAAACTATATTACAGCATCTCGTATCATTCATCATTTATTGTACATGGCAATTGCGCTCCGACATATTCAAATTTCTTAATGGAAAACTTTTTGAGAGAAATTTTCATAAGCTTTGTGGTTCATTCAAGCTCAATTTAAGTTTAAAAGATTTATTTAGACATTCTTCGAAAAGTTTGTTAAATGCTCAATTGCCTTCAATGGAAGTTTGAGTTAGATTTGATTGATTTATTTATGGTACTTCCAATATTTAAAATAAAATTTTTAAATTTTTTTAAAATTTAATTAAATTTGAATTTTAAAAGAATTAAATTTTAAAAATTCATATTTTAAAATTTAAATTTCAAAAACTCAAATTTTAAAAATACAAATTTTAGAAACTTAAATATCAAAAATTTCAATTTTAAAAAAAATTCAATTTTAATATTATTCAAACTTCAAAAATTTCAAATTTCAAATTTAAAAATTTCCAAAATTTAATTTTAAAAGACTTAAAATTTTACAATTTTCAAAATTAAAAAAATTAAATTTTAATTTTAAAAGAATTCAGATTTCGACAAATTGAAAGAATTTAAATTTCAATTTTAAAAGAATTCAAATTTAAAATTCTTTTAAAATTTCAAAAATTTAAATTTAACTTAATTTAAAATTCTTTTAAAAGTTTCAAATTTTAAATTTTAAAAATTTTCAAATTTTTTTTGAAAATCAAAGTTTATGAAAACTTCTCTCAAAAGTCAAATTTAGCAAGAAAATGAATACATTTTCCAATTATTATAAATTTCAAATTTTTTATTAATTTTTTAAAATTTCAAGCATTTTTACACTAAACATTTCCATCGCATCATAAGAAAATTCACTAAAATTCAACAAAATAAAAACATGAAAATTGAATAAAACTCCAAAAAAAGTTAATTATATCAGTCACAGCATC
The DNA here is from genome assembly GCF_022539635.2 of Chironomus tepperi. Taxonomy (NCBI): domain Eukaryota; kingdom Metazoa; phylum Arthropoda; class Insecta; order Diptera; family Chironomidae; genus Chironomus; species Chironomus tepperi. The sequence continues at coordinate 616,690 of NW_027226572.1, forward strand.
ATAATATCCATTATATTTATATGTATAAACAACATTCAATTTAAATTAATTGAACTAATCAAAATATTTCTAGTATCTTGTATCCTTATACATATGCATGAATGTTTTGGTATGTCAATGTGATATGAGATATGGCAAAATTTTTTTATTTTTTTTTGTAGTTAGACAAATTAGCAATTATTTTGATAGTGATCAAATTTTAATTATTATGCACATGTGTAAGTTTTAATTAGCTAATAAAATTTTATTACTTTGATCACTTCTCATTCAGTTTCAGCATTTTTTTAATTTTCTTGTTCGTATAATTTGCTTAGTTTTATTATGATATACAATACATTTACAATAGTCTGATTTTAATCATCATTATGGCTTTATGCTGTATTATTTTCTTCCAAAAAATAATTTAACCTCAAAATCTTCAAAAATTTGAAATTATAAGTGTGTAATATTCCCTATTTCTGTGGCCAACCCCTAACTAAATTATTGTATTTTACAAACTTAATTTTTAAAAATTGCCCACAAAAATTAAAATTATTTTTGTAAAAATTCCTAATTTTTTCGGCCAACCCCATCCAAATTGAACTCTTGAACTCAAAACTATCCAAAATTCTCCATTTTTCTGACCAACCCCATCGAACGAAAATCGAACCTTAATTTTTCCGGCAAACCCTATCGCACTTAAATCGAACTTTTTAACCAAAACTATTCAGAATACCCAAAATTTCTGGCCAACCCCATCCAAATCAAACTCTTTGAACCTTAAACATTCCGAAATTCCCTATTTTTCTGGCCAACTCCAAATCAAACTCTTGAAACCAAATATATTAAAATTCCCAATTTTTCCGGTCAACCCCATCCAAATGTACCTTTTTGAACTCAAAATTATTCAAAAATTCCCAATCTTTCCGACCAATCCCATCCAAATCGAACTCTCTGAACCCAAAAAACTATCCAGAATAGATGACGGCTGACTAATGACTCATCAGTATAGATACAAAATATTTTTTCGTATACAAAATTTTTATTCTATTATTTTATGGCAGCACATCTCTTCATTTTTATACTTTTTACAAAATATTTCCTATAAATTGTTGCATCAAGTTTAGCATTTCATGAATTTTATGCATAGTAATTATTTTTTTCGTCTTAATTTCCATATATACATGTACAACATGTAGACATAAGTAGTCTACAGGCATCTTTCTTTATGACCTAATATTCGAGCATAAACCAAAATATAAATTTTTTGATGGAATAAAATGTTGAAAATTTAGAAATAATTTTATTTTATTGGGGTGTGAACACTAGATGTGGATGTATTGGTTGAATTGCGGGTTTAGGACGGAGTTAGAGGAATGGTTATTGGGGTCAAAGCCCTCAAGACAAGTAGGCATCGTTTTCTCAACCGTACCCCATCCCTCTCTTGAAAAATTGATAGATAGATCGGGGCGGTGATCGAAACTAAGACGACAATTCTCGAGAAATCCTTAAGTGGCAGGGACGTACATATATTGGATGGAGGGAGGGATAGGGGTGGTAGGTTGAAATCAAACTTCCACCTTTTTGAACTGAACCGAGGAGTGCGAGTTAGCTTGAAGGTATCTAAGATGTTTGCTATAGATTATCCAAATGGTTAGTTATGGGGTATCGAAGGGGTTATCTATGGGTTAATAAGTGGGTTGACTATGGAATATTCAGAATATTCCTGTCTAAGGGGGTTAGGTATGCGTTATTCAGGGGATTTGCTATATGCTATCAAGAGGATATATATGCTATGTGGTAGCTAAGAGTTAGCTATGGGATATCTAGGGGTTAGCTATGTGGTATCCTGGAAGTTAGCTATGGGTTATTCAGGAGATCAGCTTTAGGTTATCCAGGGGGTTAGCTATGGGGCTATCCGGGAGGTTATGTATGGGCTATCCAGAAGGTTAGCTATGTGGGATCCGGAATGTTTGGTATTTGCAATACTGAGGGCTAGCAATGGGCTATCCACAAGGCTAGCCACATGGTATCCAGCGAGAAGGAGTTTAGGATCATACACCACAATCCCTCTCTATCCTCAAAAAAATCAAGTTACATTCCTGCCAGTAACTACGTCTAAGGATCTTTGCAATTTAAAGTCACACCTTCAGCAAATGTGAGTTCGAATCCCACTGAATCCAATTAAACAACTAAACAGTTTCAATAGACCCAATAAATATTAACTTCATATACCTTCATTTACTTTCATGAACTCTCTGTACATCTATTCATTAAAAAGTACCAAAATTCAGTTTAACCCACCTAATATTCTTCTTCAAAATCAAAGGCATTGGTATGATCATACAACACCCAAAAGACATCCAAAATTCATCCTCTAGCGTGCACACCTTAAGTTTAAAAATAACATTTTGCATGCTCATACAGCACGAAGAATAGGAAGCAAAAATTGTTGTTGTTGTTGTTATTATATTTATGTAAAGCACTGCAATGAGTTTCATTAACTGTTATGCTTTATAAATTTCATCTACTAGAGATAGGTATTTGTAAAATTGGTAACAGAATAAGGAGAGCAAGCATAGTTTATCAAAGTACCATTATTATTATTATTCTGATAAATCTCTGGGAATGGGGATGTATATGTGTTATCTGGTATACAATATACGTATGTACATTTACATATTCTAATTTTTGAAAATGAAATTCTTTTATTTTATTCTGGGTGAGGGGAGGGGAGGGGGACATGACAATAGTATGGGGAAATAGATAAAATGGTATTACTATTATAACATGAACAGGAACAAATGAATGTGGGTGAATGAGAAACGCATATAGAGAGATAATTTTAATTAATGTACTTTTCCGAAAATTAAAATTAATTTACTATAGGTCCTGTATTGTTGTTGTGCTATTGTTGCACTTTCATATTCATTTTATGGCTTATTTACTTTCTGCAATTTCATAAATCAATTTTTATATTTTTGTGGGTTGTTCGTGTATTACGTAACACGGAAAATTGACTTTCTGATGAACTCCCCTTGGCTGAATGAGGGAACTTATGATACCCCTAGCAACTGTCCCTTACCCCTCTATTGTATGGATCTCAGATTTTCTATTTAAGTTAACACTTCGCCCCGGGGTCAATAATCTGCTCCGGAGTCATCCTTCCACTTTGGAGTCAACACCTTGCTTTGGGGTAAACACCTCGCACTGGGGTAAACACCTTGCACTGGGGTAAATACCTCGCACTGGGGTAAACACCTTGTTCTGTGGTAAACACTTAGCTCTGGGGTAAAACTCCTTGCTCTGGGGTAAACACCTCGCACTGGGGTAAACGCCTTGCTCTGGGGTAAACACCTCGCGCTGGGGTTAACACCTCGCACAGGGGTAAACGCCTTGCTCTGGGGTAAACACTTCACTTTGGGGTAAACACCTCACTTTGGGGTAAACATCTCGCTTTGGGGTAAACACCTCGCACTGAGGTAAACACCTCGCTCCGGGGTAAACATTTCGCTCCGGGGTAAACACCTCGCTCTGGGGTAAACACCTTGCTCTGGGGTAAACACCTCGCTTAGGGGTAAACACCTCGCTCTGGGGTAAACACCTTGCTCTGGGGTAAACACCTCGCACTGGGGTAAACGCCTTGCTCTGGGGTAAACACCTCACTTTGGGGTAAACACCTCACTTTGGGGTAAACATCTCGCACTGAGGTAAACACCTCGCTCTGGGGTAAACACCTTGCTCTGGGGTAAACACCTCGCTTAGGGGTAAACACCTCGCTTAGGGGTAAACACCTCGCTCTGGGGTAAACACCTCGCTCTGGGGTAAACACCTCGCTCTGGGGTAAACACCTCGCACTGGGGTAAACATTTTGCTCTGGAGTTAACACCTAACTCTCGGGAGCACCTTGCAATAGGACTAATAGCCTCCTAATAATTCCCTCTTGCCAGCGTTACGTAATAACCAAACAACCCCCTTAACTCTCTCCATAAATTACCAAAATGATAAAAGTTTTTGCGCTATAATTTTTGTTTATTAGTTTTAATATTTCTGGTTATATTTGCGTACAGCTTTGTGAGCATGTAATTTTGAGGTTTTTGTGTGGAAATGGGTTAAAAATAAAAGTTTTTTTATGCAACAGCTTTGTAAACATCAAAATAATGAATTAAAATTTAATTTCAATAATTGATTTGAGCAATTTGTTGTGCATTTTAACAGCAAAAAAAAAAAAAAAATTACAAATTTTATTCAAAATTAAACGTTGAACAAATTGGTTATTGTGTTTTGAAATCGACCTTGACATGCTGGATAATGGATTGTGCTGTTTGATTAAATAACTAATTGAGTGGTTTTTGGCAACGAAAAAAATTGAAAATTTTAATAAATTAACAACATTGAGTTGTTTATTGAAAATTATGTTAAAAATAAATGTTGTTTTATTTTTAATTGAACTTCGATTAATTTAGCAAAACAACACCATGAAGTGAAATTCAATGAAATATCTCATTTTAGCTGAATTCAGAAAATATGATGAATTGAGCTGAATTCAGCACAAAAGCTCAATTGAGCTGAATTTAGCAAAAAGGCTCAATTTAGCTGGATTCGGCAAAAAAATCAATTCAGCTGAATTCAGCAATAAAACACAATCGAGTTGAACTTAGCGTTAGAGCTCAACTGAGCTGAATTCAGCAATAAAGCTTAATTGAGCTGAATTCAGCAATAAAGCTCAATTGAGCTGAATTCAGCAATAAAGCTCAAAAGAGCTGAATTCAGCAATAAAGTTCAATTCTGTTAAATTCAGCAATAAATTTCAATTAATATGAGTTCAAAAATAAAACACAACTTAGCTGAATTCAGCAAAAAAGCTCAATTGAGCTGAATTCAACAAAAAAAGCTCAATTGAGCTGAATTCAACAAAAAAGCTCAATTGAGCTGAATTCAGCAATAACACTCATTTGAGTTGAATTCAGCAATAAAGCTCAATTTTGTTAAATTCAGCAAAAAAGCGCAATTGAGCTGAATACAGTAATTTGTCTCATTTTTGCTGAATTCAGCATAAAAGCTCAATCAAATAAAATCCTAATAAAGCTCAATTAAGCAGAATTCAACCAAAAAAGCTCAATTCAGAATAAATTTAGCATCCACAAAAAGTTCACAACAATTTATAGCAAAGCTACATATAAAAAGCCAAAAATTTCGATTTTTTGATCTTCACGGCTCATTTAAAAATTGAAAGAAAAAGTTTTCCCTTTCAGACAAATTGAAGCGAATCTAACCTCAAAATTATCATTAAATTATCTCGTGCATTTACTCAATTAAGAGAAAATGAAATGAAAAGTTTCGAAGGAAGGAAAAAAAAAGATGGAAGAAAATGATGAAAACATTAATTGCATGCTTAACTCAAAAGAATGAAAAAAATAGGATAAATGAAATTTATCTCAGAAAATACAAATTAAGTAAATGAAAAGTTTTGTGTACACGAGTTGGTTGTTGCTTGTCAGAATATTGAAACAATTTATTACAAAAACATATAATTCTCTATACGGATCTCATTTACTTTTTTGTTTGATAGGGTTTCTTCAAGTTGTTTTACTCGGAAGTCAATTTGGGATGATTCTTTCCTGAGAAAGGTTTTTCAGTCATTAATAAAACAGTTAGCTCGACTGACAGCATTAAATGAGCTCAACTAACTGCACTAAATGAGCTCAATTGACAGCACTGAGCTCGACTGACAGCATTGAATGAACTTAGCTGACAACACTGAATAAGTTCGACTGACAGTATTCAATGAGCTCTACTGCCAGCATTGAATGAGGTTAACTGACAGCATTGCATGAGCTCGACTGGCAGCATTGAATGAGCTAGACTAACAATACAGAATCAGAATGAATGAAAGCATTTTATGAGCACAACTATCAGTATTGAATTAGATCAGCTGGATAAACTGAATACGCTCAACTGACAGCACTGAATAAGATCGAGTGACAGGATTGAATGCACATGACTGACAGAACTATATGTCTGACAGCATTGAATAAGCTCGATCAACGGTATTGAACATGCTCAGCTGACAGCTTTCAATTAGCTTGACTGACAGCACTGCTTCATATTACTTTGATCTATAAAGCCTCTGAAATTTTCTATCAAAAGCTTTTGAATCCTCCCTCATAAAATTGAAACTGAATCTCACAGAAACCCTATTGACTTGAATGTCTAAAGATAATTATGTGGATGTGTATGTATGTGAGCTTGCCGCTAATGAACTCGACCCCAATTTTTCAACAATGTAAAACACGACTTGGAATGAGTTAAAAAAATAAAATGAAAAAAAAGTTTGTTTTACATTTTTGTGACATGAATTTTAAAAAGAAATGAAAATTGTGAAGAAAACTATTTTGAAACTTTTTTTTTGTTATTATTTGTTCTACTCATCCTCTCCCTTATTTTTGGCACAGAAAAGTTTGTCTCTATAAATATTTTTTTGTTGTTGTATTTTTTCATGGTTTTTCGAAATGAAATTATTTTCATTTTTTGATCCCATTTTAAAGTTTATTTATCCTTTAATTTGTTTATGACTTTTCAAATTATACTTAAATAGTTTGAATGAATTGTTTTGTTGGGACATATATTTTTGACTTAATTTTGTGGGTAAGAATGTTTTTTTTGAGTATGATTATGGAGTAGTATGAATTTGTGAACATTTGGCGCTTTATTTGGGAATATTATATGCTTGGAACAAATTTACAAAAAAAAAGATTTTGACACTTTCAAGTAAGCTCGACTGACAGCATCAATTCAGCTCGAATGACAGCATCAAGTAAGCTCAATTGACAGGATTTTTAGAACTTCAAAGTCAACTTCTGCAGAATAAGATTGTCAGCTTCAACAAAGTTTGACTGACAGTATCAACTGAGCTCAGCTTACATCATCAACTTAGCTCGAGTGACAGTATCAATAGAGCTCAACTGTCAACATTAATTGAATTTAATTGTCAGCTTCTGCTTAGTTAGATTGTGAGCTTCAACTAACAGGATCAACTTAGCTCGACTGACGGCATCAACTGAGCTCGACTGACAGCATAATTCAGTTTGACTTGCAGTATTAACTCAGCTCAATTGACAGTATCGATTTAATTCGGTTAACATTATCGATTGAGCTCGACTGACAGCATCAACTTAGCTCGACTGACAGCATCACTCAAATAAAATTTTTAAAGACAAAAGCACAAAATAAATAAATCCAAAATTTAATCAAAATATGCTCATTGACTAATATTAGATACTTTCCCTTCAAATATTTCCTCTATCTTTGTCTCGTCATCATGATCACAGCAACAGAAATTTTATTTTAAATTGAATTATTCACAAACTCAAAAAACCCTTTTTGTCCCATCTCAACTTAATGTTTATGTTTATCTATCTTAAGATGTATTTTAAAGTCCCCAAAAAATTGAAACTTTAAATATTTTAATTTCATTCTCATTTCACCGACATTTTATCAGGATATACTTTAAGTATAAATAATTTATAGTCAAAATAATAAATAAATAACAAATTAATCCAGTATTTTGATTAAAATTGACATTTTTAATTTTATATGCCATTATGCTACCAGCTGATGATGACTCTAAATTTTCACGCATCACTTGCTCATGACATTTACCAATTGACGATAAATCAATTCGACTCATTTGTAGACCATACAGCTCAAGTGGTGAAATACAAAAATTTTTTGTAAGAAATTCATGATAATCGTAGGACGTTGTATTGACTAAAGGGCTTTCAAGTAACGTATGTATATGACATCCACATGGAAAATGATTATTTTGGACAATGATTGTCTCGATACCATCCAATACAATTGTGCCTGGTTCAGGTGTTTCAAGTAAATGATTACCATAAATTTTCAATTGTTTTATATTATGGGCATCGGTTAAATTGAGCTCAAGTATTGCATCGATTTTATTATTAAGAATATTCAGTGATTCAACATTTGTAAGTCCATCAAATGAATTCTCAGCAACAATACCCAAATCAGATTCTTGTAATAATAATACTTTTACATTACGTAAATTCCTAAATGTATATGACTGTAATGAATCGAGATCCATAAATGATAATTTAAGTAATCCAACTGTATCTAAACCGGAAAAGGCATCTGGTTCAATTTGTCGTAGACCACTTGGCAATATAAGACGTTCAACATTTGTTAAGCTCGAAAAAGCATTCGTTTCAAGTTTTATCATTGGATTGTTAATTAATAGTATCATTTTTACATTGGCTGTACCAGCAAAGGCATAACCCTCAACGCGTAAAATTTTATTATGTCCTAATAGGATGGTCGATATGTTTTGTAAACCCGCAAAGGCAAAACGTGCAACTGTCGTTAATGGTGTATATTGGATTGATAATTCTTTTAGACGTGGTAAACCACGAAATGCAAATGGCTTTATAATCGATACATTATTACCATCTAATACAAGCTTCTTTAATGCACGCAATCCACCGAATGCATCTGATTTGATTATTGGAAAATTATTTTTTGTTAATGACAAGTGTTCGACGGTTGGCGGAAATTGTTTGACGGGAATCTCATTAAGGCCACCTGTGTTGCACAAAACCTGTGTAAGGAAAAGGAAAAGATATTGGAAATGGATTAGATTTTGTTGAATAATTTATGGTAAGGAATTTAATGTTAAACTTGAGCAAAATAAAGTGAGCAACTGGAAGTTTCCAGTGAAATAGTGAGCCACTGGAAGTTTTTAGTGGAATAAAGTGAGCAACTGGAAGTTTCAAGTTTAATGAAGTGAGCAATTGGAAGTTTCCAGTGGTATGAATTGAGCAAATAGAAGTATCCAGTGGAATAAAGTGAGCAACTGGAAGTTTTCAGTATAATAAAGTGAACAACTGGAAGTTTCGAGTGGAATAATGTGAGCAACTGGCAGTTTTCAGTAGAATAAAGTGAGCATCTGGAAATTTCTAATGAAATGAATCGAGCAACTCTGGAATAAAGTCAGAATTTTTGAGCAACTCAGTTGAAAATTCCTCAAAATCCTTCAAAATACTCATCAGCAATTCCAATAACAATCCAATGTAAATAAAAACGCGTCAAAAAGATGATGAAATGAGGTCACGAAAAATGGCACTCTAGAGTCACATTCTTCAAAAAAGAGCATCCGAAAGAAAAAGAAAATAAAATTATAATAATAAAAAATGAGCGAAAAGCATCGCTGCGAAAAAAAAAGGGTTTCGATGGAGAAATTTTCCACAATTTTCCTTTTTACTTAATCGTGAATTTTTCTTTTTTTGTTCAACTTTCTAATTGAATTTTCCAGAAGAAGAAATTTTTCCCAAAAAAAATTTTTTAAAGGAAAAACCGCAAAAATTTACATAATTTTGTGTTGATGCCTTCACCTTCCTCTACTTTTATAACCATTGAAAAAAAAGTATATCTTTTCGTCTGGAAAGCTACGTGATTGTGGAATAATCTTGAAATTTATTCATTTAATTACATTATGCTTCCAAAACCCACACTCGTTGTCTTCGTTATTAGCTTAGTTTGTAGACGTGAATTTTTGGGAGGAGGCAGTTTTAATGACTATATCAGCAAATGGCTGTCTGTCTGTGCGATTGCTTGAGTATAATAGCTTAATTCTTTAATTAGAATGTTGGATTAGATGAGGTTAGTCTTAAAATAGACATTTATCAATCTAGGGCAGTGGTGGGCAATCTGTGTGCTGCGGCTTAACTACAGTACAGCCAAAAATACTTGGAAATGCCATGAACATGCATGGCATGTGCGATTACAGTCGTGGTTTGCAACTAAAGGGCTCAGTGTTTCAAAAAAGGTTGCCTAAAACTGATCTAAGCTCTAAATTTTCTGAATAATACTCATATAAAGCTGTATCTAAATCTTTGGGGCTATTCACTCATTACGTAACGGGACTGGCGAGTAGGGTTAGGGTAGGGTTATGGTGGGGTTATGGTAGGGTTGGGGTATAGTTAGGGTATGGTTAGGGTAGGGTTGAGGTAGGATTGGGGTAGGGTGAAGAAGGGATGTTACTTTGAGCTCAAACTTCTTCTACGGTTACGTTCCCTAATATCCAAACGCCCCCCATTCTCTACTTTAATCCAAAAAATTTTCTTCAAATATTTGCAACTTTTTTTTCTCGTCTGTTTAAACTTAATTTTTTATTCTATGATAAACATAGAAGAACAGGAAAGAGTATAAATGTTGAAAGACATGAAAAGAGGCTGAGGCTTGCTCTATTTCAGTCTGCGTTTGTTTGAAAAACTGTCGTCTGTAACATGTAGCAGTTAATTAACTCAGTTTTTTGTTGAAGGGAAGGAACATTTTTGATATGTAAGATAAGAAAGAAGTCAGAAAGGATGAGACATATGAATTTGACCACTTTCTTAGAAGCTTTGGAGACCCTCTTTCCAATCCTCTAGCAACTCTAGGGACCAAATCTAATCAAAAAATGGTGAGCAATTTCATACTTTAATCTCAGAAGGAAAGCATCGCAATCTGCTACCATTTTCAGTTTCTTGACTGCCTCAACTATTTCTTTCATGCTTGCTGATTTCGTCTTAATTGGAAAAGCTTGGGGACTGTCGATTGTTTCAACAACAGTTTCGTCCTCAAAGTGGTCTCTCCACTAAGTCTGCTCATCAATTGAACAAGACTTTTTTATTTTACTATGTTTTCTTACTGAAACTAACAAGCTCTTTAATAGTATTACAGTGGCCGCTAATATTACCAGAGCTTGCGCTTTTCCAGCCAAGTGTTCCCCTCAATTTTGACTTCTTTCTTATCTTACATATCAATCAAATCTTGTTGACATAATTCTTCCGCTAGAGTCCTTAGTCTCTCAGTCCTCCACGAACTAAATCTGGAATTAAACCTTCTACAATACTACAATCCTCAGTCTAAAATAAGCTCACATCTAGCCACCGACTTTAGCGAAATTTTCAATCTCATAAAAATCTTTGAGGATAAAAACCCCACTTGAAAAAACAAGTGGAATTTTTATCCACAAGGACTCTTTAATTCCCGGATTTAAGTTAAACCAGGATTTTAATCCGGTCCCACTGGAAATGTAAGTGGAAATATTAAGATCCTGATAAAAATCCCACTTGAAAATATATGTGGGATTAATATTTTCGCAGGATAATAATCCCATACATTTCTAAGTGGGAATATTATCCCGCAGGGAACATATAAAAATTTGCGGTTTTCGGGGTTTTTATCCCGCTGGGCTGTGGGAATAATATTTTTCAGATTTTATTCAAGACATGAAAAGAGGCTGAGGCTTGCTCTGTTTCAGTCTGCGTCTGTTTAAAAAAAAAGGAATATTTTTTCTGTCGTCTGTAACATGTAGCAGTTAATTAACTCAGTTTTTTTGTTGAAATGAAGGTACATTTTTGTGGATGAGAATATGAGAGGGAAGTTGGAGTTAAAAATGGAATTTTTATAATGTGAAATAGTAGTAGAGAAGTACAAAGGCTATGTTGGGTCGTTTGGCGTATTTATTGAAACTGTATTAGATTTAAGACTGTGATATTTGATGTGCTTGGACAGGTAGCTATTCTGGAACCACACGGCTCTTGGGTGAGGCCGGACTTCATCATATATTCTGCAATCCCTAATAGTTCTTGAGTCCTCAATCCTCAATCCTGGTCCTCAGTCCTCAATCCTCAGTCTTCAGTCCTCAGTCTTCAATCCTCAGTCCTCATTTCTCAGTCCTTAGTCTTCAGTCCCCTCCGGTCAACTGGTCTCCATCTCGAGTCTCTGTTCTCATCTCGGAAATTTGTTAAAAAGTGAAACCTTAACAATTCCCACACTAATTTCCACCCTCAACTACACTGCATTCATAAAAGTGACAACAACTTTAGAAATACAAATACATCCTAACAATTGTCACGTTGTGAGCGAATTGCCAATGTGTGTGCTAATTTTTATATCAACCCATTCAACTTTTCACTTCCTCAATTCTTTCTGATGTCAAATAGCTTGAACAATATGACAACTACTTAGTCTTTGCTATCTGCTTTTTTTCTCTCTTCCTTTATATCATTATTGTATGACAACAATGAGCAATTCAAGCAATTCACTTAATTTTAGCTCTTTTTGTGCTCACATGGGAGGTGTATTTGTATTGTTGTCATCGTTGCTCTGCTTGGTGCTTTTGTGTCGGGGTAAAATTATATTATTGTGTATTTTTTTATTTGTTATGGATATAAAAAGGAGAAATTTGTAGAAAAATTTAGAAAATTTTGAGATTTGGTACTGAAATTGAGTTAAGATTGGCATATTTAAATGCTAAAGTGAAATTAAATGTTGTTAAATAACTTCATAAACAATGATTTCCAAAATTTGTGTGTCAAAAACACTCAAATTATCAAATTTCTAAATCAATTAATTTGATTTTAGATAATTAGCTTCTGTTTATTAATTTACGCAATGATATTTATAGAATATGAGTAAATTTGAATGTTAAAAGTAAGTCAAACTATGTTTATTACATTAGTTAATTATCTAATAATTAAATTATGGTATTTTAATAGCTTGTTTACTGCTTAAAGTTCAAAACAACACTAAAATTGTAAATAAACAAGAAGGGGCTGAAACTAAGTTTATCTGTGAAAATTCAAATTTGAAATAACCGTTATTTTTTCTGAAATGTTTTGAAATCGTTTAAAAATTATTATTCATTAAGGATCTTCGAAAATTGCAGACCTGCAGCCTTGGACGAACTATAAGGAACAATTAGGGATGCTGGGCAGCCATTTGGAAGCAATATGGAGAAATGGTTTCATATGGACTCCGCCTTCTCCTTTCCATCACTCAGAATAGAATCATAGTGGCAATAAGTAATAATAAACATTCTATTTATAGCTACATACAAATTGCCATCGTATATTTCCATCATATTCATTCCACTCAAATGTCAACATATCTCACAACTTTCTTCATTAACTTTGACTCAATAGCTTCAAAGATTTCAAGTATTTTAATACTTTTTGATGCTTATATGAACTAAAATTAATAAATGCTGAATATGAAAATTTTCAATATAAATTCGCATTTAATACGAAAAGTTTTTAGTAAAGCTGCAGAGCGTAAAGGACTCTTCAGAACAGTCTCCATTCCACACCAAATTTGTAATTAAATAGTTTTCAGACTCAAAATTAAATTTTCGGGCTCAAGCATCGATAAATAATTCAGATATTACAGCACAAATACTCCAAAAAAAATCTTCAAAAACTTTAGCAGCAGCTTCCATAAAAAATTCTTGAGAATCGCACCTTCATCAGTGCTAAATTAAATAAATTGCATGCCAAAAGCACACTTCAGTGTTTCCACTAATTAACTTACATTATACTTTTATCATTCATAATTAACGTAGCCGAAAATGAAAGAATTTTACACTCAAGGTACGGGAATGCGTTGCTGACGAAAAATTCTGGTCACGATAAGCTCACAAAAAAAAATTCATAAACTGATAAAAAAGAATATCCTCTACATACCTGAGTTTGTGACAAACAGATGCATTCAGTTGGGCATGCTGTAACGACGCTTATGACATTAATTATAGGACTCGCATTCAGTGTTATCTCCAAGCATATTATCAGCCACCAGATTACATTCATTGCAATTAAAACGTCTTTTGTCCTTCATTTACACGCTGTAATGAGAAGAAGAAGAAGGAAAGAAAAGGAGATGAAATTTAAAAAATTTACTGCCTTGCCTCGATTGTTTCATGTAATTAGATTGGTGTAAGTTTTGGAATTTGTGGGTAGGGTGGGTATGGAAAGCATTTTTAATAAGTTTAAATTGGTTTAATGCAGTTTGTGTTAAATGAGATAAATTGGAGCATTGGTCTACATGGGAGAGTGTTGGCCTTGCACTCCAAAGGTCCATGGTTCGAATCCAGGCGAAATCAGATAAATTTGATTTTTCAGGGTCCGTTTTGATGCACTTTTTTGTTGTAGAATTAAAAATAATAAAGAATTTGGTTCAATTTTCGATAATTCAGGAATATTTTCTGGAAGTTTGCCTTTAAACTGAACCTAAAAGCCCTTTCCTTGAGCGACACAAATGAAAAATGCTCCTTAACAGAGCTTTTGAGGCATATGGACGCCAAAAAGTGGCGGCACCCATTTACTATTAATACAATTAGTTTAGCAGAGCCTTCTTCATTTGTGTCGCTCTGGTTCCCAACCCCTAAACCCACCCAACATCCCCTAAACGACACCAAATCCACCTTCAATCAAATCAACTTCCAAAAAACCCAAAACCCTTCTCAGAATCAAACAAAAACCGACTCAACTCTTCAATCCCTTCAGCAAGTGACACTCCCAGTTCACCAAAAGTGACAATGAACTTCCAAGAACCTCAGTCAATCCCCAAAACAACTTCCAAGTCAGACATAACTCAAATATAATAAAGAAACTTTCCTTTGTCTCTTATAAAGTGCCATTTTAAGTTAGTTTATATATTTTTTTTTTGTGTATGGCACTTAAAAAGACATTAGAGAGATTCAGTTAAAGTTATACCCCAAAAAAACATCTTCATGTAAAAGTCTCCATTGAGACATTTAATCTATATACATTTACTTGAAGATTAAAATACAAGCCAGTTAACGTTAACTCTAAAGAAAAAAAATCACATGAAATGGTATGGGAAGGTTGAGAATGCGAGGATAGAAAAGGAATCTACAACGAGGGATGTAATTTGCTACTTTATTTATAGATAATCCTCATGATACCACAATTACTACGACTCTTCTCACGTTCCTTCGCTCATATTCACTTCATTCAGTTGGGTAATGTGGTTGAAAATTTTTATTGATATCGGTAATATTATTGGTGACAGATTGAAGAGGGGTTGTAAATACTAGAATCTTAAGCTTGGTGAGGAGGAATCAATACTAGGATCATGACTTGATTGAGGATGGATTTTAAGATTTTCTAAGAAATTTAACATTTCAACCATTTCAACTTTATATGCTTCGGTTGACTAAGAGGATAGAGTTTTAAGTACTAGACATGTGGTCAAAAGGTCATATATTCGATTATACGCTGAGCAATCTTTTGATAGCCAACTTTTTGATTTTTTTAAGTACTTTTAATAATTTGAAAATTCATTACAGACATTAAACTTATGATCACATAGCTATTGAAGCCGATTATAACGGATTTTAAAAATTTGAAAATTCATTACAAGCACTTAACTTTTGATCACTAAGTTTTTGAGGATTTTTTGATTTTTGTAACGTATTTTAAAAATTTGAAAAATTCATTATAGGCATTCAACTTATGATCACAACACTTTTGAGGTTAAGGGGGTGTGAATCTGAAATTTCATTATGATAGAGTATGTGGACCCGTAACAAATGAACGTCCCCATATACCAACCCATCAAAATTATATTACAACCCCTCCGTCAATTAAAGCAATAAAGTCGAGCATTAATTTATGTAAATTTTGTTATGATTATCTCATCTTAAATTTTCTTTGTGGTTGATGCCATAAATTTTCATGACCCAAAAGAGACACATTAAAGACAATTTTGAGTAAAATTTATGGCAATTTTAGAATATTGATTCGATGCCAAAATGAATATTAATTAATGATTTAGGGCATGATAATATTTTAGATGAAAATCTTAATTATTATTATTGGCTGTTTAATTTATGAGCAGATGTGAAGTGAATGGCTATTAAATATATTAGTTAAGTTCATATTTGAATTGAGATATTTGGCATATAAATTGGCCGAGAGGCACAAATGAAGAATGCTTGAAGCTTTAAGGAGTTTGAAGCTTTAAGGAGCTTTTAAGGAATCATCACTGAGCTTTTAGGGCTCCATCAAAGCTCTCGTATTGGCACCAAATGGAAGTTGCCACTATTTTGCAGCTGTAAGGATACAACACTCCATTTGACAGCCACGTGGATGCTACATCGAAGCGGCTTCAATTTGATGTTAATAAAAGAGCTTTTGTGAAGCTTTAAAAGCTCCGCCATAGAACTTTCATCATTTGTGTCCATCGGATTAGCTAATTAAGTTAAAATTACAATTTATTATCCAAGAAAATTCAAAATTTTCAAGAACAATCCAGAATATTTTCAAATTTTTCGAATGAAAAATTCTTACAAAATAGCTTAATATTAAAAAAGTTTAGCTATTATGAGATAATTTAAAATTTTTATGAAGAGCTTTTCATTAACACTACCTCAACCCTTTTCACTCTATAAATATTTGAAAAAAATCTTAAAGTATGAGATATAATCTAGAGACACAGTACCTTTTTCTATTAAAAATACATTAAATTAGATTTTTGAGATAATTATTTTCAGACTAAAATGATTTTTGGAATTTTCTTTTTTGAAGTGTGAGTTATTTTTAGTGTGTTTTAAAGAGATTATTTCGTTTAAGATAAATTTTGAGAATTTTAATAAAAAATATGATTTAAAATGCTTAAAAAAATGAGCTTTAAAGTTCAATAAAAGCTTCAAAAAGATTATGAGATTAAGAAAATTTGTGAAAACATTCAAAAATTTCGGAAAAAACTTCATAAAATATTCAAAGTTTTGTAAATCTCCAAACTCCATAATTTTCGAAAAAGCTCCATAATTTTCGAAAAAGCTTCATTATGTTCGAAAAAGCTCTATTATGTTCGAAAAAGCTCCTTTATCCTCGAAAAAGCATTTAATTATTTGATGATGCTTCATTTTTGACAAAAGCTTCATTTTTGAAAAATGTCCATAAATTTTGGGAAGAAAAGCTTCTCAATATTCGAAAAAGCTTCAAATCGAACTAGCATTTGTTCGAAAAAGCTCAGTAATTTTCGAAAAAGCTCTGTAATTTCCGAAAAATCTTCGTAATTTTAGCTCCGTAATAATCCTTCAAAAATGCTTTACAATTTTCGAAAAAGCTTCAATATTTTTGAAAAAAGCTCTTTTTTTGAAAAAGCTTCGTAAAATTAGTTTTGAATAATTTTTTGTTAGTTGTAAATTCAACAATTTGACCCAGAAACTTCCCAACTACCTTATTATCCAACAATGAAACTCCATAAAAAGATCAAAAAACAAAAAAAAAAGTTATTGACTCCACAAAGTTTATAAATAAATTTATTAAAATTTTTTTCCCAACAATGAGCTTCCCTCCCGGCATTCTTCATTGTATATTAACTCAACAATAAAGTACAGACAATAGGAAGGAACAACAAAAAAAAAAGTGAAAAGAAAATCTCGATAAGAACGCTAATAAATTTCTGTATTTTTTTTTGTTCATCTCCTCACCGATTTTCATGAACCTTTTTTGTTAAGGCACAACTCAGCACAAAAGGAAGCAAACTTTAAATAAATTTGTCATTGGATGCAGCAAGTCGAACTTTTTTTTGTTATTCGCAGTCTTTAATTAAAGAAAATAAGGATAATCCAGACTCAATATACAAGTCACGACTAAAATAAGCTTCGACCCTCACGTATTTATTCATTTTGTATCATTTTGCCATAAAAAAAAATTGACACACTTTTTTTCACACTTACTATGCTGAATGGATGACTCAATGTTTATTTCGAAGAGGAAGCGGAACTTTTTTTTATCCGATTTGACACCTTATGCGTTGGAAAATCGATAAAAGTTGAAAGAGCTCGGAAAAGGACCAGCAAATTGTTGATATCTCATTCGTCTTTTTTTAGAGCTATTTATGCTGTATATTGAGAATCTTTTTTTCTGTCCTTTTTCATATCTTAATGTTGGGGACATGATTTTTGAAGAATATGTGAGGATATAATTCGGTTTGTCTGGATATGAGTTCAGATTTTGTATGGAAAAGTCGACTCAATTCCACATATATTCGAGTCAACTTTGAGCTCTGCTCTAGATCGTAGACCTGCAGTGACTTAAAGCATAATTCTGCCAGGAACGGTCGAGGTCTTCATTTCCTGTAATTTACTCTGTTTTTTTCTAAATTGTAGTTTTTGTTGTAACTTAAATATAGTGTTTCCAAGTGAGCGAGGTGACTCGGTGGCGGAATGCTTTCGTACTTCGGTATTAATCATTGTGATACCGACCAAGCGGTCATGAGTTTGAGACTCAGCAGGGGGAAATTTTTCACATGTCCTTTTTCGAATCACATGCAGTGGAAATGTTGCTCACAGCCTTCCATTGCAGTCTAAAGACAATTAGCTGTCAATAGCGTCATCAAACGATTGGTTCTGATCCCACTATTAATAAAAGGCCTACAGAGTTTAGAGGTTTGGTGCACCCTTACTCATTAACCGCGAAGCATTTCCCCTCCCCTCACACATTTTGCTACATACTACGCCCCTGACCCATCACCCCATTTCACATCATCAAATACAAATTTAAAGTCAAATTGCGTTCAAAATGTCCCCAAAAAAAACTAAACATATTTCCTATGTCACCTTCCACAAATCCTCTCACACACACTCACTCAATTTAATATAAATTTATTTATTTTTCTCATCTACACTTTAAGGCCATCCACTTTAACCCAATTTTATTTATTTTGGGCACATAGCTGTAGACAAAGTAAAGCTACGCATTTGATAAAAAATAGAGATGAAATAAATAGAGCCAACAAAGGTAAAGCATGAGATATTGAGGGAGATAAAAGGAGGCATTGAGGTGCTCTTCACTGAACAGGAATTTTTCTTTTCTTCTTTTTTTGTTGTTACTGTGAAGTCTCACTTTGAATATATTATAGCATAGGTATTGTGTGGATGTTCTTTTTTCCTTTGAAATATGCATTGAATGTCTTATGAATGGAGAGAATATGTTTGGCATATTGCATAAGAATGACTGCGTGGTGTGTTGTGCTTGAACTTGAATATTAGGGACTTTTAGGGGAAATTTTGAACGCGATTAAAACTTTAAATTTTCATTTGATGATGTGAAATTTTGAATTTTCAGGGGCGTTATCAATTCTGACCGATGAAATTCAAATTTTAAAAAACCGTTTAAATTCAGAAATTTAAACAGATGAAATTCAAATTTGGAAAAACCGTTAGAATTCAAATCATTCAGTTAAAAACCCTTTAAAATTCAAATTTCCATGAACCGTTAAATTTTCAAAAATATTCTAACCTCAAAACTAAATCAGCCTTAACTTCTTTTATTGCCTTAACCGCACAAACCATCCATCAACCACAAAAATTGTTACCACAAATAAACATCAAATTCACTTTTTCTACCAACATAATAAATTCCTTCCTGTACCTTTTCATCTGTGACTCCTCGTCAAAGCCAAATTAAATATCTTCTTGTTGTTTTTTGTCGGAAGCTGATTATTTCCATCACTTCATTATTTTTTATGAGTTTATTTACTTATGTAAATATTTTATGGAATTTTTTTTATGCCTCTTTTATCTTCTTTTTGCCTTCTCGCGCTGACTCACTGACTGACTGACTGTTGCCGTCTTTCTCGAATTTTCTTCTCTTTTTTTCTTGCTCCCAAAGAAGTCAAAAGCAAAAGATAAACATTGCAAAGAAGATGAAGTGACTTTTTTTGGATGGTTTACTTGCTTGAGATGAGCTTTTTAGAAGTTTATTTTTGGAATCTTAAAGGGTTTCATTTGGCTTTATTTGGACTAATTTAGTGAAAAATTGAATATATTGGTAGATTTTATTTGATTTATGAATGGGAAATTTTAATCTTGAAAAGGATTTTGATGAAGAACTCGAAATTTACTGTAGTGTAGTTTCGAAAATTTTGAAAATTTTGAAACTAATTTCGAAAAATTCGAAACTGAGTTCGAAAAAATTTCAGAAAATTCGAAATTAATTTCGAAGAAGTTTCAGAAAGTTCAAAAAATAATTATGAAGACTATCGAAAAATTCGGAAAAATTAATTGTATTTAAAATTATCTAGAAAATTTTGAAGTTAAATTCGAATAATTCGAAATATTTTGAAAAATTCCAATTTAATTTCGGAAAAAAATTCGAAATTACCTAACGGTTCAGTCTTTTTTTTCAGATGTATTTGATTCGAATTTTGAAAAATTCAGAATTAATTTCGAAAAATTCAGAATTAATTTCGAAAAATTCGGAACTAATTTCGAAAATTTCAAAATTTGAGTATCTAACTAAATAAATCAAGGAGCAGTTTTAAAGAAATTTTCGCGACACAGCATGGTTTATTCCCAAATATCCATCCAAATCTCTAGCCACCCTTCCCATTACCACCCCAATTGTCATAAGATTAAGAAACAATTCAATTATTCGCAATAATCACTCAAAAGACTAATCATCCTACCAACTTCTCCACTACTTATACTTTCATGATCTCTAAATGAGTCAAACAAATAGGAAAAAAGACTAAATAGAAATCTACTAAACCAAAAAGAAAATCCGATTTTAAATGTTATTCTCTAATCCATTCCATTATCGTCTCGACTATTCTATATTTAAAAGAAGAAAAAAAATCATTGTCATCCTCATCAACAATGATTCCAAAGTGAATGTATATTTAAATAGAGAGAAATTTTAACCTTTTTTTCTGTGCTGGCAAAGAAGGAACGAGAGAAATGTCATAGACAGATGAAAAGATGGTATGCAGGAAAAAAGGTAAATGCTAGATATGGGTTCATCTTCTGAATAAACTTGTCTCTCCTCACTTCTTCATGAAGAGTGAACGAAGAACATTTTCCTTGTTTGGTGCAAAGTTTGTTGGGAAGCAGGTGCTTATGCTGATGCACATTATGTCTGTTTGTATTAAGTTTAAATCTTTAATTGAATTTTTTGCGAGTTTTAAAAGGAGAAAATTTTTGAAAAAATTATGACCGTTAATTTTTTCAAATTTTGTTTGACCGTTATTTTTCAAAATTTTTTGACCGTCAAATTTTTTAAATTTTGTTTGACCGTTATTTATTCAAATATATTTATGGGATTAGTTTTCAAATTTGGTTTAAAAAATTAATTTAATAAAATTTAATTTGACCGTTTTGATTTTTAAACATATTTACGTTATTTTTCAAATTTTGTTTGACTGTTATTTTTTAAACAAATTTAGACCATTATATTTGTTATTTAATTATTCAAATATTTTTGACCGTTATTTATTCAAATATTTTTTGACCGTTATTTTTTCAAATTTTATTTTACTGTCATTTCTTCAAATATCTTCAATTTATACCATGCTTATGCGCTTTGCTGCTTCATCATCCTTCAACTTTCCTCAAAATTTTTCTTCTTTTCTTCTCCAAATAATGGAAGAAATAAAGTTGAATTGAAGGAGGTGGAAGGAAGGAAGGATGGAGAAAGATAACAAAATAAAATAAATAAAAGTATAAGGCATAAAGACACTCTGTGTATAGTAAAACTTTTCCATCCACCCTCCCATCCCTTCTCCAACTCGTCTTATTTTAAAGGATAAAGAAAAAAATGTAAAAAAAGTGCACAATTTGAATAGTTTCTTTAGTAAAAAACTATTTAAGTACGAAGATAAATAAAGGAATAAGCAAAAGAAAAGGAAACTTTAAATCGATTTTCTTCTCTCGTTTCAAGCTTAACTATCCCTCCGTCCTGAATAATACAAGTTGAATATCATCAGGAACATCCGATGAATATAAGTTACTAAGAAAATGAAATTAAGGAAAGGAAATTGATGACATAAAAAAAAAAGAAAAAGTTTTACGTCTTCTTAAGCAACTGTTGAATTTAAAATGAACAAAAGGAAGCACAAAAAGGGATGCCCTTTTTCTAGGTTATGCAAAAAGTATATTTTAGGTGTTAAATAATTAAAATTTTAGATTACGACTTATGGGTGGGTGTCGGTAGTTCATTTGTGGGTGTGTGACTGGATTACAGATTTAGGAAAAGTCTAAAAGCATAATGGCAAAAGCTGTCTGAATGCAGGTAGGGTTGGAGATGAACAGATTGAATTGATTCTAATTTAGGACCGAGATCCGACAAGCCTAGTCCAGTCAGAGGTCGAAACCTACTTGAGTATGTTCCAGTTTCGCGATTCTTATAGCTGTGAGTCAAAGTGGCTCGATGGCAGAATGGTTTAGTACTTCAGTACCAAATTACTGTTACATTACCCGACCCTGCGAACATGGGTTCGAGTCTCGACTGCCGAGAAATGTCTGCCTTGTTCTTTTTCGGGTCATATGTAATAGAAACGCGGATACCAGCCTTTATTAGACTATAGACAAAATTGTCATCAAAAGAAGGATTCTGAACTGTAAATCTACTGCAGTGGTGGGCAACTTGTGTGCCGCGGCACTAGTGTATAGCAAAAAAAAAATTGAAAATGCCATAAAGCATGCGTCGTTTGCGATTTCGGTATTACCATCAATGTGTGCAACAAAAAATAGAGCCTTGCTTACCACTGGACTTCTGAGTGCAGAGCTCCACTGAGTGCATAGCTCTACTGAGTGCAGATGTCTACTCAGTGCAGAAGTCTACTGACACACTTTTCCTCGTTAACGAATCATTATCAACTTAAGAACAACATTTAGCCATATAGTCAATGAACCCTAAATAGCTCACTGTCAAGAGCATGACAAGTCAAATTCCATCTAATTGAAGAATGCAAGTTCGATTCCCACTCAAATTCGTCAATCAATTCTTCATCTTAACCAAAATCTCCATCAACATAACCTCCAAAATCCTATCTCCAAAAACTCAATTAAAAGTCGATAACATGTTCAATCCTCCCACAAATCGTCCTCACAAAATTAAAAGCAAAATTTCAAAAATAAATAAATAAAACGTTAAAACCGCATCAACAAAACCAAAATACGAATGTAGTCAAAATGAAGATTGAAGCATTTTAATCAAGTATAAAATTGACTTGCAAGTCATGATAAAAACTTTGACACCTACATGCACACAATCAGAGACAGAAAACATTCAAAACTTTTCAACAATTTACCAAAATAAAAAAGAAAAATATTTCACAGCCAGCCCCCGTTTCCAGCATCAGATCTGCATTGTTCATTTACCTCAACAAATTTACTTTTTTACCCCAAAAAAAAAATGGAAAATTCCACAACGTCATTTAGCTCGTATCCCATTTGAGTGGAGTAGAGCAATACGATATAATCCATAAAGATTACAGATGCTATAGCTATAAACAGCTATGAAGTGAAGAATCTTTATTATAGTACTGCTGTTATAAAATTACACTAATGGTATTGCTTCACTGCCTCAACTATCTGCCATTGTTGTTGCCAAATTATCCATTTTTATTCTACTGTGTCTATCTCCCATTCCCACTATCGCTTGTGAGAAACAAAAACAGGCAGATAATTATGATTGTGAGGGGATGTGGGGTTGGAAGCGCATTTTGATGACTTATTTAGAGACTCAGACCGATGGGCACAATGTGGTGAATCCCATTCAGTTGTCCGCCGTCAGGCATCATACGTCATTGGGTGGTAAGTGCCCTAGCAAGCACGGTATCCTAACGAGCAAGAACGAGCACAATGTGCTCACAGATAGATAGACAGGATAAATAGTCCGGACAGATAGACGGGATAGATATTCCGGACAGAGAGTCCGGATAGATAGTCCGAATATTTAGTCCAGTTAGATAGTCCGAATAGATAGTCCAAATAGATAGTCCGAATAGATAGTCCGGATAGATAGTCCGGATAGATAGACCGGATAGATAGACCGGATAGATAGACCGGATAGATAGTCTGGATAGATAGACCGGATAGATAGACTGGATAGATAGACAGGATAGATAGACAGATAAATATGGCACTTTGTCATATAGTCAAGTAGAACCCGGTAGCTCAGTGGTAAGAGCATGCGACCTTATCCCAAATTGAAGGTCGCGGGTTCGAATCCCACTCGGACTCCATAATTGAGAATCATCCTTTTTCTGTCAGATCAAGAGATAGACAGATGGACAATCATACAGACCAAAGGACAGTCCGACAAAATTCACCCACATCCTCCATTTTCATCCAAAAAAAACAGCTCACAAAAAATAATAAACATGAAATTTTTCACACAGAGCCAACAACAACAACAAAACAATTCTCATTTCAGTAGCAATTTGGGAGCCAAAACCAAGCAATTTCACTTCATATTTGTTTCATTTTCATTTGTTTTCTTCTCTCACAAGTGATAATGAAAATAATTTGCTTGAAAATTTTCTTTTTTTTCTGTTATTTCTGAGCTATATAAAGAACTTGATACTAACTGACTGTGTACATACTCATTTCATTTATATATTTTCTTCCTTTTTTTATATCTTATTATTATTTTGTATAGCTGAGCGATAAGACAACGCGTATTTTTACATTGCCTCATTCCAACACCTTTTGCTTGTACTTCCTTATTTATAATGTACTGCTTTTTGAACTGGCAAAAAGTTCTTGTGGATGTAGAACTTTTTTTTGTTGAGAAAATGAGGTCATGTGGTGATAGTTTGTCTGGGATGAATGACAATTTGGATGTGAAGCTTAAGAAGTTCTTGGATGGACTGTATTTTAGGTCATTTTTGGGAGATTTTAGAAGTAGATTGGCTGTTTTTAGGATCATGGAACTGCCAATAATGTCTAAGTGAGTCTATAGCACTATAGAAGCATGTTAAGTAGATCAAACTGGGATTTGAACTTGTTCCAAACCATAAAAACTGAAAAATCCGTAAATTAGTCATTAAGATGCTAGCCTGAATGGCACACAGCATTGATACGAAGAAGCATATGACTTAGGTCATCATGGGTCTGCCCTGATGCCGAATATTACAGAAACCAGCTCCAAACCAGTGTCACGACGACCGAATGTTGAATTTTCGACATTTACCTGCAAAATCAGTGTTTCTCAGTGTGCCTCAATACGCCTTGATGGTTACCCACGACCACCTTGATTTGTCTTGGCACATAGCTTCGACAACACAGCTGCATACCACTTATTTAGGTTAGTACTAACTGCCTACGACACAGAAAGCCTCCCAAACAAACTGAAACCCCATATACAGTAACACTAAGATCATCCCCAAACTTGACAGCACCAAAATCACATGAAAAAACTTTCACTAAATCCTCAAAACTTCCCCAAACATCTGCACTCTAATCTCCAACAAATCTATAAGCTCACCAAACTTTCTCATTTTTTTTATTCAAGCTTGCAAATAAAGTTGTATTTAATGGGGTGGATGTCAAGGGGTGGTGACTTATTGTTATTATGATAATGATTATGATAATGAGTATAGAATGGAATGCTGTTGGCTGAGAGATCAGCTCTACAAGCCGATGCGGAAAAAAGAGTGTATGATAATGAAGTGCTAAAGAATTTCTTTATGAGATTAAATGGAATTCCTTTTTTTGTTTGCTGGATGGAGATCTAATTTGTGTGTTTTGTTGTTGATTATTATTGTAATGATGATGATGTGAAAGAATGAGGGATGGAATTGATGTGGTGAGTGCCATGTGCGCATTTTTGGTTATATGGAATTGATGCAACCTTTCAGAAGCTGTTTACAAGACTCAAGGATCAAAATTGAGAATAACGTACGAGAAATATTTGAAAATTAAGTAAAAAACGGTCAAGATTTTTTTTGAAAAATAACGGCCATAAAATATTCAAACCTAACGCATGAGAAATATTTAAAATTTAACAATCAAAACTTTTTTGAATAATTTTTTTTTTTTTTTTTTTGATTAATAACGGCCACAAAATATTCAAACGAAATGAATAAGAAATATTTGGAAATTTAACAGTTAAAAGATTTTCGAAAAATGACGACCTAAAAATATTTGAAATTGAATATTTGAAAATTAAACGGTCAATTTTTGTTTTTGAAAAATAACGACCAAAAAATATTTGAATTTAACTAATTCAAATTCAACTCTCACTGAACCTGATTACTCTAAACAAATTCGCATAAGTGCTCCAAACGCACACAACAAGCTCTAATAATCCAAATAAACACTACTAAAAATAGAATTTTTTTAATTCAATATCATGTGTGCGGTGTGAATGAGTCCGAAATATATACATAGCTCTCGTGTTTATTAATCTAATCAAAAAATTTCAGCATAACAAAAATAAATTTTAGTTTCGCACTCGCCGTTCCAGTTAAAGCATCAAAAATGCCATCATTTACGCGACCAAGTGATCTTCCATTTCCAATAATTTATCACAAATTCAAGGCAAAGGACCTTGACAGTGATGAGATTATTGAGTATCAAATTCAGGATTTACTTGAAGAAGACTACGAGAAGGCAGTGGAACTAATGACAAGTGATTATTCACCAGAAGAGAGTTTCAGTCGATGTCGAGGAATTCCTGACGATCCAGACGCAATTGCGGAAGTGCAGCAAATTTGGCATTTAATTCTGCAAGCTAAAATATCTGTTGGATGTTACAAAAGTAATGGAAGTGGGGAGCTAATTGGTGTAAATATTCTGCTTGTCTATGATAAGAATGATGAGCCAGTGGATCTGAATCGAGTGAGTATGAGTTAGAGCAGTGGTGGACAACCTGTGTGTCACGACACATTTGAGTAAAAAACAATGAACCGTATGCTGTGTACTGTTTCAGTTTTGCAGCACTGCCATAAATTAGAACAGTTGTGCACAACCTGTGTGTCGCGACACGCTAGAGTGAAATGCAATGAACAGCATGCTGTGTGTGGTTAAAGTCGAGGCAACCATCCAAAGTATGTCGCGAAACAAAAAAGGTTGCGCAACACTAGCATACATTAAAGCAGTGGTGGACAATCTTAGTGTCACGACACACAAAAATCGGATGTCGTGTGTGGTTTCGTTCGAGTGCAAACAACCAATGTGTGCCACAATGTTACCTGTGTTCCACGCAACCTGTGCCACGTGGCTCACATGTTGCATCGCATCACACCATGCTGGTACCCTCAACCGAAACCGTCCACGTCATACAGTTCATGCCATTTCCAAAACAAGACACTAATGTCACGCGACCCACAGGTTGTCCACAACTGAATTAAACCCAATTAAATTCAATTTATTTAAATTTTTCCTTATTTACAGTTCAAAACTCAGCACTTCCGCGATCTTCTAACTCTACTAAAAACTATTGAAGGCAACTACGACGTCTATGCCAAATACAACACAGACAAATATTTGTCAGATTTCGGACTAGTCACAAAGAAGAGTTACCGACACCGAGGAATTGGAACTGAATTTTTAAAAGCTCGAGTTCCAATCCTTAAAGCATTAAAGGTTGACGTTACTTCAACAGTATTTACAGTCATCGGATCCCAAAAGGCTGCTGTTAAGGCAAATTATGAAGAGGTTGTGTCTGTAAAATGGACAGACATTGCTGACGACTTTCCACAATTTGATTTTACGAAAGCTGATACTGAATATTGCAAAATTCTTGATATGAAGCTTGATAATGAAAATTAATTTAAAAAAATTGCATGACTTGATATCTAATCGAATAAAATAAAATAAAATACTCGAAAAAATCAAACTTTATCATAAATTTGATAAGGACTTTTATTAAGGCTTAAAGATCAAATGTCCAAAAATTTGGACAATCTTAAAAATCAGAGCAACGCTTATTTAGTGACGTGAGTACTGTACGAATTGTTTTCATAGCGACAAGAGTCCATATCAGCGTATATGCCGCGGCACACTAGTCGGCAAAAGTAACTATATCGATAAGGTTTATCGAGGCACATGAAAAGGCTGCCAAAATTCCGGTTTTGTCGATTAACCGTCCACCTAACACATGTTGTCTTCTCTACTCGTTGCCAATTTCCGCCAATTGTAAATGTTAAAGAATTGGGAAACATATGGCATAGGAGCTGTCGAAAATCCTTCGTTGGACCAATTTGACTCTAGTCTGACATGAGACTTTTTCGAATCTGGTCTTGTGCTAGAGTCACGCTGATCTGAGACCGGATTTTCGATCATTTCTACTTCGGACAGAATTCTGATATGCTGCCTAATCCCCGACCACAGAAGCCATACTCTTAAACGATTCTTAATACTCAAGATTCCACTTTGCTCAGATATCACAGCATCTTGAATTTTTAATGTGTGCAGGGCATTTACACACTTTATTAATTTAACAATAAAATTTGAGTGTGAGCAAACATACATACATAGATACATATGCATCAACTGCATATGTGTAAGAATATTAATTGATTTGATAGTATTGATCACAGTTGTAATGATAAGTAAGTATGTAAGAGAGTATACGTGTCATTACACACAATCTGGTCATTCCCAACTAAATTGTTTTTATTTGTACAGTTAAACTCCGACTGAACAAGTGAAAAATAACTTAAATCAAGAATTTTTGAATTAAAAATCAGATTAATTCCAAAATGGAAAGATTTACACGACCAAGTGACCTTCCATTCCCAACAATTTACCATAAATTTAGTGCAAAAGATAAAGACAATGATGAGATTGTTGAGTACCGAATTCAAGACTTATTAGAGGAAGATTATAGCAAAGGAATTGACATGATGGCTTCTGAGTACTGTCCAGAGGAAAGTTTCAATAAATGTCGTGGTGTAACCGACTGTCCAGAAGCAATTACTGAAAAACTGCTGTTTTGGCGATCAATAATGAACATGAAGCTATCTGTTGGATGTTACAAAGGCGATGAACTTGTTGGAATTTGTCTGTTTAATGTTCATGTTAAAAATGAGAAGGAGGCTAAATTTGAGGTGAGATTTAAGTCATAAAATCAATAAAATTCTCTAAAATTCCACAATTATTTCCAAAACAGATCAAGACTGAACACAACCGTGACATCTTATCAATTGTCCAATACTTTAAAAATCTACATGATGTCTACACAAAATACAACACAGACAAATATTTAACAGACTTTGGAATGACAACAAAGAAGAACTATCGTCATAGGGGAATTGCTGTAGAAATGCTTAAAGCGCGTGCAAACATTCTTAAAGCTTTTAAAATGAACGTCACGTCAACAATTTTCACTGTAATTGGATCACAAAAAGCAGCAGTTAAGGCAAATTATGAAGAGATTTTGTCTGTTAAATGGACTGATATAGCTGAATTGTTTCCTAATTTTGACTTTTCGAAGGCTGATTGTGAATATTGTAAGATTTTTGATATGAAAATTGAGAATGATTCTTAAGATAATGATTTTAAAAAATTTGAAAAAATAACGGTCAATAAATTTTTGAAAAAATCAGAAAATATTTGAAAAAATCAAAGAATTTTGAAAAATACCGATCAAAAATTATTTAAATTAGTTATTTGACTTGATTGATGAAATGACATCAATGGCCTAAATGGTAGAACGTTGGCCTTACGTTCCTAAGATCCTGGGTTCAATCCCAAGACATTACTAAATTTCGAAGTACTTTTTCAATTTCACCGCTCTAGTTACGTAGCTGGGTTTGTTTGTTGGGTGCTGTTTTGAGGTCATTGGCACATTATGTGTCTCAACTGCTTGGTACCCTAACAGGCAGAGTATGCTTCCATGATACAGCATCAAAAAAGCGGACACTTTGCCTGTTAGGGGTATACAAGAGATAAACTAGCATGGAGATGATTTTCTTTACAAAATCTTACGAATTGTAACTGGATACATTGCAGGGTACATCAGGTCTAATGATGGACCCAATGTGTCCTTCCAATGTGCAGCGCTCGCAAGTGTTTCGGATCCTAATGAACTGTGGGTCTAAAGGGTGTGGTTCAATAGATTATTAATCGCAGAGCCTCCAGCTCAAAAGCTAATAAGGACTGGACATTCCTCAGCACCTCCACCCTTAAGTCCATCTAAATCACCCATAATTCTGTCAATTATCTTCCTCAAAAAATCCAAAATTTCACCCAAAAATAAATGAACATTTCTTAATTTTCTCATCTTCTCTTTATCTGCATCCATACCCTCCCCTATCCACCCAATAATTCAATCTTAATTATCAAATCCATTGTGCTGATTAGGATGAAACATTAGGTGATATAATAGAAACAGATTGAAGCTCTATTAAAAAGCTATAAGTATCCTCTACATTGCATTATTCTTATACATAATTTTTGGCATCAACAGCAAAAGTTTCCCTCGTTTCACCTTTTTTTCTTTTCGGGGATTGCTTCATACTTCATTACCGCCCTCATTTCTCAAAAAGCAGCACAAAAAAAAACTTCTAATTTTCATTTTCTTATTTACGAAGATTTTCATTTCAGTGATAATCAAAAATAATAACAGAACATTAACACACAAGGAGTATGAGAATGAGAACGATGTAGATGGAGGAAATGGTTTGCTGAAATAAGCATCTTGAAAGGAAGTTGTATAGAAATGGAAATAGTTACCGTCTGAGAATATAACCATAAAAGCTAAAAACAATGCTCTGCTATTGTTGAAACTGAGATGGTAAGAGAATGAGAAACAATGAACTGCTACATAAAGCTCATTTAAGCTAATAATTTTTGATCCTTATTGAGCACAGTATACATTTAGAACGTACTGATGTTGGGGAGGCATGAGATGAAGAAGGAAAGAAAAAAAAACCTTTTTTTTTGTAGTACTTTTCTGGGCTTTGAATGTTGTCGTCATATTTCAAACAACTTTTTTTTGTGAAAAATTTTAGGTTATGTGTTTATTTTGGCTGGTTTACTGAATGTTACTGCTCATAGAGGATTAAAAGTATTTAAAAGAGACTTTTGCTATGCTTTTTGATTGTTATGAAACTTAAAATCGGATTTTGAATGTCGTTGTTTGGTAGAAAATCGGAAAATACTTTTTCAAGTGGGAGAAAAACACGTGGTTGAGAGAAAATCTTTCATAATTAACTTTTTGTCAATTGTAGAAGATTAAAAGTTTGACAAACTTGTCTGTGCCATGTTTTCGTACAATATTCAGGTATTAAAGTGATAGTTTAAGTCGAATTTTCAAGAAAAAATGCAGAAAACTTTTCGAAGTGAGGAAAAACACGTGGTTTTTAAAATTCAAATTTTAATAAGCTGTTGATGCAAGAGTTTGTGTTTTTTGTACTTCTGCTGGATAATTTTGAAGTTTTTGATTATTTTGAATATAAAAGTTGCAAAATTTGAAATTAGAAAATCCGTTAAAAATCGAAATTCAAACTTTTAACAAATTTAAGCTTCAAAAACATCCAAAACCTTAAACTTCCACATAAAATCAATTTATTTATAAGAACTGCGCATCAGTTATCAACATTTATACCTCCTAATGCTCATTTGCTTCCTCAAACCCCCAAAAAAAGTTTTCATTATTCTGTGCTTCTTGTTAATAACCATCCCACTCCTTTTCTTGCCGCCTCCATAAATGGAAAAAGTTTTGAGACAGAATTTTTATTTCCGTACTTTATTTATCATCAAAAAAGAACAAAATCCTCCACCACAAAACTGCCATTGAAAAAAGGGGTTCGAATGAAAAGTAATTTTTATTTTTATGTGCTTTATTTAAAGGCTTACAATAAAAATTTAATCAATTT
The DNA here is from genome assembly GCF_022539635.2 of Chironomus tepperi. NCBI lineage: Eukaryota > Metazoa > Arthropoda > Insecta > Diptera > Chironomidae > Chironomus > Chironomus tepperi. The sequence continues at coordinate 648,097 of NW_027226572.1, forward strand.
ATCGTCCTTACAAGTGCTGATTTTGTGGGAATTGAACATAATAAAATATTTCTATTTTATTGCTAGTTGATGGAGTTTTGTGGATAACTGACTTGGTAGAATTAAATTATTATAATTAAAAAAATTTATAAAGCTTCGTTTTGTTTTTACTTTAAATTCAATTTTGTTGTAGAAATATAATCTTTATTATAAAGTTTTGATTTTAAAAATGTGACTGGAATATAATTGAAAATTTTTCTTGATTAAAGGAAAATAATTATAAAGAATTGCAGTTGATGCAGACAAGGTCGATGAAATGATAATTAAGTTTCTGATTGCAGCAATCTTGAAAGTGAAAATGTGTTTATTTGTATTTATGATAATCAAAAATTGAGGTTTTCGACTTGGGATTTTTTGAGAATTATTATTGCTTAAAAAGAATCAAAAAACCTTAATTTTTCTCAATTTTTAAAAATCTTTGAATATTTGAATTATTAACTGTTAACGGTAAATTTGAAATTGTTAAAATTTAGAAGTAAAAAATTAATTCTTTACATTTTAAAAAAAAATTTGACATTTTTAAAGGTTTAAATAAATTTGAATTTTTAATGTTTTTAAAAGTTGAATTTTTAACGGTTACAAAAAATTTGAATTCTTAAGGGTTGCAAATTTAAATTTTTGAATTTTTTAACAGTTATAAAAATATTGAATTCAAACAGTTTTAAAATTTGAATTGAAATAATTTTATATTTAGAATTGAAATAATTTTAAAATACATTTCAAAAAAATCAAATTTTCAAATATAAATCTCATTTCATTAAACAAAGCATGGCTAACCTCTCATTTTTATATAGAATAAAAAGCTCCATAAATAATCAAAAATTTATAATAAATTAATGAACTCATCACAACCACAGCTAAAAAGCCGCAAAATTTCACTCTCATCTAAAAATGTTTTTTGGTTTTAAAATTCAACTAAAATGTATCGAAAATTATTGATTAATTATTAAAATAAAATTAACCACATCACTACTATTGTAGCGAGACGGATGAGGTGGGGTTATTGCGGATGAATAGAATTGAAAATTAAAGCATCAGTGGAGCGGCAGAGCTTTACAAATTATACAGACGAGGATATACTCAAGGGTACAATTCCCATCATAAGCTCATTTTTATCGCATAAAATATTGAGCGGGAATTTTCAATGAAAATTCAAAACAATGGAAAAAGCTCATCATTTGTTGTTAAAGATTTTAATAAACTCAATTTTTACGTGTTTTTATTTAATCCGGTTTTGTTTCTTATTCACGATTATGTCGTAATATATACCAAGCAAGTATCTGACATGAGATACCCGAGCACCATCAAAATTTTCAAATAAAGGAAAAGAAAGTTCATAAACATCAACCGCATTATATATCGCATCATGTGTATATTTTTTGGTGCAGTTTCTTTTGGATGTTTTAATCCTTTCGATATAATTTAATTTACATGCAACAGATTTATGCAATGTTCTGCTGTGCTTGGGATGTTTTGATATTTTTTTACTTGTTTTGAGCATTTTGAGTTTTGAACTTTTTGAAAATATTTGAGCTTTTTAAGAATAATCGAGATTTTTAACAAATTTTTATTTTGAGGCAAACCTAAAATTTTTTGACAAATTTAAGTTTTTTGACTAACTCAAGTATTTCGACAAAATAAGAGCTTATGTTAAGTTGATCAACTTAAGCTTTTTGGCAAAATTATAGCTTTTTAACAAAATTAAACTTTTTGACGAACTAAAGCATTCTAACAAAATTAGAGATTTTGGGCAAAATTAGAACTTTTTGACAAACTCAAACTTTTTGCCAAATTTAAGCTTTTTGACAAACTTAATCGTTTTGACAAAAGTAGAGCTTTTTGACAAAATAATGCATTTTGATAAAATTAAAGCTTTTTTTGACAAACTTAAGAATTTTAATACAATTAGAGCTTTTTGACACACTAGACAATTGATGAACTTATAGTTTTATGACTAACCTAAGCTATTTAAGAAACTTAAGCTTTTTGTCAAAGTTAAACTTAAGCATTCTCAAAAAATTTAATTTTTGTAAATTTTAGAGATTTTAGTATTAGAGTTTTGTAAAATTTGAAATGTTGAAAGAGTTATGACCTTGTGACACATGAAAGCTTTTTAAAAAATATTTGAACATTTTTACAATTTTGAGCGTTCTATCAACTTCTAGCAATATTTAGCTTTTTTGAGCTATTTGAAAAAATTGAGCTTTTCCATAAATTTAAGCTTTTTTGAAAACTGTTTAATTTTGTAAGCTAAAGAATTGTAATTATGGCAATTTAAATCACTTTCCCCAAATATTCAGACAATCATAGCTTAAATGAGCTTTTAACAAATAAACAAGCCTTTAAAATCATTAAAAATTCGTTCTAATCCCTCAACAACCAAATCAACATCACTTGTTCCTCATCACAACCATGACACAGACATGTATGGTAGCTTAATATACAACAGTAGCAGCAGCAACAAAAAAATAATAAAATATATTGCAGACTAGTCTATAATATGAAACATAGACTGAAAGAGTTTATTAGTATTTCATTATAGCATATTTGCTGAAATAAAAAAAAATGAGCTTTTTTTTATGTGACTATACACATAAAATTGCCGCTGTTGCAACATTCGGGGTAGGTTCTGTATCCGCATATTATGCATTTTGAAATTCATTAAATTTTAATTGAGATGAGTCTTAAAAATTTAATGGCAAAAGCAAAAAACACAAATATTCGGTTAATGTTATTTCGAAAAACAGGAAAAGCTTTCGAATGCTGATAGTGCTTTTGGTTGTGTTTTTATTGCGATTTTTCTTTTTTCTTTTTTTTTTGTTATTTTAAATTAAACAAGGAGAACAAAAAACATATTTTATTTTATTCTCGTGACACAATTTGGCATTAAAACAATTTTTTTTTTTATTTTTTTTTTGTAAAGCGATTTTCAGATGAAAAAATTGTTGATGAAATATTTAAAACTATTTTTGATGAAAATAGAGCTTTATGGTGATGAATTTTTCATGCTTCATTGGCTTCTCGCAAATGAATAGACTTGAATTGAGTAAGAGGATTTCATTGAGAGTTGTAAATAAAATTTTATAATTTTTACTTTATTTTGTTGCAATGTAAGTTGTGAAATATTTTTAAATTAATGAAGTAGTTATTTTTGGATGACGTTATAGGCTTTATTAAGCTTTAGTTTAATATTTTAAAGGTTTTAACGATTTTTGACTTTTTTAAATTGAAATAATCTTTTTAAAGTGCGATTTTGAGAACTAAAATTAAAGACTTATTTTTTAAATTGTAATCAAATTTGAAAATGAAAGTTTTACAAATGAAAAATTAAAAATTTTTTAATTTGAAATTTAATTCTTGCTTCTAAACTTGAAGCAAATTTTCACATATTTTAGAGCTACTATTAAAAAATTTTTAATTTTAAGTTTTTAAAAAAATAATTTAATTTTTTAAAGTTTTGAATTTTAACTAAAAAATTAAGATTTTGGAATTTTTTTAAATTTTTGAATTTAAAAGATAAAATTTAAACTTTGTAATTTTCTTAAAGCTAATAAAATCCAATTTTTAAATACTTCAAAGTTTTAAAGACTTTATAATTAAAATAGATTTGTTAGAAAATGTCATTTTCAACATCTTTTAAAAATAAAGAAACTTTCTTTATCACCAAACAAGAACTTCACATTGAACCACAAGAAAATGTGGTACATAGTGATGGTGTAAGGTTGTGACAACTTGAATTTCATTCAAAACTTTAATTAATTAACAAGCAAGTTTTAATTTTAATAAAAAAAAAATTTTTCTTTTTTTTCCTCATTAAAAATAATAAAATAGAATGAAAAAAAAAAAACTTGTTGTTTGTTAGTTGAATCCTTACAAGGTTTTATACCGTAAAGTTTATGAGTGTTAAACAGAAGTTTTGTAATTGAAAGAATGGGGAAAAAAATAAAGTCGGTGGTTTAAGCAAGTTTGTAGAAAAAACTGAAGTTTCATAGAAATGGGAATTTAAATTTTTGTTTGTTTAAAAACTAAAATTTCTCGAGGGATTTTCAAGCTTTTTATCGATTTATTTACATCCAAGTTGCATAATTCGATTGGAAAAGTCAATAATTAAATTCAGGATTCAACTCTTTAGAATGTTGTGTTTTTATACTTTAACATTTTAAAATTTTAAAAATTCAAAACTTAAAAAATCTAAAAAAATTTAATTTTTTTAAAATAAATAAAAATTAAATAAAAATTGAAACAATTTTAGATAATTGATTGAATTTTTTAACTTTTTATAAACTTAAGAATTTTAAATTAATTTAAAAATTTGAAGTTGAACAATTTTTATTTTTTTTTTAACATTTTAATCTTTTCATTATCAAATTTTTTTTATAATTTTAAATTTTGAAGTTTTTGAACTTTAAAGAAAATAAAGTTTAAAATTTAATTCAATAGTTTTTAACTTGTAAAAATTCAAAATTTGACGATTTTGTATGAAAATTTAAATTTTTTTAACTTTTAAAATTTTGAATTTTTAAAAATTCTAAGAAATTGTCAAAATTCAAAAATTTGATTTTTTAACGTTAAATTTTGAATTTTTCAATTTTCATTTTAAGAATTTTTAAGTTTTTTGAATGTCTATTGAATAAGATACTTATTTACCTACAATAATTGTGAGTAAACAACCAACCCTTTCCAATAATAACTAGAAGAATTTCACTCAATCAAATCTTTCTCTATGGCAATAAATACTATGAATAAGCATCAAAGTTCAATAGAAATAAACATTAAGTCATTCATGAATAGCTGAATCAATTCAAAATCTCATCTCTAATTCATTAAATGAAAAATCTGATTCCCCCTACCTCCACGTAAGTTATTTATTCAATGATTGCGAAAAAAAAAAAAAGTTCTTTGAATTTTTTATGACACAGATGTCAATGCCATCAAATCATGTTTCGCAACAGTAAACTTAGTGAGTGAGAAAAACAACCATAAAGAAAATCTTCACTTTGTTGACTTGTTAAGGCAAACAAGTCAATGAAAGCTAGATGAAAATGTCGAGTGAAAAAGAAAAGTATCCAAGTCGTGCAGAATAAATCAAGACATACTCATCACCACGTGTCTCATCCCATAAACATGTTAATTTAATGTCAACAAGAAGAGCGCGTCTGTCGCTGTGGATTTGGGGAACTTTATTAAGAGTTTTATTAGGTTTGAGTAGATCCATAAAAACTGGTAAAAGTATAACTTCAAATTCAAAATTTTTGAGAAAATCCAAAATTCAAATCTAAGCGTTAAAAATTTAAATTTTTTAAAACCTTTAAAATTCAAATTTTCGAAAAAACAAAAACATTAAATTTAAATTTTTTTCAAATTCATAAATTCCAAAACTGTTAAAATTCAAAAATTTCTTAACAGTTAAAATTTAAAATTTTTAAATCTCTAAGTTCAAAAATTTCAAACTCTCTAAATTCAAAAATATCAAAATCGTTAAAATATAAACATTTCAAAATCTTTTAACTTCAAAAATTTTAAAACTGATGAAAAACAAAACCTTTAAATTTCTAAAATTCACAAATTTCAAAATCGGAAAATTCGAAAATTTTAAAAACCTGAAAATTCAAAAATTTCAAAATCGGAAAATTCAAAAATTTCAAAATTGGAAAATTCGAAAATTTTCAAAATCGGAAAATTCAAAAATTTCAAAATTGGAAAACTTAAAAATTTCAAAATCGGAAAATCCAAAAGTTTTCAAAATCGGAAAATTCAAAAATTTCAAAATTGGAAAATTTCAAAATCGGAAAATTCAAAAATTTCAAAATTGAAAAATTCATAAATTTCAAAATCTTAAAATTCAAAAATTTCGAAATTGGGAAATTCGAAAATTTCAAAAATTTCAATTTTGGAAAATTCAAAAATTCAAAACCGTTAAAATTCAAAAATTTCAAAACCGCTATAATTTAAAAATTTTAAATTTTTTAAAATTCAAAATTTTTACATCTGTTAAGCCAGGACATTACATGACGTCTGTCTCGACGCATATTTACTCAACAAGTAACCTAAACCTTCCAACCATAATAAAACGATGGATAATTTCCCATAAGCTTCAAGGCTAATAAAAATATTTTCCCTGTTAATAAACCATCCCCAAAAAAACACAAAAAATTTTCATTACCTCAAACCCATCATTGACGATAATTCTCACCTCAATGTTAGCAATATTCCTCTAGAGGAAGCCTCGTATGAGCGTCAAAAGCAAAGTTGATATTTTTTTGGATAATTTAGAGCTTTTTATTAAGATGATTATCATATCAGAGAATTACAATGAAAATCCTCTCCGTAACTAATCTTCTTGTAATGCCATGATGATATAATTCTGATTTATTCCATTTTATTATACAAGAATAAAGACATAAGAAACGGAAAAGTGCGATGAAGAATACCCGAAAAAAATTTATATATATAAATTAGGGGTGGATTTAATTTTGTCGCTCGTCTTTTTTTCATCCATTTTCTTAATTCTACAAGCTCTTAAATTCATGATGATGAGCACCGAACGTAACGATAGTCTGTGACAGAAGGCTGTTTATACTCTTGTATATATACACAAGAATCTTCATAAAATAAGTTGATTGTGGAGTGGGGGAAGGGGAGGATGGAGAAACATGTTGAATGAGATGTAGAAGAGATGAATGGAATAAAAGAAACATTTAGCAGTAAAGCGGTTCTCTATGAGACAAGTAGATTTTAATGCCTTTATTGAGATTTTTTTTATTTTATGATGAATAAAAAGAATAATCCTCGAGAATTTCTTTTTCTTGTGTGCCTTCACGTGGTGCTGAATTGGATTATTTATATACACAAATGGAGATATATAAGTAGCCTGGGTGGATTCAGGAGAAGATTCAGAATTTTTTGAGAAGATCGCTCATATTGAAATCATGACTCCCATAACCCCTTGACTCTCCTAATCCCTTGATTCTTCTAACTTCTTGATTCCCTTAATCAACTAACTCTCCTAAACCCTTGACTCCCATGAGCCCTTGACTTCCCTAATCCCATGACTTCCTTAAACCCTTGACTCTTCTTACCCCTTGACATCTCTAGCCCTCTGTCTCCATTAACCCATTGACTCCTGTAACCCCCTAACTCTCCTAACCATCAGTCTCCTCTAAACCCTTGACTTCCTTAAACCCCTGACTCCCTTAAACTCTTGACTTCCCTTGACACTTGACACCCCTAAACCCTTTACTTCCCCAATCCCTTGACTCCTCTAATCCTCTGACTCCTTGACTCTCCTAACCCTTTAAATTCCCTAACCATAACGCTCTGACTTCCCTAACCCCCTGATTACTCTTACCTCCTGACGGCCCTAATTCCCAGACTCCCTGACATTCTTAACTTCAGAGCTTACCCCACCACTTGAATGCCTTCCCCTGACTACACCCCTGACAACTCCATTGAGAATTTATATCCGATCACTTTAACTGTAAATAGGACACGAATTAAATAATATTGAGGAATGAAAATTTATGGATTTTTAATGCAATAGATAAATTGCATGTGATAATGACCTGATATGATAATTTTTTTTTGGCACGTCATGAATTGTTTATGAGAAATTTTCGATTTTATTTTGTTTTTGGATGATGTTGGGAATTGTTAATTGGATGTCTGTCAAAAAATAACGTTAAGTGAGTAGAGAGGGTCAGTTACTTATGATGTAATGCACTTGGTGGGGAGAGGGTTTTTGTCCGTCAGTCTGTCCGTCAGTCTGTCCGTCAGTCTGTCCGTCAGTCTGTCCGTTAGTCTGTCCGTCAGTCTGTCTGTTAGTCTGTCCGTCACCCACCCTACTAGTCAATCAGCTTATCCTAATTCTATTAGCTCTCTGCCCATCACACATCTGTCCTCAATTATCATATCAATTACGCTCAAAACTTATCTCCAAATTCTATCCATAAATGCAACTCCAACCCAATTACCCAAAAAACATTCCCAAAAAAACAAAAGCTCCAAAAAGTCAATTTATTTCCATAACTACGTGACATACCATATCAAGTTGCAAAAATAAGGTCAAGTGACATCAGATAAAAATGTATTTCGCAGTACACAAAATGCATACGATGAACACACATTGAATCTTTATCTATGATGATGATGATGATGATTGCTTCCTCTACGAGCTATTTTCCGAGAAGAGACAACACTCAGGTTGTTTGTAAGTCCCTTTTGTAAATTTATTGAAATTTCCGTTACGAAGTAGATCTTTATTACATCTTTTACAATGTTGATCTACTTATGGCAACACTTATGGCAGGATGTTTGCGGAAATAAAATGATTTGCTTGAAAGAGACCTAATGTATGAGGTTAGTTTTGTGGACATTGATGTGATTGAAGCTTTTTTTAGGTGGTTTTATGGTTAGGTAAGCTTTGGATGATTTAATGAAGTAATTGGAAGTGGTTGGATGTTGATTGATGGAGCAAGTGAATCTCCATTCACTCGTGATGACTAGAAAAGGATGGACAGACTGACGGACAGACTGACGGACAGACTGACGGACATACTGATGGTCAGACTGACGGACAGACTGACGGACAGACTGACGGACAGACTGACGGACAGACTGACGGACAGACTGACGGACAGACTGACGGACAGACTGACGGACAGACTGACGGACAGACTGACGGACAGACTGACGGACAGACTGACGGACAGACTGACGGACAGACTGACGGACAGACTGACGGACAGACTGACGGACAGACTGACGGACAGACTGACGGACAGACTGACGGACAGACTGACGGACAGACTGACGGACAGACTGACGGACAGACTGACGGACAGACTGACGGACAGACTGACGGACAGACTGACGGACAGACTGACGGACAGACTGACGGACAGACTGACGGACAGACTGACGGACAGACTGACGGACAGACTGACGGACAGACTGACGGACAGACTGACGGACAGACTGACGGACAGACTGACGGACAGACTGACGGACAGACTGACGGACAGACTGACGGACAGACTGACGGACAGACTGACGGACAGACTGACGGACAGACTGACGGACAGACTGACGGACAGACTGACGGACAGACTGACGGACAGACTGACGGACAGACTGACGGACAGACTGACGGACAGACTGACGGACAGACTGACGGACAGACTGACGGACAGACTGACGGACAGACTGACGGACAGACTGACGGACAGACTGACGGACAGACTGACGGACAGACTGACGGACAGACTGACGGACAGACTGACGGACAGACTGACGGACAGACTGACGGACAGACTGACGGACAGACTGACGGACAGACTGACGGACAGACTGACGGACAGACTGACGGACAGACTGACGGACAGACTGACGGACAGACTGACGGACAGACTGACGGACAGACTGACGGACAGACTGACGGACAGACTGACGGACAGACTGACGGACAGACTGACGGACAGACTGACGGACAGACTGAAATCGCGGACAGATTGTCAAACCGCCGGACAGAATGATGAGCAGACTGATGGCCAGATTAACAGACAGTCTGGCGGACAGATTTACGGACAAATTGTCAAACTGGCCGAAAGACTGACGAGCAAAGCGAATAACAAGCTAAAGGACAACTTCTGCATCAAAATCGACATCATTGACCTCAAAATATCCACAAAATGCACACAGAACCCAAACTCACATTAAAGCTAGTCTCCAAAATCAAAATGTTTCCTACAACATCCCCAAAAGCTAACAACTTCCAAAAGATGCCAAGAAGAAGTCATTTTATTTAAATGTCTTTATTTCCTTTTTTCTTACTTTTCTGCAATCGCAGCACAAAAAAGAAGGAAAATGAATTGTGATAGGGGATCTTTAAGCTTATAACCAAATTATAGCCTCACGACAACGGTTTGGTGCTTTAATTGTTGGATAATTTTTCAAATGACATAAATAAGTAAACGGACATTAAAAAAACAGCTCGAAAATGGAGGTTGGAGAACATGATGAAAATTATTTTAATTTCCGAGCATAACAGAAGCTGTGTAAATACAGTGGAAATGAGAGGAGAAAATTATATTAAAAAAGTTAAACATGAGAGAGCAAAAAAGGCAAGGAAGAGAAAGAAAAGAATTTCATTACAAGCTATAGACAAGGGGAAGAGAAGGCAAGTAGGTGGAGGAAATGTAGGATGTGCTAACAATTATAGAATCGATCCTAAATTAACAATTATTGTTACACTCATGCTTAACAAGGCTTCCTTTTTCTGTAGTTTATTTGGATGGGGGAGAAAAAGGTTCTGTGAATTTTGATTTTTTTTTTTGTTCTTTTTTGCTTCTTCCGGTGGACGAAATTTATTTTGTTCCGTTATAGCTGCGAGCACGTGGAAATGTCAATATATTTGAAAGATGATGAGGATTTAAAGATATTCAAGATATATTCAAATTTAAAAAAAAAAACTAATTTGGAGGTTAAGTAAGTGATTTGGTACTTTGATATTTTACAGCGATCTTTAATCTCTTTATAGATCAATTAGGAAACATTCGCTAGGGATTTAGACCTCTCCATCCACAATGCTCCCACACCATGATGCTTAATACTCTCCTCCCCTTAATTAACATTGCAAAATCTTCTAACATTTCTTTAACTTCGTTCATTTTTAAAACATACAATTAGGTTTAATTCCACTAGGAAACTAGGGTTATTTAACGGTATTTATATAGATACAGCGATATTACCGCGGAGTTTCTAAGCCTGGGTTTAATCCCATACAATGTCGTTGAATATTGGCATTGAATTAACTAATAAACAAATTCATCATCCTTAGTATAGTGAGTCCAAAATGGTCCATATTAGAGTTCAATCCAGAAATATTTTAGAATTTCAGAGAGCAGAAGGGTTTCCTAATCAAATGAAATGTATCAAAATAAGGGAAAAGGGGGTTGGTACAACATCCCATCAAAATACACTCCTGGTCTATATTTGAACTTGATGGAGACTCAGATTTTGGATGGAAAAATTTAGGAAAAGTCAATTCAAGTTGACTCAACTTCATATGAAATTTGGGTCAATTTCTAGCTCTAATCTATACTCAAATTCTCAAAACTACTCATAAAACAAGAACCATCTCCAGAAAAATATCCAAATGAGCACTCTCTTTCCTTAAACAATATCCCTCACAAAACTCCCAAAAACTACTTCAAAATGATATCTATTAACACATTCTCCATCCAACTTAATTGATGAACATTTTTCGCATCGACAATTCCTCCTACCCACTTTCTTTATAACATCTTCTATATCAACTTAATGAATGAATCGAATTTCAATTCATACATTTACAAATGTTCTGGGTAAATTGACATACGATATGGACAATGTCCTTTAATTAAGATATATTTAAACAAAACTTTTTTTTTTCTAATTCACCCGAAAATTTTCCTTACAATTAGCATTTTCTTGTTTCCGTGTTTCGTGTGGGGTGTTTTAAATGTTATGTAATGGAATGATTATTCATTAAAGGAAATGTTGACTAAATTGTGTATCGCAGCACACTAATTGTTTTGAAAAACATTAACTGTAAGTGATGTTAGGTATTGGTCGAGACTTACCACCAAGGTCTTACTATTTCCGACGTATTCTAAATGCGGCAATGGGCACCCAAGTAGACAAGGACAAGTCGCCAAGGAAGTAAGTAAGTTACCACCAAGGTGGCCACAAAAAAGTTTAGACAACGCTGATTTAAGGTAATTTTGAGGATGCTTTGTTCTGTGAATTTTTAGACGATTTTTTATCGGTCGAGCCAACAGATAGACAGGAAATGAGATTTGGGATTCGGGAGATCGGTGGTAGACACCTATAGGCTGTCAATATTTTTTTGGAAATGCCATGAACTCTATTTCGTGTGCGGTCTCGGTAGAAGCTTACCAAGATGTGTTGCGAACAATAAAAAGTCCCTCACACTGGGGTAAATAAAACGCGACAATTTGCATTATGAAGCTTGCCGAATAGACCAAAATTCTGTTCAAATTCGTACCCTAATGACAAACAACGTGAAAAAGCCAAGGTGACTCTAGCGTAGGGTCGGATTTTGCCAAATTCGATTCGAAGCCATGGTCATGTCATGTACTGTATATCTAATTTGAAACGTACACTAGGAAGAACTCGAAGACAACCTATGTGTCACGTCGGGACGAATATTGAGGAAAGGGGTCAAATCTGTAATTTTTTGTGAGTTTTTTCGAGTCAATGCAACTTTTCTCAATTATTGCGTTTGATACAAAAGTCCCTCCTGGTGCCACTGATACCACAATAACTACAAAACCTCCAAACAAGCCCCTTAATTCCTAGATATTTAAGGGTTTTCTAATGTCCCATATAAGATATTATTTGAAGAGAGGGGGGAAGAGAGAAAAAGGGAGGATGGAAAGAGGTTCCATATAATAAAACTTAATTTTTCATCTCTAATGAATTTGATTTAAAGAATGAAAAAAAAGACAAAAAAAAATTTAAATGAAAATGAAAAATTCATGGTTAAAAAAGAAATAATTTTCCTTACTAAAAGGACAGAAGGGACGAATACGAGATGAGCTCTGGGGATTTTAATAAGAAAGGAAAAAGGAAGCAAGACACAAAAAAAAATTAAATTTTTCCTTCAGGTCATCCTCAAACACGTTAAAAGTCTTAATTGCTTATGTCTCTTATTGACTTTATACATTTAAAAGGATTCGAAAATGAGCTTAAAAGCTTAAGGCAAGCCTACCTAATGTTGTGGCTTCTTAATTTTGTTAACCTCATAAGCAGATAATTTAGTCTTTAAAGAGCTGTCGAGCTTTTGATATTCTTAAGATATTTTGGATTATATGGAGGTGGAATCAGCATATTTTACATTAGTATTCAACGATTATTTTCCGTCATTTACAAAAAAAAAAGTTAATTGAGAAAATTTCCACGAAAATGATTTTCATATTGTTACGAATCAATGAGTTTTTTATGAATTATGACTGCTGTCAAAATGAACTTTTTGGGGTGCTTCAGGCAATGAATTGCTTACTTTCTTTCTTTTTTGTGTGTGTCTTTCTTCTTTTCTTACTTCTGTTGCTTTCCGTTGGAAGTATTTTGTGGCTTTTGTGATTTATTTACCTCGATTTGAGGTGTTTTGTGTGAATTTCAATCCTTTTTGGATTCTCATTTTAGAGTTCTTGGAAAGATTTTTATTAGGTCTTTGAACTGATTATTAGGTCTTTGAATTTAAAGAGTCAAAATTAAAAATAAATCTTACAAGTTTGAATTTTACGTTGAAAATAATTTGATTCGTGAAAAAAAATTTAAATTAAAATTTTTAACGATTTTAAAATTTTTAAATCAATAAATTTTTGATTTTAAAATGTAAAAAAAAAATTAAAAAGTTAATTGTTTTTAAAATTAAATTTTTAATTTTTCAAAGTTTGATTAATGAACTCAAATTTAAATTTAAATTGTCTATAGAATTTAGTTTTAAATTATATAAAAAAGTTGTAAAATTGGAAATTTTATATTTAAGGAAATTTAAATTTTAACAATTTTAACATTTCTTATTTATAAATTTAAATTTGAATTTTATTGAATTCTCTTATACTTGTTTTTATACATCTAATTCAATAGTTTTAAATATAAATTTTTATATTTAAATTTTAATTGAGTTTTATTATTACATATGTTTTATTTACTCTTCAAAACTTCAATTTTAATTTTTTACTAAAATTTTAAAATTCTAGCTAACTCAAACTTAAAAGTATCATATTTAAGTCAATTGAATTTTGAATTAAAATTTAAATTTAATTCTTGTTAACTTTAAAATTTCTAATTTTAAAACTATTTTTTTTAATTCAAAAATTTCAAAACTTTCAATTTATAGAATTAAAATTTATGAAATTAAATTTAAAATTTGTAGAATTTTTCATAAAATTTGTAGAATTTTATTTAAAATTTAAATTTACCGAAAGTTAAAACTTAAATTTATCAAAACTGAGAGAACTACAAAAATTTGAATCAAAATTTACTTTTTTATTTTGAATTGAAAGTTTGAAAAAAAAAACAAAAATTTTCATAGTTTTTTTTTTTTTTTTAAAAAATCCTTTTTCAATTCACATCACTTCAATCCTCAAAAAATCTCTTCAAAAATCCATCAAACTAACATCAAAAAAATTATTTTCTTCCCTCATTATTTATTAATATTCTGTAAAAGTATTAAAAAGCAACAGTAAAAATGAAAAGAAAGCTCCTTCCTCTCACAAGATGATCTTTAAAAACAATTAAATTATGAAAAGAAAAACTTTTACTTAGCGTTGAATATAAAAAAAACTTTTTTTTGCTCCTTTTCTTTTCTCATTTGTTGAACACGCCGTAAAATTTTTGTTCCTTTTCAATTTTTCCGTCTTAAAAGTGAAAAGACGAGGAAAAATTTCTTAAGCCAAATTTAAAGCGAAAGTTTATTGAACATTAATTTATATTTCATGAGATGGAATGAGATAAAAACATAAATAGAAGAAAAAAAAATACTCGAAAGAATTTTTTGACAAGCTTTTTACAATCGTGAACGTGAAAATTGATTTATTACAAAATTTATTATAAATAAATGTCGAGTCTACTCAACTTTTCTTTTATCTTTTGTCTTCTTTTTGACCTAGACGTCACTTCTCATTTATTATAAATTTTAATGTTTATTTTAAATGTTTCAATTTTTTTTTCAAATTGTTTTAAAAATATGAAAACCCATGAAAACATTTTAAATATTTAAAAATTATTTTTTTTAATTTAAAAACTTTTAAAAAAGTTTTGATTTTGAAATTTAAAATTTTTTTTTTTTAAAAATTTGAAAATTTTTTTGTTTTTAAATTTGAAAATTTGTTTTTTTAAAGTTTGAATTTTTGATTTTTAAAATTTAAGAATTTATTTTTTATAATTTAAAAATTCGTTTTTCTAAAATTTGAAAATTTGATTTTCTGATATTGAAAATTTGATTTTTTAAATTTAAAAACTTGTTTTTCTAAATTTATAAAATGTTTTAAATTTGAAAATTTGTTTTTTATAATTTTCTTTAAAAAATTTGAAAAATTGTCTTTTAAAATTCATGAAAAAACTGATTTTTAAAAGTTAAATTTTTTAATTTTGTTTTTTAAAAATTTGGTTTTCCAAAATCTAAAAATTTGTTTTTTTAAAAATTCAAAAAAAAAAATTAAAAATTCAAAATTTTGTTTTTTAAAAATTTAAAAATCTGTTTTTTATAAATTTAAAATTTGTTTTAAAATTTTTTTTTAAATTTTCCATTAAAAGAATTGTTAAATTGGAGTTGTTGGACACCCCTCAATATACCCTCATATTACCCCACAAATTCCAAACTTGCACCAAAAATTATTGAAAATTTTATAAAAAAAAAAAATCAACAAAAAAATATAAAAAAGACACTCACTTGATATCTATATTTATGAATTTCTGTCCTCTCCTGTGCTTCACGTCTTGTGTCTTCTTGAGTATGTTGTTTGTCTTCTATAACTAGCTACTCGACCAATGCGACAACTTTAAAAAAGTATCCTTGTATCAAATAAAATTTTCTTATTTTTCTTCAACTTTCTTATAATGTACATAAAATTTATTGTTATTCTTGTCACTTCATTCTTGTCGGTCTTCACTTGTTCTCATTCTACTATCTTCATTTCTTATTTTTTCGGGATGAATACGAGACATGCAATGGCTTTCAAGTGATATTCAGATTAAGTTTCATGTTATTTTTCTCTATTTATGATGCAAAAATTTCATTTTTTTTCAATTTTTTCTCTCAGTTCTTCTACTCATCTGATAAACTGATTCCTATAGAAAAGAACATAACGGGAATGTTTAGCGCATTTTTAAAATGGAAAAATGACAGATTTAATTTCAGTTTGATTGGGCAGGGTTACTTAGAGCTGGGTAGGCATGGGTAGAGCTGAGCAGGCTAGGGTAGAGCTGGGTAGGCTAGAATGAAGCTGGGTAGGCATGGGTAGTGCTGGCTGATGTGCGATCAAGCTATCGCACAGAGCTCGGATTTGAAGGATTAGCCTTGTTAGGGCTTATTTTGAGGGGTTAAGAGAGAAAAATTCCCCCTCTTCTCCCACTTTTTTTAGTAAATTCTTGAATTTTTTTAGGTTTTCATGAAATGACTTCTCTTTCTATCTTGATGTTACCTCCTGTCACTATCCAAAGCAACTGCCTTGTAGCATCAAGTCAATGTTCTAATGATTCATTTATCAGTCAAATACCATGACTAAATGGCTTAGAATAATGAGTTTTTGATTTCAATACTCAAAAAACGTGTAATTTTTCTCTCAGAAATTTGAAAATTTTTTGACCGTTAATTTTCAAAAATAATTTTTCCGTTATTTGATGATCAAATGACGATCGCTAGACTGGGGTATGTTTAGAGAGGAGAAGGAAGGAGTTTGGGGGCAAATCCGCTTTCCTTTTTGGACAAAATTACTGTCACCACCCAAAAATGCGCTAAAACCACATGTCCAAACACGGGGACATTTTGCATCATTTTAGAATGAGTAAAAAAAACAAACATTTTTTCCATGCCACGACGATAAACAAGAAGCCAGAATGTATGTATGAAAAAGGATTTCAATTTTATATATTTTTTTTTGTGCTGCTCTCACTTTTGTGTGTGTGTGTGTGTGCATGTATGAGGATAAAAAACTTTTTTAATAAACTACATCGACTGTTGTATGTATGTTGTTACTGGTTGCTACAACATGCAGACAGAAACAGAAATATACATAATAATTTGAGATACGAAATGCACAAAAAAAAGTGCAATTTTTACTGGAATATAAATAAAATGAAAAGTTTTTTTAACCACTTTCACATGTGTTGGTGCTCATATTCATGCATGAATTACTGCTCCACTTATTTTGTATAGGAAAAAGGTTTTAAATTTTTGCTTGCGGTTGAGTCTGCTTTGCTTAATGCTTTAAATAGCTTTTGCAGAAATTTTAAATTTTTTGTAGTTTTTTGGAAATAATTTTGTGGCTTTAAAATTCATGCTTTTAAGGATGAGAAAGCTTAGTAACACTAGATATTGTTGGATCTGATACTAACTTGCAAGTTAAACAGCTTAAAACCTTGAAATCATTCCTAATTTCGAGAATTAATGAATTTTTAAGTCAAATTTCAAATGTAAACAAACGTGAAGTTGGCTGCGAACATCAGTTTAAATTTCCAAATTGAATTAAAATGCTAGAATCAATTTAATTTTCATTTCAAATAAACGTGAAGTTGGTAAAAATTTGTTTAAATTTCAAAAAACCGATAAAAATTGTGTTAAAATGCTAGAATTAATTAATTTAATTATGATTAATTTCAAGTGTAAACAAACGTGAAGTTGGCTGCTAATGACTCTGTTCTTTCAAATTCCAAAAAACCGTTAAATTTCAAATTTACCATTTCCCTCAAAAACTTCCTTATTTTTATCTTTTAAAGGTCAAAAACAAACAAAATTTCTCAGAATTCCATGCCAGCAGTGATGACACTTTACAATGTCTTGGTAAAAAATATTACTGTGACTGACATAAACAATGAATCTGACATGAACAAATCATGATTTGAAGTTGAAAGCATCAAATTTGTTGCTTAGGGACTTTATATTTTTCCTTACGTTTGATATTGAAGTCTTTAAAAGAAAGGTAAACAAAAAGTACATGCTAATCTTTTATTAATCTACACAAAAAAGAGATTTTTCTTTTCCGCATTTTACTTGACATTTTTTTTATTATTTTTAACTTTGTTTTTGTGACACGAAAAAGTTTTTCCTTTTTGTTTAATTTTTTACGCTTTTCTGTGTTTTGATTTCTTAAATGCTGATGAAATTTAATTTAAATAAACATAAACTTGATTTCTAAATACTTAAACACAACATAGTCGCTAGGAGTACCTTTTCGTGGTTAGTTGAGGATATATAAGTCAATTTAACAAGAAAATTGTTCAATTAAGGAGACAGGTTAAAGTCGAACTCAGTATTAAAATTTTATTTTGAGTCGAGTCGAATTGAATCGACTTTTTCATGCAAGATCTGAATCGACTCCAAGCTTTGTGTCGAGCCCCAACCCCCCTCCTCCCAGGCAAAAATTTTGTCCAAGCAACAAGCATGCCATAATTGGTAATATTGATATATTGTTTAGAAGCATCCTGACACGGCAAATTAGCTCTTCATGTATCAACAATTTAAATGAGTTAGGGCTGGAGTTAAACAATAATAAGACTAACGTATATAGGCTTCCTTTTCCCCGTCGTATGAAGTACGACAGTCCTTTACCCCAGAATTAGTCCCTGTTTATCTCAAGAACTGCAACATGTCCCTTAAACTCTTCATTGATGATTATTTTGCTTGTAGTCCCTTTGTTAGTTTCGAACTCATGATCATTATATAGTAAAGAAGTCATGAATCAAGAAACCACTCCTATTAATGAGTCTATTAATGAATGTTACCTTCGTTATCCTTTGGATACGCTACTGAATAAGTCCAACTAAAATTGACTCTAAAAAGTCTTAAATAAAACAGAAAATCTTGAGAAAATCAAGTCAAAATAATCAATTGACTGCCCCAGTTATATCCTTTTCCGCATAAAAAGAACCGAAAGTTCCTTAAGAATTTTCTATCACCAAAGCATCTCCATGCCAAAAAAAATATCACAATATTTTCCCTTCCTCATTTTTTCCCATCAACTGTCTGTGTCAAAAAATGCGTAAAAATATCATGGTGTCTATGACTACATCATGCGTCAGAATAATATCCACAGTCAGTCTGATAACAAATTTTATTTTTCATGAAAGCATAAAGTTCCAAAAAGTACCTTTTGTCATTATCAATTACAAAGGATTTTTCATTCATTTTTTGCCACAAGAAAAAGGGCTCATAAATTTTCCATTTTTATGCCTTCATCATTGCGAAATTTAGCCACACAAAAAAAAATTGTGATTCTTTATGAATTGTGATGATGAAAGAATGGATTTCAATGGGAATAATAATAAGTTAATATACAGCACATACAGCACACACAGTGAGAGAAAGAGCTTTTCATTGCATCTTCAGTATTTTCTCGTTGTTATGAATATTTAATAACATTTTTTTCATAAACAATAATTTATTGTTCAACATCTTCATTCTTTGTTTTTTGCTGCTTTTCAAGCTTGTCCGAATAAATATTAGCTTCCGAGCAGTGTTGTTAAGCTTGATGCTTGGGGACACACTTGAGAGTTTAGTCAAGAAATGTGATTTAGGAGACAATCTTATGTAAGCTGATTTGGGTAGTAATCTGTGTCTGTGGAGATGATGTCTAGCTTAGATGCTTAGAGCATCTTCGTAAAGCACACTGTCAGGAAAAGACCAGAAGATAGAAATCAGGACAATAGTTCAGTCTGAGACTGACTTGAGCAATTTTTCACCGAATCAAGTTCAATTTGGAGTCAAGACGGCCTCAAGAAGAATTTTCACAATTTTTACACCATGTGCTTTCCGTGATCAGACAAACAGACTGAGGATATAGGTTTGTATTAGCTGAAGTAAATACTAAGATGACTAGGAGATCAAAAACCAGCACAAATAGCACAAATGGAGTAATCGATCAAAAAATAGGTTCCAGACGGGTGTGACTCTGACTTGGTGCCAGATTCAGTTTAAACCTGTCAATCACGCCAACCAGATGTCGGATTTTGAATTGATTAATGATGGACTTATGCTATTTAGACTGTCTAGATCATTTAGAGAAAGTATTTAATCGAATGGAACAAATTGGAATTGATGATTAATTTCTTTTAATCCACTATGTACCGTAGGGCATTAATGAAAGGATTGAACAGGTTCCTATTCTTAGCTAAGTCTGAGTTTGGAAGATTGTCTATTCATGTTGCTCAAGCTAGAATTAGCCGATCGTATGTCTAGTTACAATTTTAGTTCCGACTTATATCATTAATTAAATAACGGAATATATCGTATGTCTAGTTACAAACTTAATATTTGTGGTCGATTGTCAAAATAATCTGACTTCTCATGAAATTTGAAACTAAGAACTAGAAATTGGATAAATTGTGGTCCGATTCACTTAAAAGTGTTGAATTGAATTGAAAATTTACTAAAAAATTATGAAAGATGATCATCCAAATTTTTAGTTTGACTCAGAATTAGATTTTTCTAATGCTCAGAAGCTCATCTAAAAATTCATAAAATTGTTTAATTTTCACAACTTTTGCAATTCTTGATAATCGAAAAAATTGTGAATAATTATCCAATTTTAGTATTTTTCAGATGATTATGTCTGAGGCTTGAATATTCTTAGATCCTTGAAGTTCAGATCATTAGAAATTCAGATGATACTCAGACCACCTAACAGATATAGATTATGGAAAAATGATCCAAATTCTGGGATTATTAGTCAAGATTGATCAAGATTTTGAATTACTAATCTAGACTCTGTATAGTCTAGGATTCGAACACACTTCAACCCAATTATCATTTCATTCAACTTTATGCACATCTCAATTTCCCACAACCATCAACTCTAACACAGCCTCCTCCTTGGTCCAAGCAAAAAGCCACATAACAACACTGTTCTCCGACACCACTCACATGAGAAGGAAGCAAGAAAGAATTTTTTTCTCTTTTCTTTTTTTGTCACTGCTGTTAAGTTGAATTTTCCATATCTCAGCGACGACAGTTTTACACTTTTTGTAACTCACTTAAAACATTTTTTTTTTCTTTCCACTTGATTTATGAGCAATGCGACAAAATAATGTTTTATGGTAATAATTTTATGAGTGGATATAAAACACAAAAAAAAATTATCTTTTTTGATGTACTTCGAGATGTCACATCCACAATTCCTTATTCACATTTGATGGATATTTTCACTATTTTGTGCTACCGACCGACTTAATCAAATAAATTTCATTTCAAATTCTTATTTTTTTTGATAATTGACACGCGAGCAAAAAGCACATCCACTCGGAATGAACGTTAAACAATCACTGAATAATGTGCTTGGGACAAAATAGAATAAAAATTGCAAGAAAAAAGATAAACGAAAAAATAAAATTCAGAACATTTTTTTTTATGTTATTATGCTTGCTATCATCATTATCTCGTGACATAACAGCGCATACTCAACACAAAGATTCACGAGACCCGAAATTGACACGAATGTCTTGCACGAGAGAACTTTTGCCTTTTTGTTGATGATTTTTCATTCTCACCGCATATGTGATTCTTTTGTATTCCTTGTTTCTGTTCCTTTTACTATTGTTTTTGGCTCGGGGTTATGATGTTCATATACATAGACATGTAAATTATATCCATGGCGATATAGAAAATTTCTTTTTTTTTTAATGCTTAAAAACTTTTGACCACGTGGGAATTTTTTGAGAAAACAATTGAATTGAGATTAATCTTTTTTAATTATTGCTGTGGAGCTTTGAGGATTTTTTTGTTTTTGGGACATGAATATTTGAAAATGTCAGGTTAACCTTTGGTTTTGTTCACGTGTAGACGACGACTAGGGATGAAAATGAGAGGTATGGGAATTACAGATTGATATTCGATCGATTGATTATTGCTTAACTGTCAAGCTTTAAACTCTCAAACTTATGCCAAGCTGGAGACATTTCATTTTGATACTTTTCTGAATGGAACAAATCAATCTAGAAAACTTAGTGGTAATAGCTTATGACCGGAAATTTTAGGAAGCGGGTTCGATCTCGATTTGGAATAAGACAATGGGAAAGTTTTTTTTCTACTACAAGACTCAAGGTGCTAACCTTATTAGCACAAGTCGGTTAATCGTTCAGAAATCTAGCTCCAAATCTATGTGACAACTATGGCTTGATTAAGTAAATTTAAGTCACGCCAGAATCAGGTCAGAACCAGGAAAATTTTAGGTCGATTAACCGACTTATGCTATTTGAGTTTATAACTACAGCCTTGTCTATGAGCAGAAAAAAGAACGATTTCCTAACAACTTGTTCTGAATAGGAATCGAACCAATATCTTACAATTCCGGATCATACACTTTACACTAAGCTATTGGGATTGATTTTTGAAATGCTCGATTTGACAGAATGTAAATCTAAACTATTATTCTGTTTTTGAGGTTTCTAGAAGCCTAAAACTGGTTCCAATTAGTCAACGGTATAGCTAGTTATGAACTTAACATTTTATGACAAAACAAGAAGGTATACAGGTAAGTCCAAGGTAAGTCAAACATATGTCAAGTTTGTAACTAGACAAATAGTCGACTAGACAACTAGTCGAAGCCAATTATATTTAGACAGGTAACCTGACTCTGCTCAGAGCTTCTATCTAGTGCAGTGGTGCTCAAGCTTTTCTTTTGCGGCACATCTTGGTGGTAAGCGTAGACCGAAACCTCACACAACATCCGATTCATGACATTTCCAAGAATTTTTAGTTGCACACTAGTGTACCGCGGCACACAGGTTGTCCACCACTGATCTAGAGACAACGAGAATGTCATACATACACATGCCCTGACTAATAGCTTGTCCTTCGAGAATAAGCAACAGACAAATTGATCAATATGACATTTAAGGTACAATTTTAAAAATATTTACACAAAACCAACACATTTTGAGATTTCGTCTGAATTGATTGGACACAAAAGCTTTCATAAAAAAAGCTAATGTAAAGATTAATCTTCATTTTATTTCCTTTAGGGATCTTGTCTGTATTGGATAGAATTACATCAAATAATCGCCTTTTATTTACGTAAATTGAAAGTGACATGATGAAAATTCATATGCAAATGCTTGAATAGATACAGACGAAGGTTTACATGAATTATATTCCCATGAAACATATTCTCTGACAGTAATCGATTTTTGGGTGCTTTTTTTGTGTACCTCAAATTAAAAATTTCTGTGAATTTGACTGATACTTTGAATTGCTGCATCATTGATGTTCAAAAGAGACTGTGAATTTAATTGACGATAAATGACTCAATTTAAAATTGATTGAATGCTTTTGACAAATATTTTCGAGATACCCAACAATTTTATCAGACCTAATAAATGATTCATCTAATTCAGACATGACCTATTAAGTGAATTTTTGTGTAGGCTTGATTCAGAGTTGCAAAACAGGCACCTATGACAGGCAAAAACCGTACAAATTCTTGATAATTTTTTATGGTTTTTTCTTACAAAACCATACAAATTATTTTTTAAAAAAAAATTAAGCAAAATTAAGCAAAAACCTTACAAATTCTTGATAATTTTTTTAAGTTTTCCCTTACAAATTATTAAGAAATTGTACGGTTTTTGCCTGTCACTGGCACCTGTTTTCCAACTCTGGTTTTATTTGTTTTTATTTTTTTTTTTTGCCTTTTTGTGCACAAACACAATGGGCATGCGGATGTTTGTCTAACTTCCTTTCTCTCGACAGACATATTTGCTGTAAACAAAGAAAAGTAGCCAGAGGATACTAATTATGAATCTTGAACGATTAGTCTGTCTGGCAAATGTCCTTTTAAATTTGTTGTGATTAAAGGTATTAAAGTAGGTCATTTGTTGAAGATTTAAGAGTATTTGAGGAAGTCTTTAAATTGTCATCTTAAATTTGAGCCTTCGGAGAATTTTCTCGGAGTCTCGGTCACGTTTTCTAAAAATCATTGAAATCGAGACTTCGGAGAACTCTCGAATTAACTAGAATTTTTAGAAAAAAATTTCACAATCTGATTAGAACTACACGACATGATCATAAGCAGCAAAAAAGCAGCAGTTGCGTAGTGGTTATAGTATCGGCCAATGGAACCTAACAACCCGGGTTCGATCCCAGGGAAAGATCTAGGGATTTAGGTACTTTTCGCTGTTCTATAAATTTTAACTAGGATTGTGTGATTAGGTGCTACAGCTAGGCTGTGATACAAACTGGGTCATACAATTTGCTGAATCGAGAATCTATTGTCTTTCAAGAGTCAGTAAAATGCTAAAACTAAGCTGTAATCACCTCTGGCTAGTAGAGTTTCCCGAAGTATTCTCGAGACTAAAGAAGAATCGCGACTGAAACCTAAAGACAAGACCGAGACCAAAAGGGAAGTGTTCGAATGACCACATCTACCAACCTAAGACTTCTCAGTCTCGGTCTCGAGAACCTTTACTCCAGAGCTCGAAGTCGACTTCGAGTTCTGCTTTACTGACTAAGTCTCATTAACGTGTTAAATCATAAAATACATATTCCGTGCGCAGTTTCACGTATCGCAGTTTTACGCCATTAATTGAGTCAGAATCAGCCGTCAAGCTGTCGTCAGGGCAACTTTGTGTCTTAACTTAAAATACTGCAACTTAGCAGTGCCCCAAGAACACGTACTGCTGTTTAGGTTAATAAAAATCAAAAATTGAAGACAATACAATCCAGTCCATCACTAACAAGAAACAAATTATCCTTTATGTTCTTAATTTAATTCACATTAAATATTTTATTTGACAATATCTTTTTTTTTTAACACATTCAGTGTCTTACAGTCCATGAATGACCTAAAATATGCTCGAGCGTCTTCGATGAAGGCAAAATGTTCTTTTTTTATTTCCATAATATAAAAAGAGAAAGGAACGATGAAAAAGAAAATGTTGAAGATGAGATGAGAAGTATGTCGGAAATGGCAAAAAAAGGGTCAAGAATTGACAATAAAGATCGCCTGAAATTTCATAATAGCCCATAAGTCATACTGTTTTCCGGGTTTATTATTTTAACTGAGGATTCCTTTTTTTCTTGTGTGTATAAAAATGCCGTAAATGCCTCTTCCATATATACGCAATGAGGATGATGGCTAGTAGCCGTGGAGCGTGTGTGTTTTATTATTATTTCAACTAATAAATTTTCTGACAATTTTTTCCTGTATTATTTTTTGCCTCTGTTTTAAGGCATAAAAAGATCCAAAAAATTATCTCAAGAGATGCTGTCCATTGTTGGCATGTCTGTCCATTTTTAGAAAAAAATGTCAAGATATTGTTTGATTTTAAAATCGATAATAAACAGTCAGTCCATCAACCTTCAGAGTGAACTAGCAATGACCTAGTTGGAGATACTTCCTGTTAATGACCATGACAGGATAGAATTTTTTTTGTGAAATAATCGATTGAATGACTATGACATTTTAGGAAACATGCTTGTTGATTGTAAATTATATGTTGTCGTTTTATGGATTTGACTAAATTATTTAAATGTTATTAAATTCCTAGTTTTGGTAAATGATGGGGTTATAAAATGTTAGATCTAAATTTGTAGGACACATGGTTTATTTATAGGAGGTTAAGGAGTTGGCCTATATTTTGCTTAGCGACAGAGAAAATTGGATGATAAAATTTAAGACGTCTGTGATTAAAGAATGTCCAAATTTGATCTAATTTCTTTCTGAAAATTAGAAATAGACTCAATAAATAAAGTTAGTTTTAGGCAAGATAATATAGCAATGCAGAATTCAAAATTACTATTTAATATCCACGAACTAAAAAACAAGATCCAGTAAGGTCAAAGTAAATCCACGAAATAAAAAACAAGATCCAGTAAGGTCAAAGTAGATCCACGAAATAAAAAACAAGATCCAGTAAGGTCAAAGTATATCCACGAAGTAAAAAACAAGATCCAGTAAGGTCAAAGTCACTTCTACGAGCTAAAAAACAAGATCCAGTAAGGTTAAAATGCATCCACGAACTAAAAAACACGGTCCAGTAATGATAAAGTCACTTCGGAATCAATAAAACAAGATCCAGAAAGATAAAAATCATTTCCAAGAAAGTATCAAAAAAAATAACCAAATTGTTGAAATAAAAAACACATTTTGTCAATTCATTAAATTAAGCGAAATTTAGCCGGCTAAAAAAATTCGCTAAATTTAGCGAAAAATTTAGCCGGCTAAAAATGCTCGCTAAATTTAGCGAAAAATTTAGCCGGCTAAAATACCATAGCGACATGGCTAAATTTTTCGCTAAATAGCGAACATGCCGATCTTGGTGACTTCGACAGTCGTTTTATGGATTTGACATAAATGTTATTAAACATGGGGTTATAAAATGTTAGATATATATTTGTAGGACACATGGTTTATTTATAGGAGGTTAAGGAGTTGGCCTAAATTTTGCTTAGCGACAGAGAAAATTAGTAATAAAATTTAAGACGTCTGTGATTAAAACAATGCCAAATTTGATCTAATTTCTATCTGAAAATTGGAAATAGAATTAATAAATAAAGTTAGTTTTGGGCAAGCTTATAGCGATGCTGAATTCAAAATGACTATTCAATATCTACATAGATCAAAACTAGATTTTAAGCAGTTATGTGTCTTTGTAATGTAATCTCCGACGGCCATGCAACATGGAGACAGCCCTATGACATGGAGACAGCCATATGACATGGAGTCAGCCATATGACATGGAGATGACCACATGGAGACGAAAATATGACTTGTAGATGGTCATATGACATGAAAACGGTCATATGACATGGAGGCGACCATATGACATGAAAACATCCATATGACATGGGACATATGACATGAGACGTACTTCGACAGCTTAATGAACAATATCATGTCAAAATTGGATCTTTTGGCAACATTAGACTAAGGACCGAACTTAGTCTCATGGTCGTTGTGTTACTATCAAGCGTGCCTTGGCAAAAATAACCCCTCTACCCTCGTTTCCTTGCTCTATTTAGACAGAATTCTAAAGTTTCTTATGATTTCCTAACTCCTGACTAAATGCGACTAAATGCGCTGATTCCAATACAAAATTCCAAGTCCATGTCTCATTCAACTTCATCTCTCAACTTACTCTCCCTTCATACCTCATATATCTAAATTTAATATGAAAAATAAGTAAAATTATAAAATTTTATTATTATTCATGGACATTCTATCCTCATCTTATTCACAAACACAGTGATATGATGAGATAAAGGAAAGGAAAATATAAATTTTTTTTTTCATAATAAAAAGAAAATTTAAGGCACAAAAAAAGTAAGTGAAGGTGGTTCATCAAGAAGAATGAAATGGATAATTTATAGATATCGTTTTTAAAGGAGGGAAAATAAGGAAAAAAATTTTACGTTTTTTTTTCGGAAATCTCTTTTCATTTCTTTCTTCCTTCCGTTACGGATATGACTGTCATCAGGAGTATGATAGTATAGTTGGGAATAAAGATGAAATTGTATTAATTTTTTTGAATAGAATCGGAATTGGAAATGTTAATTTAATTTGTAGAATTTGAACGTGGAGGATTTTTTTTTTTTTGAGAATTAAAAAATTTGACAAATTGTTGAAAATTTTTCATTGAAGATAAATTATGAAAAAGTTGAAAATTAAATTTATTTAATTTTAAAATTTAAATTTTGTTCAATTATTAAATTTTTTCCAATATCCTTTTTCAAAGCTTTTCAAAACTAAATTTACAAAACATAAAACTTTGATATTTAAAAAAATTAAATCATTTTAAAGAATGAAAATTTAAAAAAATTTCAAATTTCAAATTTTACAAAATTTCAAATTTTACAAAATAAAAACTTTCAAATTTTACGAAATGAAAAATTTTAAATATCAAAGAAAATTCAAATTTTGAAAAAAATGAAAAACTTAAAATTTTACAAAATTGAAGTTTTTAAATGTTGAAAATTGAAAAAATTTCAAAATTTTACAAAATCAAAATTTTCAAATTTTAAAAACTGAAAAATTTAAATTTTTCAAATTGAAAAATTTACAAATTTTTCAAATACAAAAAGAAAATTTCAAATTTTTCAAATTGAAAATTCTCAAATTTTTCAAATGAAAAATTTTTAAATTTAAAAATGGAAAAATTTAATTTTTTTTTAAAAAAATTTAAATCTTTTATTTTTAAAAGTGAGTAATTTTTCATAAAGTTTAAACTTCCAAGAAATTTCAATTTAAAAACATCTTAAAGCCAAAAAATTAAAATTCATCACCCAAAATAATTACAAAATTTCGACTCAATACCAAAAAATGTAAAACTCTCATAACAAATAAGATCCATCATTAAAACAACAAAATAAGAGTAAAATGAGCTTTATGATAGACATTTCATCCTATTAGACTTTATAATAATAATTATTTCAATGCATAATAATCTCAACATGCAAATCAGGTTTTCATAATTAAAAAAACATCTCATTTATCTGCTAATTCAACAAAGCTCAATTCTCGTTATACATAAAATTTATGTACAAGTGAGCAGAGTGTGAAACTGTCTTAAAAACGACCGTTAATTTTTTTTTCAAAAATATTTTTTGTCGTTAAAATTTTCAAAAATATTTTTGTCGTTAAAATTCAAATTTTTTTTGGCCGTTTTTTTTTGTAACGTAAATTTTTGTTTTGATTGGAATTTGAGACGTCCACACTCTGCAAATGAGAAGGAACTGCTTGTTTTTCGGTATATGAAGGAATTATAAAAAAAATAATAAAATTTTTATCATATTATGATAATGATGATATAAAAAAAAGCAGCATAAAAGGAATGAGTAGGAAGAAGATACAAAGATATAAATTATGTATATTCATGAACGGTTATAGCGTTAATAATTATCATAACAGAAATGTGATGCTGTTTTGTTACCTGCCATCCTTCTTATTATTTGTCTCGTTTATCTTCTTCTTCCCATTTTTCCTTTTTTATTTCTCTTTGTGGATTGTGCTTTAAGAACAAAAATTTTACATGAAAAATTAACGAAAAAGGTCATGACATGAAAATTAGAATGGAAATCCACGTGTAAAGGACAAAGACATGAAAATTAGAATGAATTTATGATGCTAAAATTAGAATATAATTAGAATTTTTCTCAAGTATCAGTTGGATAAGACTTTATAAATTGTAATGAAGTTGATCATCATGATTTCTACTTTAAGGGGTGTTGATTTATGACGTAATGGAGAAATTTGACATTTTAACCCCTTCTTCTTCCTCCTCTTTCTTCTAGATTGATCCTTATAAATATCCCAACCTATTCCTTCCCTGGTCTGTAATAAGTGAACATGTCCTCACACTTTAGTCAGTTTCTAGCTAAAAGTAGTAGGGGAATGTTGGAAACCATTCGAAAATTAGGTAACGATAGCCTAGATTTCAGACTCCTTCCTATCGTAACGCTTGATAACAATGAATATAAATCAGTGCTTTGAAATAAAATTGTAACCCTTCTCATCCTTCCAAAGGTTTACGTAATTTCCGAAAGCACTCTAGTATAATGATCATCAATTTGATGACCTACTCCATCAGTAACGACTTGGATTCAATCCCAGTGAATGTTTTTTTTCCGATTTGGGTGCATTTAAGCTGTTTTAGCCATTTTAATTGGCTTGTTTTGTCACATTTATTGAGTTGTTCAATTTTATGTATGAAAATTACAATAGTTTCGATTTGCATGTAGCAGGGAAGTAGTAGAAGTTTTTGTAAGATGGGCGAAAGAGAGTGGGGTTGTTTTGAATCTTGGGACTTTGAAAATTGTTTTGGGGCTAGGACTCGAGCGTCAAAACGCCTCTGCTATAAAGAATTATAACTCTGCTATAAAGGATACAATTTTCAAATCTAGTTTTCGAATAAATTCAGGCTTTCGTTTTGATCTTTTACTGACGTAACTTAATACTTTTAGGTGTATTCTATCCAAGTTCTCTCAATATTCTTTTGGTATTGATAACTGACAGACGGAAGCTAGAAATAGAGCCAGTTTGCATTTGGTATTGGTGATTGACAGACGGAAGCTAGCGTTAGAACTAACTTTAGGAGATATCAGAAAGAGGTCATGGATCGCAATTGATCAACATGACCAACTATGTAAGTAACTAACTCAATCTTGTAGCTCTCATTCCGACAATGTCATGCTACTTTCAAATATTCCCAAAAGTTCCTAACATCATAAATTCAAATCAACTCAATCTAAAGCACAAAAAAAGCATCAAAAAAATATTTCCATCTAAAGCTCCCATCCAAATGATATAATCCCACCAAGTCATTTCAACAATTGTTTCTATTATCGTATTTTAAAATACAAATATGTACACATAGAGTATAAAGAAATAAAAAGAATCTAATAATAATATAATATAATATCCACGAAAAAAAAGACTGAATGTAGACAATAAAAAAACGTAAGATGAAGAAGAAAACATCAAGCAATAGAATATGATGATCATAGATGCACGAGATGAGGAAAAATAAAATATAAAATTATTACGAGTAACAAGATAAAATGAGATGAAGTCGTGCGAGAAAGTATCTTGTGGAATTTTTTCTCTCATCTTTTGTTCTTCTTTCCATCTCCAAACCATCTCATCGTACTGTATTGTGTAAGACATAGAGCCTCTGTGATGTGTAGGAAGCGAAAAGAAGCTCAAGTTGGGATGGAAAACGGGATTGAAATGGGGAATTTTGGAGGCGCAGAATTTTATAATTTTTTCAAAATTTTGAATTTTTAAATTCTACAAAACCGTTAAAATTTGAATATTCAAATACTACAAAACTATTAAAAGTTGAATATTCAAACTCTACAAAACCGGTAAAATTTAAATTCTACAAAACCGTCAAAATTTCACTATTCAAATTCTACAAAACCTTTAAAATTTGAATATTCAAACTCTACAAAACCGTTAAAATTTGAATATTCAAATTCTACAAAATCGCAAAGATTTGAATTTTCAAAATCTACAAAATTGTTAAAATTGAATGTTCAAAATCTGCAAAATCGTTAAAATTGAATTTTTAAAATCTACAAAATCGCAAATTCTACAAATGTGTTCAGTTTGAATATTCAATATTGTTATAATTTGAATATCCAAACAATTTAAAATCGTTGAAACTTAAATTTTAAAATTCTACCAAACTTTTAAAATTTGAAAATTTTAAACCTACAAAACCATTGAAATTTGATTTTTAAAATCTACAAAACCGTTAAATTGCAATCTTTACAAAAAATCCATTAAAACTTAAATCTTCAAATTCTACAAAACCGTTAAATTCCAAGAAAATTACGATGACTTCCCAAAAACCCAAATTGCAACTCCCCAACCCACAAACATCCTCAAAAATCCCGCTAAATAAACAAGAAGAAGGGAAGGAAAAATTTTACGCGAAAATGTAATTTGCTCATGTAGATGCCAATTGAATATAAAAGTACTACTGGTACTTCTATCGCTTCCTTAACTGAATAGAAAATGTAATGAAGGTAAAGAAAAAGTCGCGTAACATCAACCATCGTTTGTGAGATATTTGTTGAGCTTATTGCTTACAGAATGGTGAAATGAATTGTTTACATTTAAAAAAAACCGAGAACTTTTCTCATGCTTTAACAGAATTAAAGAAAATTTCACTTCTTCTATTTTCACATCATCAAAATTCAACCTCCTACCCTTCGTTATGTTCACTCTTTATCAAGCCATAGATAGATATCTGTGGCAATGTGATGGTAAAGCTTACTTTTTTTTCTTTTACTCCATTTATATTTTTCGGGTTTGGTTTTGGTATTTTTACGGCATCATCTGAACGACGTGATAGCGATTGGGGTTATTTCTGTTTAATATATCCTTGTGATGATTTTTTGGGGAACTTTGGAGTTGGAATTTTGGTAATTTAGATGAATTTGGATGTGAATTTGATGAAAATCAACAAATTATTGAAACAATGAAATAAATAGGAGTTTTAAACTGTAGGAACAGCAGTGTTAAGAACAATTGAAGAAGAATCTTAATAAAAAGTAGTCTATGTAGCTAATAAAAGCAATAAAGTACTCAAAACTCACCTTAAAAGTTCATTTATCATTAAATTTACTAAATTCTTCTATTTTTGCCTCATTTTCTTTCTTTTTCCTACGCTTTTTGCTGTTGCTGTAACCACTAATTGATTTAAAACTGTTTTTCACTTAATTAAACTATCTCCCGAGTGGACAGGCATCTAGTTAAAAACTTGCCATTTACTTGCCTATCAATGGCTGGTTACTTTCCAATAAACTAGCCTATGTAACTAACCGTATCTGAGACTAATGACATTTTTGGAACGTTCCATATAAAACTATGTACAGTAATGTCTAGTTAATGTCTAGTTAACCATAACCATTTATCATTTTATAAATGAAGACATTTGTTAATTTAATTATTTTGAAAAAATCAGAATTACAATGCCTTACTAGCAAGTCACATAACTAACTGTTTTTGACAAAAGTCGTTAAGTGCACACCATTCATTGAATATTGTATTAAAAAAATTTCCAGAAAAAAATTGCTCTTATAAAAGTGATTTTGATTGCTCTTGTGAAGTATGTTTCACACAATTTCTATTTGTAATTTCTGCTTGCACTTGTGAAGTATATGGTTTCACACAAATTTCTTTAGAAATCAACTTTCCATGTGTCAAGTTAAAGTCTCGTTAATGTCTTGTTACGTTGTCGTGTATATTTTTGGCAAAATAAATGGCTAGTTGAATGGTGTCTAATAGTAGACATTAACTAGCTGTGTCCACTCGGGTCTAATTCACTTTTATTTGTCAAAAACGTGTTTCTCAATGCTTACTGAATTAATTTTTCAATTAAATTGTTGTTTACAAAAAGTTGATTTCCCCTCAAATCTTGTTTGAAATTATTTTGACCGTTAGCAAACTTTTCATCTTAAAATTGATAATTTGAATCAAAAGCTTCACATTTTCAACTTAATTTAGCTTATAAAATTCAAAATGTTGCTTCTTTTTCCCAACAAAATGATCGAAAGGGTTTTGAAACACAAAAAAGCACTTTTCCAAGTGTTTATTTTTCATTTTCGTCTTTACCCTTCTCTTCCTCCACCTCCTCTCATCTCTTCACTTGATTTTTTCTAAATGCTTGATGAAAATGATTTTAAATAGCAGAATTTATTTTACTTTGCGAGGGGATGAAGAAAAAAACGTTGTTTATTGCTTAGTAGTAACCGCAAGTAAAATGAAAAATAATTCAAAAAACACCCGCAGGACTTGAAAAAGGCATTAGAAAGTGTTTTATTTACACACTTTTATAGACGCGCTTTTTTGTTTTTTATTTTCCAGCTTATGAACTTCCTTTTTATCGTTCACTTTACTCAGTTAGCTTGAGTTGATTTAATTATGATTTTATTGTAGCAAAAGTTTGTGGATGATTGAGGGTTGTTGTGTCTTGTTTTGGATTTAATTTTGATATTATAAAGTCATTTTCACATAATTTGAATTCTACAAAACCGTTAGAAAGTTGAAGTTTGCAAAATTGTTGCAAAATTTGAATTTTACAAAACTGTTCTTAAATTTAAATTTTACAAAACCGTTACATAATTTGAATTTAATGAAATTGAGACATGATTTAAATTTTACAAAATTGTTACAAAAATTGAATTTTACAAAAATGTTCCAAATTTTGAATTTTACAAAACTGTTACAAATTTTAAATTTTACAAAATTGATTCAAATTTTGAACTTTACAAAACTGTTACATAATTTGAATTTTACAAAATTGTTTCATAATTTAAATTTTGAACAAAACCGATAAAAATTTGAATTTTACAAGACCGTTAGAAAATTAAAAATTTAAAATGCGCATTTAATTTTTCAAAATAACATTAAAATTCTCTACTCACCTTAATCTCTAACCTATAATCCTCTTGCGTGAATAAAAATTTTTTCTTTTTGCTTATGTAAAACAGATTTTTATCCACTCTATAATTTTTTTTCTGTTTTGATATGCTAATGTAATCAAAGTTTACTTTATTTTTTCATAGTCTTTTTTTGACTTAACCTCAAAACGTACATGTTGAAAATTTTAATATCCATATACTTTTTTTTTTAATTAAAAAAGTGTAAAGCAATCATAAAAGTCAAAATAAAAACTGTAAATAATAATAAAAGTCACATCATATGAGTCGAATCCTTCATCATAAGTTTGCATGCAATTTTTACTACTTATTATACGCATGAACAATTTTATAGGATATGATTTTCTATTTGAAAATTTTATAAAATAAAAAAATGTTTAAACTATAATTTGCTTTGAGTTTTTATGTTTTTTATTACAAATTAGTGGTCGGCTCTAAGCATAAAGTTGATAATAAAAGTGAAGTTAGTTAACAGCATTAAACGTATATTTACTTTTAAAAGAATGTTTTTATGGTCTATATCAAATGTCATAATCATTGTTGCATAAAATGCAAATGAGGAAGGAAAATTAGTGCGTTGATTAAAAAATACAAATTTGAATTTATAAGTGTAAGAAAAAGTATTTAAAACCTTTATAAATGGCTCTTATGCACAATTTTATGTTTTGCAATTTTATTATTCATTTATTTAATGTTTGCTCAGATTTGAAAATACAAAACATTTAAAGGTTTCAAATTATCAAAAAATTCAAATTTAAATTTTTTCTAATTTTAAAAAATTTCAAAAAAATTTTTTTATTTTTTAAAAAATTTTACTTTTATTTGAAATTTTTTAAGAAATTCGAATTTAGAAGTTGAGTTTTAAAAAAATGGAATTAAAAAGTTAAATTAAAAATTGAAAATTTAATTATTTGGAAGTTTTTAAAAAACTTGAAATTAGAAATTTAAACATTTTTAAGCTATTAAAATTGAAAATTCAAATATTTTTAAGTTTTAAAAATTACAAATTTGAAAACTTTTGATTTTTTAAAATATTTTAAATTTGTTTAAAATTTATTTTAAAATTTTTTAAAAATTTTTTCAAATTCAAATTTTTTTAAAAATACAAACTTTCCATTTTTTAAAATTTTCTTTAATTTTTTAAAATTCATATTTGAAGCAATTTGCGTATTTTTGCACTGCTACTGATTCTACTATTTCCTAGTATTCATTAAATAAAATTGTCAATTTATTCTCAACAATACAAAAGAAAATATTATGCAAAATGTTGATTAAAAGCACTTAACAATGCATACAAATGATGTTTTTTTTTCGTACTTCCATCCCTTCTTCATCATACTTTTCATAATTTTTTTACATTTCACAATTCTTTTTTTTTATTTGATCAAGTGAGTGAATGAAAAAGAAATTGTTGACAGAATAAGGAAGAAAAGTTTAATCATAAAATGCATTTGCATAAAGAATTTTTCTTTTATTTTATTTCCTGATGTGTGAAAAGCTAGAATGTAAATGCAGTTTATGGGAATGTGGAAAAAATCTTATTTTTCATCTTTTAAAATGTGAGAATTTAATTAAAAAGTTGTAAAAATCGTTTTATTTTTATTTAATTTTTTTGAGATAAAATTCTGTTTAGAATGTTGGGTAAAATAAAATTAATGCAATTTCAACTTTGAATTTTGCTGTTAATTTAATTTAAATAACTTTTTTGTAAAATATTAAACAAGAAAATTTCAACTTTTAACTTCGTAGACATCTAAATATGAATTAAATTCCGAAAAAATATAATTTTAAAATTCTAACGGTTAGCTCTTTTTATTTTTGAATTTTGAATTTTTTTAGATCGTTAGGAAGAATTTACGTTGAAATTTCAATTTTATAACGGTAAAAAATTATTTGAATTTTCTATTGCATGAAGTTAGCTCCCAATTTGTGAAATTTTCAAATTTATTTAAAACGTTACAAATTTTCTAATTATGAAGTTATAATTACATTTAAAACATGAAGTTTTCAAATTTATTTAGACTGTTTTAAAGAATTTACATTGAATTTTAGGGGAAGAAATTTGGTTTAACAAGTCACAATCCATTAAATATTCAATCCTTTATCTCTATTTTCATCCAAAAAAAGACCAATCTTTCACGAGCAATTCTGAAACACTTCACTATAAATTGGATGCAACCGATTCATGATAAAAAGCATCAAATCAACACACTTATTGTTACTAAAAACAGCAACTTCCAAACCCTTCAAATTCACAAGAAAATGTTGCACATTTGCAATATGCTTAATATGATTGTTATCCATGTAAATTTCTCTCAATTTTAAATTATTGTCAAACATTCGTCCATTGATTGACATCAATTGATTGTTATCGAGAAACAGCACTTCAAGATTACGATTTTTGCTGAACAAACGCTCATCCAAATGTCGAATTTTATTTGACGACAATGACAATTGCTCAAGATAAATTTGATCATTGAACGTTGTCGGATGCAATGACTCAATATCATTTGATGTAAGCGTTAAAAATTTCAATGTTGTCAATCCTTTAAATGCATTCTCACTCACATTTCGTATACGATTCTCTCGCATATTCAATGTTTTCAACATATCAGCACCATGAAAGCAATAATCCTCTAAAACTGTAATCGCATTGTGTGTTATATGAACATTCATTAAATTCTTGGCTAGAATAAAATCACCGCGTAATAGAAATCTCAATGTCGTTGAATGTATGACGAGATAACGTAGATTCTTAAATTTTGTAAATATATCATTTGTTAGATGCTCAATTCTATCGGTATTTTCAATACGTAAACTTTGAACATTCATATTTGTATAGTCAGGATAATGTTGACCTTCAATTGATGAAATTCTTGCATAATTTCCATTCTCTTCATTCCATTCCGTCACATCACAACTGTATGACTGCCATACCACATCCGATTTATATTTACATTTTAAAATTGTACATGTTGTGATTAATATTAAATGGCAATATAATAGCTGCAATCTGATGAATGTTCTAAAAATTGTGAAAATAAATCATGAAAATTTATTGTTATTTTCTCAGCTTTTTGACTTACTTCATGACTTTTTTTAAAATTATTATAGTTGGCAGCAAACCACAAGGTTGTAAATTTACATAAACTAGTCGATTAATCAAGCTTTTGTGGATTAAAATTTGTTGAAAAAATAAATATTACTAATTGATAAGGTCTCTCTCTTTTAATGAGATTTTGGTGGACTAGAATGAGATGGGAGAGTATTTATTATAAGCTTTTGAAGAGCATAAAGACTGTATTTGTTGAGATTCAATTATTAATTGCACGATTGGCTATTCAAGTGTCAATGACGCATCTGGAAATAAATTGTAATTGAAATTCGTGAATGATCTGCATTTTTCTTGAAAGGATGTAATACTAGGAATCGTTCACTTAGAGGCGTATCCAAGAGGAACAAACACCAACCCACTCTATTTGGACAAACACTATCGAATCTTTTCGGTGAACAAAATGACTCGCTGGCTATTATGTTATTAACGAGTAAGAAGCCGTTCCCTTATTGAGTCTTAGCGGAGAAAGAAGCAGGAGGTTACGGAAGGGAGGAATTCTTAAATACTAAGGGCTCGACAAAACCGAATTCAAACCTGGATTTACAATTTGTAGTAGGATTCGAACCTTTATTTTGACGACATAAATGTCTGTATCCAATGATGTGTCCGAGTAGATGTCAACTTAATATCCCAATATTTAGAAGTGTTGCAAAACTGAAATAGCTAGATCAACAATATTTAAAGTTTCCAAGAACCAAAACATTGTAATAAATCCTTCCTTTGACACATTTAAGCAGACTCTACGGATCTGGGATTAAGAGCTTATTTAAATGCTCTTGATAATCTTAAATTCTCTCTTTTTTTCTCTTGCGAGATTTAATAATCTAGTTTTCGAATTCTTTGTAGCATATTCTGACCTATTGACATGATTCACACTTAGTTGCAGATTGAATATGAGTTCTTTATTGTAAATCCCTCTTACTGGATTTAACTGCTTTAAGTCCGAGCGACTCAAATGAAGAAGGTTTTGGAAAGGAGCTTTTTAGGCCATATGACTGCCAAAAGTTGGAGACTTCCATTTGATATAAAAATAAAAGAGCCTTTAGCTGGAATTCAGACTCTATGTGGATCTCCGCGTAGCCTTCTAAGACTTTGAAATCCGGACTTCAAAGTTGTTCCGCTCTGTAAAAGCTCGTGTGGCAGAATCAATTTGTCGCCAACACATCACAACAGCATGCCACAGACATGCCAACCAGACAAACTACAAAGACCACGACCTCAAAACATCACAAAAAACGGGCTATAAAATTATTAGTTGCAAACTTTCTTCCTTTTTCATTATTTTATTGTTATTTCATTTCTCCATACTGTTTGTGCCTTTTCAACACCCTTGTGACAATATTAAAACTAAAGCAATAAAAGCAAATTGACAGAAGAATAGAAATAAAAATGAAAAGAAGAAGTCGGAAAAGAAAGGAAAAAACTTTCTTTCAACTTCACAAGAATGAAGGAGGAGGACTGACTGAACTGAAGAACATATAAACAAGTAATAATGATAAAAGTTTTATTGTGTTTTGTCGTCGTCGTCGTCGTTCATGAAGGAACAGAAAACGGGGCCAGTGGAAGTTGATTCAACCTTCTTCATTATTATCATATGTGAGAATGTCTTTAAGACTAAGTCATGAGTACAAGAACAACAAAAATTTGTTCGTAATCATGTTTAACATCTTCGCTCTTCATTACGCTTGTTAGTTCTTTGCTTTATTCATGCTAAATGTACACATATGTACACAGTTCAACTCACTTGATATGCTCAGACATCCACATCACAATGTTGAAATTATTATGGGATTGAGGGTGAATGACGTCTATTGGGATTGAGATGTGGATGGTGTCCCTAACGAAGAGGGTCAAACCATCTTATCATAGCTGACTTTCTAACCCTTGCCACCCTCCCCCACTCATTGAAATGGGTCTTAAACTACCATCAAGTCACCTTCATGTCATCTTAAAGTCTTGTCGACAACACAACAACATAACGATGCCACAGCAACTGTGTTGTATCGTGCATGTTCGACATCTGCCACTTGTCCTTCTCCCCCTATCTTTAAAATAGATCAAAAACTGGAATCGAGTCACCTTTATGTCGTGTGGTCAACACGACAACATAACGATGTCACAGCAACTGTGGTGTGTCGCTCAGGTTCACAAACGTCTCCAAATTTTTCCTTTTGCCATCCGCACCTCGCCTCCGTTTGAATGGCTCCAAACTATCCTTCAGACCACCTCCACGTTCGATTGTCTTGTCGTCAACACAGCAACATAACGATGTCACATCAACTGTTGTGTTGCTCGAGCTTCTCACACATATTCAAAATTCTTCCCCTTGTCACACCACCCATACCCACCCTCATCTCCCTCAAATACATAACCTCATTTACGAACAAATCCCTCTCCCATCACTTTTATATTTCTCTTCTTTCTCTACTGTTGTCTAGCAAACAGCAAATAAACATGAAGATTTTCACTTTATGATAGTTCCATAGAAGCGGGCTCCTCAAAGCATGAGACACAAGACTCGTTGCCATTCATTCCTTTCGCTGAATTGTGCAATTTATGGTAGAATGAGAAATTTTCTCTCTTTTTTTTTTTTAGTATTTTACACAACATCTAATCTCTAATCCTATGACGTACATCGCCATAATACTTTGCATTTGTACACTGTTAGAGCCATGAAGGCTCACCAGACTGTGAAAAAAGAATTGTTAGCAAGTTATTGTGGATGATATGAGGGATTGTTTTCGGGGACATTGTGGATTGAATTGGGGTTGTTTGATGTGGAGATGGAATTTGATCGATGGATGTTGAAATGTTGTGGATGTTGCGACAGAATTGATGGCTATAAAGGACCTGGAAGGTAAGGT
Organism: Chironomus tepperi; assembly: GCF_022539635.2. NCBI lineage: Eukaryota > Metazoa > Arthropoda > Insecta > Diptera > Chironomidae > Chironomus > Chironomus tepperi. Next base: position 687,776 of record NW_027226572.1, read on the forward strand.
TTCCCGAAGTCTAGGACTTAATTAACTCTGGAGACCGGGACCGAAATTGCAAAAGAATTTCCTAAAGTCGACAAACCTCGAGACCGGAAAGTCTTATTGTCGGCATCAGGAACCCTGTTTGGAAAGTCAAATCTGGCATGGAAATGGCACCAAGCAAGCAAGAAGCTGTTTTTAGACATTATTATTCGTTCTGTGGACGGAAGCCAGTTGATTTTGATTGTAACATCCAATTGGTCCGAACATAGACCGAATCTCAATGTGTTCTGATCGAGGAAATACTTTTTGGGATTCGAACTATAATCTATACAGAAGTATTTCAACATTCCGACATCGCGGCACTTCGATACATGTCAATTCTCTCTTAATGATCCAAAATTAAGTCCTGACTTTAAAAAAATTTTCAAATCACCAGATTTAGAATGCCGGTACCGGTCAGTTCCGAAAAGGTGACCGACGCTCTTTGGCGATCGTTGTCTTCGATGGCCGACGCACATCGGCGGTTGTTGTCCTCGGAGGTCGACGTGAATCAACAGCAGTTGTCCTCCGAGGACAACTCCCATCAGTGACAAAGCAAGAACCACCTCTAATCCTTCAAAGAGCGCCTTAACCTCAATTCATCATCAGCATCCTACATACTCTACCTCTTTTAAGCTATTCTCATAGCATGACATAAAAAGATGTCTTGATTCTCTATCCCCAATTTTATATGCATAGATATTTTTTTTACATAGACAATATCCACATAGTTTTGTTGTACACACAAAAGAACCGACTTGCTGCAGTTAGCATGGCAAACAACGATGGCACGATGATGATGATGTTGATGATGATGATTTTTTCTGTACATGGATATAGACATCATATTTATGTAGACCAGTGCATGTAAAAATGTTTCTCGAAGCCATTTCTACATAACAAATTTTTTTTAATCTCTTCCGTTTCCATGAACATCCGCAGTGCTTTGAGTTTTAGAGATTCCTTTATGTGATGAGGAACAAGAAAATACGAAAGAATGGAAAAAAATAAAAATTTTTTGTTCATTTACGATGCGGTAAATTTTTCAGTGAAAACTTTCTTTTTTTTTGGTTTTATTCGATGACTAACAGCGATAAATATTTTGGTAAACTTTTCTGTAAATTCTTGTGGAAGTAGAAAAATGTAAAATCAAAGCTTGGTTTGTAGTTTTGCAATTGTTGGATATTTTTTGAACGATGAACAGAGGAATTATTGTGGATGAAACTGGAATGCAAGAGTGTTTGTTGCTCTTGCATGGATTTTATGAAATCCCCATCCTAAGATGTCCCACTTAGGTGATCTAAGTCTCACCTATCCTGCCTAAAGTATTCTATGACATGCTAAACTCCTCAACCCTAGCTCCTCAAGGAGATTCTAATCTTGCATATCTTAGTCCAGTGTTGTTCAAACTAGACATACTGCACAATATCTCTACGCCATGAATCGCATCCCGGGCTCTGTTTCGGTCGTCGCATACCACCAAGGTGTCACATGATTTAAACATGTTTGTACAGAACTCTCCTAGATACTTTTCCCTTCCTTATCCAATGTATCAAAGAATGGGGCTCAGACACCTTTTCAACTCAAGTGGAGTCAGGATAAAGGTATCTTGGAAAAGCATTCTAACAAAGATCGGTCTGTAATAGGAATCGAACTCACGCAATCACAACAGGATGATACAAATATCTGTTCTTTTGCCTAATCACTCAGTAACAGAGGGCTTACTCTCAAATTGGCAAATTCGTCAATATATAGCTTTATATTATGATTCTACTCTGACTAAATCGCATTCAGTTCGACGTAAATTTCGCAAATATTGCATGGAATCAGCATCAATCAGAGCCCGATGCCTACTCGGAGTTTGTAGAGAAAAGTCATCCTGACTCGACTCAACTCCATTTCAAATTCGAGTCGACTTCGAGTTGTGGCATCAAGTCATCAAACATTAATCTTAATCCACATAATTGACGCAATGTGCCATCTAGAACTCAGTACAATCAGATAAATAATGCACGATCAACTTATAATTTTGTAGAAATTCACTTCCACAAGACACTCAAAACAAAAATCATCGAAAAAAGCACAGCACAACAAATCAAACTCAATAAACATCAAAACAAATCGCAGACATTTCCAATCAATCATCGAACACAAAAAAATATAAGCTTAAATGTAAAATATAAAATTGTTCTCAATTCAACCTACAATAAATCACTCTAATATCATTATAACATGCAGATATATAAGTTTTCATTGCATTTATTTACTGTCATAATGCACATCTTTCAACAAAATCGATTTAGCTATTCTTACGGAAAGAATCTTCTCCTTGAATCATGAATGTATGAAGAGGAAAAAAACTTGAATTTATTCCAAAATCTTGCTTTTTTTTATAGAAATAGATATAAACAGATAAATCATATATCGACAAGCGAAGAATGAAAAGGAACGAGGTAGAGAAATTGCAGAAATTATTTTATCTACCTTGAAAAAAAAGGAGAGCATATATGAGAAGTTGTTGGCAATGGCATGAGGAGCATTGATTTATTTTTCCTAAGCATATACACAAATCGATATACTTTTCATTTTTTCAAAAAAAGAACAACAGTGAGGATAAAAACTTTCCACTTCCTACAAACTTTTGGATTTTAAACTGGATTTTTGGATGAAAAAGGTTGCGTTTTGGACTTTTGGATGGTTAAGAGAGTAATTTAGGCAAGATTTGAGGTGTTCATCATAAAAAATACAAAAACTTGAATTTTTAACCTTAAAATTTTCAAAAATTTGTCAATTTCTTTCAAATTAAGGATTCAAAATGCTTGAAATTGATAAAATAAGATGCTTGCCACTTTTTTAAGCAAGGAAAACAAAAGTTTTGGATATTTTATGCTTTAGTTGATTTAAAAATGTCAAAAAACTTTTTGAGGTGAAGAAAAACACGTGTTTTTAGAAAAATTCAAATTGAAAGTAACCGTTGAATCTTAAATCCTCAATATTAACTTTGAACTTTGATTTTTAAGCATATAACGTCATAAATCTCAAATTTGTAGAAACTAGATGAATTTTAATGAGTTTATATGACAATTCTGATAAAAATGCGTCTATAGTCTCAATGTTTATAGGAATATTAAACTCAAATTGTTCCTCTATCGTAGCTTTAGCTTAACTGCTTATGCAAAAATGGAATATTTTTTTCGTTGTTTTCTGTAAAATTTATGGCTGTGCAATTTTTATTCTTCTTCATTGTTGTTGTATTATCCTTCCCAAGAATAAGAAGAAAAAAAAAGTTCTCCTTCTTTAAAAAAGAATTATCGATACATGCAAAAAAAAAATAATGCTCTGCTGGAAGTTGAAAAGAACAAGCAGAAAAAGCAGCTAAAAGTATTAAAAGTGAAATAAAAAAACTTTTTTAACAATATGAAAAAAAAACGAGAGAAATTTATACATTTTTTTCCGCAATCTCATAAACAAATCTCATGGAACGAAACGGAATAAGAATTGTTCCTCTTCATTTTGTTGCTTTTTGCATAAATTTAAAATTCGATAAAAAGAGATTAAAATGGAGAAAAATAATTCAAAATTCAAAACAAAAATATTACAACTGAGTTCATGTGAATGTAAAAGATGTTCTCGACGAATGATAATGCACTGTGGGTTTAAAGAAGATGAAGGGATTTTTTGTCATGTAAGGATTTAAAAGTTGATTGATCGATTTGAGAGGAAAATGTTGAAGATTTTTAAAGTGACTTAATGTTATAAAGTCAATAGAGTTAAGTCTGAAATGATGACAAATTGCTTCTTTTTCAAATTTTGAATGTTTGAAAAATTGTTAAATTGTGCTTAATATTTGGAAAACGATTAAAAATTTATTTAATTCACCGAATCAAAATAAATTTGAAATAAAAATATCAAATTTGAATAAATAACGGTCAAAAAATTCAAACAACAGTCAAGACAAATTGAACGAATAATTTTTCAATAAAAATTTAAAGATAACAGTCAAGAATTTGAATGACAAATTAAAATAACGGCCAAAACAAATTTGAATAAATAACTGTCAAAAAAATTTTAAATTTAGAATTCAAACAATTTCAACAATTTTCACATCTCCTAGAATGTTAATTCAAAGCTTTAATTCCATAAAATTTAAATTAAAAAAATTCAACAAACCTTAAATGCAGACATAAAATACATCTTTAACATTTTCACAGTTCAACAATGTCAACTGAACTAAATGACTGCAGTAAAAGTTCAAAAAGTGTTCACTTCCTCTTCAAGAAAAAAAAAAGCAAACTTCAACAACCCCATCATACTCAGACGGAGTCAAATCGTCCATAAAAATCCATCAAAAATAAATTTATGTCCACTTTTACAAGAAGAAGTTCATCCAAAAATATGAAATTGAAAAAAATAAATTTTTTTGCTTATCCAAGTAAGTCAAGAACAGAGTTGGAAAACAGGTAACTTGGCACAGACAAAAAATGTACAATTTCTTAGTAATTTGTATGGTTTTATAAGAAAACCGTACAAATTATTAAGAATTTGTACGGTTTTTGCATGTGACAGATCCGATTTGCAATTTTGGCCAAAACCGTACAATTTCTTGATAATTTGTATGGTTTTTTAGGAAAAATTGACAATTTATCAAGAATTTGTACGGTTTTTGCCTATGCCAGGTGCCTCTTCTGCAACTCTGACTCAAGAAAGTCATTCTGTGCCTTTCAGTCACTTATAAATTCACCATGTGTCCTTCCCATTCAGTCCAAATCACAATATGTATGTTATCCAATTCCTCATGAAAATTATCGTTGAGAGGGGACACATATGATGGTAAAATGTCATCATCATCAACATCTTCTTGAGAGTAAAAATAAGGAACATGGAAGTAAGATGGATAAACACATGATAATAAGAACAAACATGAAATGATGTTGATGCCTACGCGATATTTATCCAAATCAGCAGAAAAAAATACATCTAGAATATATTCAGTGTTCTTGTATGCCTCCAATAGCCCTACAATGAGTGAGTGAGAAAGAATGAAGTGAGAGAATAAGGAGAAAAAAATGGAACGTGAGCTATTTCATCGTACGAAAATTGGTCATCAAAACAATAACAACTACGTGATCACATTACGAAATGACCTATTACGGTTATGGTAAAAGTGTTAATGGGTTTTTCAATATAGCTGAATAACGGAAAAGGAATTGGGATGTAAGGTTGAAATGAAAATTTGGCTCAATAGAATAAAGATATCGCGTGAATATTTAAGGTTTAAAAGGTTAGGTAATGAGATAGACGAGTATAGAGTTGAGGGGATGTCATTTGAGTTTATCTACTAACCTGTTGTAGGAAGCTGTCGATAGAGGCAGTATTGCATTTGGTATTGATGATTGACCGACGGAAGACAGCGGAAAATCCAGCTTTAAACGGAAACTGATGAAGAACATTGATCTCAATTGATCTGCACGTTTAGCGAAGTAAGTAAGTAATTACCAACCTGTTAAATGCTCTCTGATTTTGTGGTTTGATCAATTTAATTTTAGATCGCTAAATATACTTACTAATTACATATTTAATAGACTTGTTTATTAAAATGGAACTAAACTCAAACTTAATTTGTGAATTTTAAAGGTTAAATCAAATCTTATTGAATATTTCGTTTCCGTTGACCTAAGTTTTATATTTATTGGAGTTATTAATCAGCTTACAATTTTCTAGCTTTAGTTCTTACTGAATCTACGAATATTGGAACCAAAACTTGATCTGATGTTTGAACCAAAATTTTAGCTTCTAATTGACTCTTCACAGATTATATTTACTTCATTTCTCCTTGTTTTAATCTTTCATGCCTTAGTCTTCCTTCTTTAATATTATTCAAGCTTTAATTTACTTTAATCAACCTTTAATTGAGTAAAATTCACTAAAATAATTTGAAACAATGCTTTCTTTGACTTAATGTACGGATTAAAACTATTCGATCAACCTGAAGTTGACTCCATGTTTTCATAAATTTAACGAAATAAATTTCAAATTTGCAATGATCGTTAAGTTAACTAAGAATCTAATTAGTGTTTAGATTCAGACAAATGTATGAACTAGATTGTTTAATGTTTGAGCTTCCTAACTTGAATACTACATTATCAAGGCACAAGGAAGTATTTAAATGGGAGTAAACTTAACGTTTTTGAACAAAATTCTTCAATTTGCTAGGATAATTTGCCACAAAATCAAATAATTTCAAGTTATGCCTCTGTCGGCGACTTCATTTTACCATCTTAAATGCAGCAAAATCATAAATTTAACCAGATTCGTTGAAGTCCTTAACATTTCAAATTGGAAGGAGTTTTCGAAGGATATAGTCGGCTTGAGACGTTCTCTCCGAGCAGCAATGAACCCACGAGCGCCGCAGCCAAGATAGTAAGTAAGTATATTAATGCCACAAACAAATTTCAACCTCAAAGTTGCACATCCTCTTCAAAATATGCTACATGACTAATAACACAAAAGAAAGGCAACTCAACGAAATTATAAAACGTCGCGAGTAGGACAAAAAACAAAAAGAATTGAATTTTGCATACATAAAGAATAATTCCTTTGTTAATAATGAAAAGCATCAAAAAAAGAAACGTAAAAAACCAGCAGACTGTAAATTAATATACTGAAAAATAAGGAGAAGCTTTGTTGAATGTTATGAACATGTATAAGAGTATGTAGCACAAGGCAAGCAACAGCAATTAAATTTTACGCTAAAATTAATTTTGAAATGGGGGAAAAAAATGAGAGAATAGAGACTTAAAAAAGGACAATTTAAATGCCACCAGCATTCAAACATCGTGTCGTGTCCCTCCATCTAACTTCTAATTTTTCATCTTTCCTTTATATTCATTAATTGAAACATGCTGCTGCTGTTAAGCATGAATAAAAATTGTATACATATGTTGGGTTCCGTGCTCCTCTGTCTCTCTATATCCACAAGAATTATTGCTCTTAGTTGATAATTGATATGTGAATGGAATGGCAATTCTATGCATAATTGAAATTCGTGTCATGAGTTATGTATCAATTTATGAATTGATAAAATATTCTCGGCTATTGCATATATCGTTTTCATGCTTGATGTTTTACTTTACACATTATGAATTGTGTGTGTATTTATGGATATAGTTTGTGGATATAGTGTCTGGCAGAGTTGGGGATGGTTGTGTCTAAACAGGAACAGTTTTGAAATCAGTTTGCTGGAAGTCCTGAAGCCGAATTCTGCGATGTTGGTACGGCATGATACTATCAAGGTGCGACACGGTACGGTACATTTCATCTTAGTTCGGTACATTTCGTTATATTTCGGTACATTTCGTATTAGTTCGGTATGTTTCGGCATAGTTCGGCATGATTCGGCATTGTTCGACATGATTCGGTACGGTATAGGTACATAAAGTAGTGTACCAATGATGTACCTGGTAAGGTTTATTGGTACGATAATGGTGCACCAATGATTCGACACAGGTATACATTCCAATTTACAATACCAGGTGTACTGTACCGTCCTAATGGTGTATGCATGTCGAACAGTGCCATAACCTGAGAAATCGTCCCCTGGATACAACCCTGATTATGGGCATGCTTACTTTGCTGGACGTGTAGATCAACTATGATTCATGCCCTCCCATGGATGTTGCCTGAAGTTGGCTCTTATGCTGGCTTACACTTGTCGATTCCTAAAACTGGATGCAATACAATATGAGCCTTAGAAATTAAAACACATGGACAAAAGGATGGCTTACCTGACGGATGAACGCAAGCACGAAATCACTCATGAAAAGACAACCAGCTTGAGAGTAAATTGTATTAAAAGCAGAAAACAATGTCAATTAAATCCATCAATAGACGGTTTTTCAATAGAAGTTGATTAAAAGGCATGCATAGGCAGGTGATCAGACATATGCGTGTAGAATGTAAATTGTTGTATCCATATCCTATTGTTGCATCCTTTTGTCATATCGACAACCATAACAAGTAAAGAGCACGCTTTCAAAGACCACTTACTTACTTACTTCTTTGGTGAAGGCGCACGAGGGCCGATTGTCGAAATTAGAGTTCGTCGGAAGCTGGATCTATCAGTGTAACCACAAAGACCAACTACGGTACCTAAAAGCGGTACGTTGCCTGTTGGGTCAACACTTTAAGTAATGCTCGATCAATCCGTCAGAAGGAATCGAACACAGATCATGAAAAGTAGATTTCTCGTCCGTTGTCCTAACTACTAGGCCATCGAAGCCTTACCATTATATTGATAGATTTGCCTACATATCAATTCACAGCATCACCATAATCCCAACCCAGTACCATTCCTGATTGATGTCTGCGTACGTTCAACTTATTTACATATCGACATACGACTGAATATTGTTGTAGACTTCAATTCATTCACATCACATTTATCAAGATTCAATGAGATAAATGTGTATATGCATCATAGCAATTATGATAAATGATCATTTGTGACAATTTTCCCAATAATTTTATACATCCACATATACATGCACAAATGAAAATGAATGAATTGTAATTGATGGTATGTCTAGCTGTGATTTTCAATTGATTTGTTGACATAGTGGAATTTTACAAATGCCAGATTAGCAGCATTAAGTATTTCACCACAATTGTGATTAATCGCTATGTTAAAGAGGAATATTATATGGAAATTTACTTTCAATTCTATTGACCTACCAATTCATCATCATGATTATTTGTGATTTTGTGGTTTTTGTGTCGCATTTTAATGAGTTTTGAAGAGTGAATATGTTAATTTTAACCCGATGAGGTGGATGTGTAGAATGATTGGGATGAATAGAAAGAATTTTTTTGTGGGGAAAGGAGAGATTTGAAAGTTGGTATAATGAGTGATATAATGACTGATGTCAATTAAGGTTAAAGTTGTATAAAGCTTTAAAAATCAAATTTCAACTAAATTTTCAAATTCAAATTTCAACTAAATTTTCAAGTTCAAATTTCAACAAAATTTCTAAATTTAAATTTCAACAATATTTTCAAATTCAAATTTAAACAAACTTTTAAATTTCAAATTTCAACCAAAATTTTTAAATTCAAATTTCAACAAAATTTCTAAATTCAAATTTCAACAAAATTTCTCAAATTCAAAGTTTAACAAAATCTTTAAATTCTAATTATAACAAAATTTTCAAATTCAAATTTCATTAAACTTTTAAAATTCAAATTTCAAAAGATTTTAAAGTTCAAACTATTAAAATTCAAATTTCAACAAATTTTAAATTCAAATTTCAACAAAATTTTTGAATTCAAATTTCAAAAATCTTCTTAAATTCAAATGATTACAAAATTCTTGAATTAAAATTTACACAAACTTTTAAGTTTCAAATTTTGATAAACTTTTAATTTTCAATTTCAACAAAATTTTCAAACTTAAATTTCAACAAAATCTTTTAATTCAAATTTCAAGAAACTTTTTCATTTCAAATTTCAATAAAATTTTCAAATTCAAATTTCAACAAAATCTTTAAATTTAAATTTCAATAAAGTTTACAAATACAAATTTCAACAATATTTTCAAATTTTAAATTTCTACAAAAATTTTAAATTCAAAATTCCAACAAACTTTTCAAATTCAAATTCCAAAAATCTTTTCAAATTCAATTTTCAACAAAATTTTTAAATTCAAATACCAACAAAATTTTCAAATTCAAATTTAAACAATATTTTCAAATTCAAATTTCAACAAACTTTTCAAATTCAAATTTCAACAAAATCTTTAAATTCAATTTTCAACAAAATTTCTAAATTCAAATTTCAACAAAATTTTCAAATTCAAATTTCAACAAATTTTAAAGAATTTCAATTTTAATTCACATTTAAATCAAAAGAATCATTTCATTTGATGAATAAAAGAACTAAATTGAATTTCCTTTTTTTGCCAAGCTCAAATCCCTGATTAGACCTTGACATTGCTTCACTGCTTACTGTAAATTAAATTTGCTTACTTTATTACTTTTATTTTTCTCCATTTCATCCTTGTATCCTTCGCTCATAACTCATATCCGAACAAATTTTCTCTTTTTTTGTAACTATTAAAAAAAATCCCTCTTTATAAGATAAATGAACCTCCATCCATACTGTATTTATAATGAGCTTTTCATTCATTCACCCAACTCTTCATTCAATTGCAATTTTGCGAATAAAATTTATGAAAAAAAGTACTTTTTTCCTCTCTGTGTGTCTATTTTATCATCTATTGAAATATATACGGGATATTGAGTATAAAAAAGGGATGAAAATGCTGAATATTATGCACTTCATATTCATTTCAATTTTCATGATCATAAATTATTGAACTGTAAATTTGCGAATCGGTTTCTTTCCATACTGTGGATTTTGTGCATGGTAAAAAAAAACGTTATTTTTCATAACTCGGTGTGCATTTATTTGATGTTTGAGGGTTTTTTGGACGTGGATGAAATTGTTTGAACGCAGTTTTTTGGGAAATGAATTGAAAAATGTGTTTTTATTGCCATTAAAATTGAAAAAAATAAATTTCAAAAAATAACGGTCATTTAAATTTTAAAAATTCATTTTGCTCTTTTCGATTTTTTAAATCTCAAAAAAGTAACGAATTTTCATTTTAAAAGTTTTTATTGCCATCAAAAATTGAAAATTATAATTTCAAAAAATAACGGTCATTTAAGATTCAAAAAATTGCCATTATAAAAATTTTAAAAATTAACGGTCATCGAACATTCAAAAATCTATTCTTGTAAATTTCAAGTTTTTAAAAATTCAAAAAGCCATTAGAAATCATTTCGAATGTTTTATTGCAATCAAAAATGAAAATTTAAATTTTCAAATTTTCAAAAAATAGCGGTCAATAAAAATTCAAAAAATGATAATGCCAATTTTGATTTCTCAATTTTGAATCTCAAAATTCCACTACAATTGAAAATAACAATTTTAGAAAAAAAAACGGTCATTTGAAATTCAAAAACTCATCTTCTCAATTTTGACCTTTTCAAATTTCAAAAAGCCGTTATTTTACATCAAACACCAAATCAGATTCTTCAACAATTTCCACAACTTTAAATGAACATTTCTCATAAAAACCATCAATTCAATGCCACAAAATACCACGAAAGCACCATCAAAAGGCAAAATTAAAGAATCGTAAATGGAAAAACCTCAAAAAAAAATTGTGATGAGCTTTCAAAGCTTTCTCATGCATGCATGCAAAGGAGAAAGCGAGAAAAAAGAAATCAATGATTTCAAATAGAACCGATGAATAGTTTTTCAATATTCAACATTTTGAAATATTTCTTTTCATAAAATTTTTGATGTGCCTCAATAAATTCATATAATAAATTGTTCATTTTATACGTCAGACGCTTAGTTTTAATGCTTCATCAAACTTAATTCGTTCTTTTGATGGCTCATGTGGATGAAGGTGAGGCTCTTTTTTGGGGTTTAAAATTTGAAAAAATGCTTGAGAATTTAATTTTGGAGGTGGATAAATCATTGAACTTAAAGGAATAGGGCAAGTCGATCAAAAATTGGACACCAGGTTGTCGCTACTCTGAATTGGTGACTTTATTATTTCGCTGGTCGTATCTGATGATGATCTCCCTCAGTTGGCACATAAAGCTGGCTCTATCGCTAGCTACCGCTTGTCAATTACCAATTCTTGACTGGTAGTGGAAGTGACTCTTGCTTAAAACCAAATTTGGTGAAATCCAGTCTGAGTTCAAATCAGCGTTGCCTTTTCCACGCCATGTGCCTTCCGGGTGGTAACCAACGTTAGAGCTGTCCTTATTCTTCATCTAAGTTAACTGCTAGCCAATTCATGAATTCCAATTGATGTGTAAGATCGCTCAAATGAATTAAGTAACCCAAGCAACATAATGAAGTCGCACAGCAGCAACGCTACATCGCAACGTTAACAACAAGAGATTGAGGTGTCCAAACCGCATCGTGAACAGTGCCTACGAGTAAGCATGTATCTATAATAAGAAACATGTCTTTAAATAAAGAGTAGTTAGGCACCAGGAAGTTATCAATTCATTTGAGACCATGAATTCCTTCAGATGAGGCCTGTTTATGTGTCTATCGCCGACAATCACATGTCAATTTCCAATACAAAGTTGAGATATTTAAATGTAATAAATAAAAGATCCACCAGAGTCACAACCTCCTGACCTAAAATTTGCCTACAATCCACAACAGAACAGTCAAACTACACAACATTCCCAATCCAACCAAAAGCCACGCGCATCTCAAATATCTCAAAACTGCCTACCTTTAAAGTTAACTCATCACATATAAAACAGAATCCACACACATGTGCTGCACATCCACACACATATATATCATCATTACATCATCAGACACTAAGCTGATAAATGTGAAGCATCTGTTTGAAGTAATTAAACTTTTGATTCATTAACATTCAAAACCATTTTGCACACACATCCTTGAATTACATGGCATACATCATACATATGCTTGCTATACAAAGCTCTAAAGGAGAATTATATGATAGATCCATAGGATATGAAGGAGTAGATGGGAAAGATGAAGGAGATGATGAACAAAGATGTTACAAAATGAAATAAACAGGACGATGAACGTGATTCTATCCTAAATAGTAAATTGATCATCAAAACAATAATAAAAACGTGACTGATGTGCCTGATGAGTTGAGATGCATAAGCTTTTTTAGGGTAGAGTGAGTTATCCATATAGCAACTGACTATGGCCTCATTTGAACCACATACCGTATCTAGTATTATACTTGAAATAGATGAATTCACACAGGAGATAAAAGGAAGAACGTAAACAGATCTATCATTTTGATGACTGGTTATTTGTAGTGCACGAAACAACAAATTCATTTTCAGCACATAAAATATTTTTTTTTCTTCTTCCCTTCTTTCACGCAAAATTGATGAAGTTTATTGGATGTTGTACTGGACAAGCAGATAAGGATGTTTGATGAGTTTTGTGGTGCATGTGAAAATGCTTTTGAGGTATGTATTTATCATCATGTTGAAAATATTTTTCATTTTATTGGAAATTGGGGGTTGTTCAGTTGTTTCGGAACGCTCTAAGGCAGTGGTTGGCAATATGTGTGTCGCGGCACACAAGGAACTGAAGTACACACTAGGGTTCACTAGTTAGCCATCAAAATATTTCAAAATGACAAGAGCCTTAGGTCACATGCTGTTTTGGTCGAAGGTTGCTCACTGCTGCTCTGGGGAAGCGGAAAAGGGTTGGGGGATGTTAAGATTTTGATAGGAATCAAACAATCAACAATGGCATACCTAGACATATTCACGAAATACCCTAACGAGTTGAAGAGTTTTTCTCCAAGAAGGGACGAGGAAGGGGGTGTTTGAGGGTTAAAAGAGAAAGAGGGGTTTGAGGGTCAAAACGGAAAAAGGGGTTTGAGGGTCAAAAATGAAAGAGGTGTTAAGAAGTCAAAAAGGAAAGAGGAGTTCGGGAGCAAAAAGGGAAAGAGGGATTTGGGGTCAAATGAGAAATAGGTTTTTGGAAGTCAAAAGTAAAAAAATGGATTTGGGTGTCGAATACGAAATAGGGGATTTAGGGTCAAAAAGTAAAAAATGTTTCAAGAGTCAAAAGGAAAATAGTGTTTTGGGGGACAAAAGTGAAAGAGAGGTTTCGGGTTCAAAAGAAAAAGGGTTGTTCAGGAATAAAACAAGGAAGAGGAGTTTGAGGGTCAAAAATGAAAGAAGGGTTCGGAAATCAAATTGGATGAAGGGGTTTGTTGGTCTAAAGGTAGAGAAAAAGTAAAGGGTAAAAAGGGTTTGAAAATCAAAAAAAAAGAGAGGATTGTTGGTCAATAAGGAGAAGAGGGGTTTATGGGTCAAGGGAGAATGTTGACCCCAAACAACCTCTCCTTCTCCCTTTCTGGAGGGGGGAGTTTGGGAGTCAAAAGCATAGTGGATTTGAACTTGACAACCGAATATGCCTCTGCATAGAAATGTTTTTACGAAGAGGGAGAGGGATGTCTAAAAGTCCCCATATTTTTTGTTACGCAATAACAGAATAACCCCAAATCTTTTTTTCCTCTTATTTTGACTCCTTTTCAAATAAAAAATTTATGTGCCGAGGATACGCTGAGATAATGTTTTGTGAATGAATGAAAAAAAGGTTATTGTGAAGCTTATTTAGGTTTTTATTTCATCAAGAAAAAAATCTTTATTGATTTTGAGGAAGAGATTGCTTTGGGCTAAAATTATGCAGATCTTCTGAGTATTTTTCAAAAAAATTTGCATATTTCTTTCTATTCATTGATGATACAATGAAAGGAAGGAAAGACACACATTCACATAAATTGATTTGAATTTTGTGTCACGAATGTCTTTTTTCTCAGGAAAAATGGAAAACTTTTTAGAATTGAAAATGTGTTGATGAAATTAATGCAAGAAGGAGAATTTTGATATGAAAAGATGGAAAAGTATGTATTGACTCATAAAATAAAGGTGGACTTTAGTTATCTGTAGTGCTTGGAACTCTGCAGTGGCCGGTTTCAAACATTCCGTCCTCTTTGAATATGCCCCTAGTGCTTGATAATTAGTCAATTTTGTTCAATACAACACATCCAGTCAAAGTGGCTTGGTGTCGTAGTGGCTTCGTTCTACGGGATTTAATCATCATTCACTAGCAGACCTAGGGTTCAAAACTCGGCATGGGAAATTTTTCAAATATCCTTTTTTAATCAAACGTGGCTGTCAACCTCTATTTTAAGGCTACTTACTTCGATGGACGTACGTACTGATCAATTGTGATCCATGGGAGGATAGATCTTGATTGAAACTGGATCTATTTGCTACTTCCGTCTGTCATTTACGAATACCAAGTTACAATACTGTCTTTATCCGACAACTTCTTTCCAAGAGTACTTTGGTCAGCTTTCAAGGTTTTTTGCTTTTGATTCTTCCTGCTATCCATCAGTTTAATCTTATATCTGTCTGTTCATATTTCGCTACGCTTTCCTGTCTATTTCATGTAAACTTATTAGCATGTACATATGTCAGTTCAAATTCGGCAGCGCTTTTGTATTGTAAACCTTAGGATGCTCTAGAATAGAATCCTGCCAACTCTGTGTCAGTTTGCACGTGATGTCAGTCTAAATGTCAATCTAGCACCTCTACACATTAGCAAAACATTATAAAAAATGTTTTCCACATCTAAGTCACTCTTCATCTGAAATTTTTACAACCGTCTGCATATTTATCACCCACTTTTTATCATCCAAACAAACAAAGTCATTCAACGTATAATCAGCTTTAATCCTCTCAACCAACGTCACGAAATAGTTCAAAAACACAAAGTCAGCTTATTCATCTCATTTTCATTCTAATCCACATAAAACTGAAAAATCATGCAAGATAAATGAAAGATTGGTCGTTGTCTTGCAGAACAATCACAATGTAGTTGTTATGTATGTACAAATAGTACATCTCAACCTTTTATTTCATGTGTCAGACTAAGTAACAAAAAAAAAAGGAGGGAAGTAAGCAATTGTTTGATACAAATAATGAATAATGATACTTTTGTTTATTCGATTGTTAGCAACGAACGTATGAAAAAAAAAGAAGAAGAATGTATAAAGCATGAACGTATACAACACAGAAAAAAAGGGAGAGTAATGGCAGTATTCATACCATATAAATAGCCATAAGGCTTTTCCTATGAATAATAACATCATCATCACCATCATTATTTGTCTGTTGGTATCTATAAGGACTTGAATGGTGAAGCTTTAATAATAATACAAGGTAGATGTGAGATGGGAAAAGTTGAGGATGGGCTTTTGGGACGCATTTTTTTCTGATAAATTTATTAGTAAATCATCTGTTGAATCGTGAATAGAGTTGTTGGTTTGTTGTGGAATTAAGTTGTAAGCATTAAGTATCTTAATCAGGGACGTTTTTAGAGGATCGGGAAGGGTGGTTTGGGAGTCAAATCGCTTTACCACACTCCACTCCACCCTTATCTTGATCAATCTGTAGACAGTGTCTTTAATCGCTGATCAGCCATTATTTTAATCTAAGAATGTTGTCCACATGCAACTGTATCTAGTGAACCCTCGGATAGCTCTTATCGATTGATCGATCAAAAATCCGGTCCCAGACTAGCGTGACTCCGATTTGAAACCGATATCATGCTAAAGTCACAACAGTCTGATGCCAGTTTTTGAATCAATTAACTGGCTTGTGTTATTCAAGAATCTTTAGTTGGTCATGTTCTATTAACCCAGTAAGTACAATGTGAGAAAATGTCCAAAAATCCGACACCAGTCTGACTTGACTCTGGAGTAAGAGTAACGTTGGCCTAGGGTCAGATTTTCGACTATATCTACGCCGTAAGCTTTCTGTGTAAAGAATAAGAAGTCTTAAATGTTCATTTTTGCAAGAAACCTGGCAAGAAATCACGTGAGCGGGCATAAAACTCATGAAAAGAGACTGTTGATCGCAATAGTATTACATTTAGAATCAAGAATTGACAAGCCATACAGCTAGTTTTTGGCGACATTCATAGGAAGTCATGAATCACAGTGGATCCGTACAGCCATCAAAATAAGGAAGTAGATTCATTTTGATAGAAATAATCGCAAGAATTATCAATCCCAACCCAAAAACTACTCCTAGTCCATATATTTCCGGACAAAATGTCAATCCTCACCAATAAACCATCTCATTCCCTTCCACATATCAAGGAAAAAGATATTATCATTGATAAGAGGGGCAGAGAAGTAGAATTGTCTGTTATTGTGAAAAATTGAATACGAGACTGAATGTGGAAGAAAAGAAAAGTCTTTCTAGTATGTCTGGAAAATATTTTTACTTTTTGTCGTCTTCTTGTGCTCGATTTGTTGATGCTATTTTGGTTATTCTAATTTCTAAAGATGCTTGTCAACAATTGAAAAGAACTTTACTTCTTACTGTTGTTGTTCTGTATGTGGTTTCATCGAGAAAACTTTAATAGTAGGCTTTAATATGCAGGATATTAAAGATTTTAGTTCAATGAGTTTTATTTTGATATTCCCAATAATTTTATAAACTTCCATTCAACAAAACAACTTGATAACATGTGTTTCATCATTTAACTAGACAACAATTCATGAATGAAGTCTTAAAAGACTCCAATTATGAATTGAATCATTCTAAGACTTCAATTAGACGAGTATCAAGCTTTTTAGAAGAATATGAACTTTTTGTTCAGTTCTTTGAACAATTATTGTAATAGAATTGTTGAATGGCTTCATTTATAATAGGATGCAATAAAGAGTAAGTCTAATAATTAAATTAAAGTAGATTTTTGTTGATTTATTGAAAGTAATTGATGATTTGAAGTTGAAATTGAAATGAATACAAAAAGGGGTGTGGAGCTAAGTTTAAATTGTAAATTTGAAAATGAGTTGACCGTTAAAATGTTCAATTTATTAAATTGAATTTGTTTGGACAAAAAACTGATAGAAACAGTCATTAACTAGATATTTACTAGACTTTAACTAGTTATAGAGTAGATTTGCCTACTTGAGTAGGCTAAGGATGTGGAATTGATGAATCATTCTTGATTATTTGTATTATTTCGCTTACTTTGATCACTTTTTTGGTCTTTTTAACTCATATAAATCAAATTTTAGTCATTTTTGCATTCTTAATTAAAGTAAATCATCAAAAAATTCTTCCAATCTTTAAGAAAATTCAAGAAATTTTGTAGAAATATTTTCTTATATTCTCATTTATCACGTCATCTCCAATCACTTGATTATACAATCTCACCTCATTCCTTGCTCATTTTGTGTCTCTTTGCGATATTTTATTAAGCAGAAACTTGATATAAAGACACGAGGAAGAGAAATTTTCTTATTTTGTTGAATAATTCAAAAGGAAATTTAATATTAAATTCTTTCAATATGTGTATGCATAAATTTTTGCACCCTCCTTTTTTTCATTTAACTTATTCTACCTCATTCTCTATATTATATTCAGCCTGAATATGTCTAAAATAATTTTCATCATGATGAATCTTGTGCTGATTTTTCATAAAGATAATATTCTTGTGTTTGATTCAATATATTCATATATTGTTCAGCACAAAACATACATAATATGAAGCAAGGAAAATGATAAAAGAAAAGAAATAAATTTTTTGTATCACAAGCACAAATATTAGAAAAGGTATTGTGTATATAAATCTACAAATATACATGTCATACTCAACATAGATAAATAATAAATAAATGAATATTCTCAGTTAAAGAGCATAGAATTATACTTTTTAGGTATGTTTTATCATTAGTAGCAATTTGCAATTAACTGTTGTTGTGTGAATTTGGCGCATTATCATTTTATTAAGTGCAGAGCTCTTAGTTGACTCGGATTTTGTATGGAAAAGTCGACTTGACTCGATATAGAATTTAAATCAACTTCAAGCCGTGATTAAGCGCGTCTACAACGCTTTTCACATGCGAAACTTCCTGAAGTGACACTCATAACAAGAGCACTCAATTTGGTTCCAACTTTTAAGGAAAAACTTCAAGAATGTCGCATTTTGAAGTGGTTGCTTACTACTGTTTAAGCAATTTGAGTCAAGAGTAGTTTAAAAACAGCTTTTGAATCACAAATCAGGTAAAAAGTTGACATTAGGTGATTTTAGAAGACACACATCTTTAAGATTCCATT
This sequence comes from Chironomus tepperi, assembly GCF_022539635.2. Classification (NCBI taxonomy): domain Eukaryota; kingdom Metazoa; phylum Arthropoda; class Insecta; order Diptera; family Chironomidae; genus Chironomus; species Chironomus tepperi. The sequence continues at coordinate 706,528 of NW_027226572.1, forward strand.
CACTTATCATGTCTCGTGTAGAATCTCCCCAAGCCCTAAGTTACGCTAAAAGCAAGTCTTACAGTGGTCGTTGACCTCTTTTAAAAGAAATGGGTATAATCTAAATGATTAAATAGCTATTACAAGCTTTAGAGGTATCTTTAGACGTCATCTAAAGGAGATTATAGATCACAATTGAGCTTTATGGTTAGTGAATTAAGGAAAATGAATTGCATGGCAATGGAAATTATGCAATTTCAACATTATAAAATTTTATGTCACATTAAGAATGGAACATTCAACATGGATAGTTCCAAGAGAATTTCAGTTAGATGCAGAAACAAATAATTTGTAGAAAAGCTTTATGATAAGTCCAGCATAAAAGTTAGATGGAAAGCCTATTGTAGTATCCTAGGTTCCACATCGAAGAATGGTTCCAGTAAGTAAGTAAAGCCAAGACTCATTGAGGATTGAATAAAATTTTATTAGAATCTTTAAAGATTTTCCACATCATAAGCTCTTATTAGCCATAACGCTTATTAAAATGAAGCGATCGTTGGTCCATAGTCTGGACACATTCAACAGCAAAAATCGACAGCGGTTCATTCCCAATTTAATTTTAAATTAAAGCACATACTACCTACACTATGTATTTCAATAATATTATAATTTTCGCTAATTACCCGATTAATCCGTTCAGACAATCAAGCATAATGCGAACAATAACAAGCCTGAAGAAATTTCAACACAAAAAAAATCCCCCAAAAAAGAAGCAGCAACAGCAATGAAGTAAAATATCGTGAGATTTCAAGCAACTAAGCATGCAAAAAAATATTATTTATATCATAGTAGGTGAATATTTATCATTTTAATTAACCAAGCAGCATGCAACAGCAGGTAATATAATTTCTATTGTTGTCGTGCTTTCATGCCACAATCGCAATTTCATTTTTCAACGCAAACTGTAGCTACATATTTACCATCTCACTCACTCGACAGTCGAGAGAAGCTTAAGCAATGGGAAAAATGCCAAATGCGTCCTTAAATATTTGATGTGATTTATTCAGAGATTTTTTTTTTATTTTATTTTCTGTGGAACTCTCATTTCAACATTCCAATGGCTGTGATGTTAAGTTATTCTGTAAAAATTTCAACCAAGTGGAGCATCATTAAAGGCGTCTCGTTCACAGCAGCAAGAAGAAATTCCCGAAACATTTTTGGCATTCAATAGCCAATTTTCAAGCTTGTGAAAACATCTTTCGTGCCGATGTCCCATTCCCTCCAGTACCTTATTATTGCTGCTAAAAATTATGTGTATCTAATGGTACTTTTCAACCCACAAAATCGTACATCCTAAATTTCCTCTTTTTTCCTTTTTACCGTATAAACTTCTTCAGGCATGAATGAGCACGAAATGGTGTCATCATTTTTATGATGGTTAATCCGATTTTTTTTTACCGAAGCAGTAAGGAAATTTATTCCGACATGAAAGATTTAACGTGAAATTTACGGCATTTACATATATTTCGTTTTCTCTTTCTTACTACTGACTGCCACTGCCTGCCTGCCTTGCTATTAAAGATTCCGTTTTTTCTCTCTCAGTTACAAATTCACTTTACGAACTGCGAATTTTCATTTTAATGTGATGTGAACGATGATGGCATTTTTTGGGTATGAGGTGAACTTCCTTTTTAACATTTTACCACCTCCGCTTGCCACCTCATGTAAAATAAAATAAAAAAGATGAAATTTAAAACTTTTTACTTTTAACTTTATTTGGCTGGTTCTTGTTTTTTGGGGGTTTGGATTGAACAGGTACCTGTTAATGGTGGAAATAGAAAGGTTTTCTTCTTGGTATTTTGTCTTATTTTTGGCATGATTGTTGGTATGGGGAAGTTTATTTTTTTGGAAACTATTTTTTTGGCTTGGATTTTTTTGGAACATATTTTTTTGGAATTTAATTATTTGGAACATAAAATTTTGGAATATATTTATTTGGAAAATAATTTTTTGGATTTGTTATTTTTTGGAACGGATTTTTTTGGCATTATTTTTTTGGAAAATAAATTTTTGGAAAAACCTTTTTTGGAAAATATTTTCTTGGAAAAACTTTTTTTGGAAGAGATTTTTTTGGAAAGTTCAAATCTAATAAATTTTAGCTTGTATTTTCATTTGTGAATTATTTGTTCGGCGGATTTTTTGCAATTCAACAGTACTACATTAATGTACATATTTTATATGAAAAGTTCTCTAACTTTCAGTAAACAGAACAAAGGTGACTTTTACATTACTAGATTTTGGTTTTGGATAGAGTATTTGACTGCGATATTACTGGATCTTTTGTTTTAAGTTTAAAAATGACTCGGATTTAACTGGATGTTAATTTTTTGGTCTATAAGTGATCAGTATCTTACTGGATTTTGTTTTATGGTAGGAAAACTGATATATATTAGTCAATTACAGATCGCAGGTTCAAAAATGCGCATAAGTCCCTCGATCGACGACTTTTGCAATTTTTACAAAAGTTTCATGTATAATAAAAATAGCCAAAAAGATATTATGTCTCGGTAGCGTATTTGTTATTCTGCTTGGTTGAAAACTCTTAAATTTCTGTGTTCAAACATAGGCATGAACCTAACTGACTTTTTATTTTCCAATCTTTATTGTTTTATCCTTTTTTAAATGATGAAATGAAGGACGGTCTACCTTAAACTTAAACACAAGATCTACTAAGTCACTTGTCAAATACTCTGCCAAAAACCAAATCCAGCAATGTATAAGTCACTATTGTTCTCTTGACTGAAAGTTAGAGAACTTTTCATATAAAATACATTAATTTAGTACTGTTGAATTGCAAAAAATCCGCAGAACAAATAATTTACAAATTAAAATACAAGCTAAAATTTATTAGATTTGAACTTTCCAAAAAATCTCTTCCAAAAAAAGTTTTTCCAATAAAATTTTTTCCAAATAAAAATTTCCAAGAAAATATTTTCCAAAAAAGGTTTTTCCAAAAATTTATTTTCCAAAAAAATAATGCCAAAAAAATCCGTTCCAAAAAATAACAAATCCAAAAAATTATTTTCCAAATAAATATATTCCAAATTTTTATTTTCCAAATAATTATGTTCCAAAAAAATAAATTCCAAAAAATTCCGAGCCAAAAAAATATTTTCCAAAAAAATATAGTCCGCCTGTTGGTATTGGTAGTGAAGTGCATTTTAGGTAGTTAATGATTTTGATGAAGATGACTTGGAGTTGTCGTGGAGCTCATGGCATGGGCGTATTCTTCCAACCATGAAAAATCCACAAACCCTTCCTTCGCTCCATAATTTTTGACACTACGAAGTCAAAGTAGAGCGGAATATTCAGGCACTTTTAGGATATCTAGTATATCTAGGGTACCGATCAGTATTTAGACGAATCTTCAAACGCGAGGATAAGGCCTTTATGGTCGAATGGTTAGGCAGCAGTCAAGATAGCTTCAATTCTACCGTCTGTGAGGACATAGGTTCGAATCCCATGAGCAACCCGACAATACTCTCAATGCTTGTGAAATTAAAGATCAGGGCAATCTGTGTCCCGAGATACACTAGTAAGCATCCAACACTTTTTGGAAATGCCACGAATTTTATGCTTTGTGTGGTTTCGATCATAGCAGTCACACCAAGGTTTGTTGAGAACAATGAAACGTTGCGCACCAATGTTATGGATACTATACTTAGACATTAAAATCAATCTAAGCCTAGCGTCTACTATATTACAAGCTAGGATCTTAGACACTAACCATGGTACTAACCCACCAATCCACATCACCTGCTCTCCTACATAAAGTATATAAATATGTGAGAACAAAAAATTTTTTATTCCACTCTGACATTTTGATGCAAAACGAAACTTTTACAATGTAAGTGTATGATGATGATGACTGTGATGTTGGTATTTTTACTCCGTACGATAATAATATTCAAACATGTGTAACAAATTTACATGCCTTCCAGGATTTATGCACGTTAAGAATTAAAAGAAGTTAAAAATTATTTGTAATTTTTATTTTGTAACATATGAAAAAATTCTTATTAAGATGAAGAAGAGATGGAAAGTTTTATCATCTCTTCTTGTCATGCTCTTTTTTTTAACGTGGAGTTTTATATTGTTTTTATTTTATTTTCTTGTGCAGGGTTAAAGGATGTTTGAGCATAATTATTAGGAGTTTACAGGTTAAATTAGGAAATTTAGTCAAATTTCAAAGTTGCATATGATCTCGAGCTGCATAATGAAGTCGCTAGGTAGCCGTGTTATTGAGCAGACCTGAAGGTGCCCTGACAGCTGACTTCGACCCACTTTTACGGGAAAAAAGAAAATTTCCGTATCATGCTATTCGGGGTTTAAGATAAATAGAACTTATGCCTTCAAATTTGCATCTAGTTGAACTATAGGTAGATGCAGCCACATTTAGTATCTGAAGATTTGTTCAAGATTAGAACCCATGATGACTGAATCACTATCAAAGCAAGACAGTAATTTCTTAATTCTTTAAATTAATGATCCGCAAGCCATGCTTCGCCGCACATAATCTTACCCAAAATCTTCAGATGTATCGCAAAAAGTATACAAAATTATGCACGATTTGTATAGTGTGGACTATTTTGTGCTCGAAATAGTTTCAGAAACACAAAATCAGACACTAATACAGAACATAATCTGTTTTTTGATCGATTGGTCAGGCAATAGACCATACATCACTTTCTTGCAAGTACGTGGGCTCGATTCTCGATTTTTAAGACATTAAAAGCTTGACTAAACATGCTTAGTCCTCAAATTTTCAAAAACTTCAAAAAATGTAGTCCAAAAATCAAGAGTTAAAAGCATCTATGCAGTCAACACCCCTGCCTGAAATTTAATATATTCTGTCTTTTGGCTGTGAAAGAAAAGAGGATTAAGATGTTTTGTAATGAAGCATGTATGTGTACTGTAATAAAGCTTTATATTCATAACAACAACAACAACAAAAAAAATATAATAAATCTATATGGAAACGCTGCGACAGAGAGAGAGAGAAACTTTTCCTTTCATCTTGTGTGCAGCCTTTGTAGATGGAAATGATTATGACATTTTATAAGGACAAACATGTTTCCTGAAAATATTCCTTTGTGAATGACAAAATTGAAATTCTTTTATAAAGCAATTAAAATTCAGTAAAAGTTGAAAATATTTAATTTCCATTCATGGAGCATAAAGTTATTGAGGAATCGAATTCTTTGCCTTATTACAATCTGAAAAATTTATTGCCTTCGAGCTGAGATTCTCAGGAAAATTATCTCATTATATATTTAATATATTAATACTAATTATCATAAATTTTCATTGCAAATTTAATTAATTAAGGAAGTATCTAACAAATACCTTAATATTCACGAAAAAAAAATGAGCGAATCTTCTTACTCAATCCTAATTATTTTTGTGCCATTTACAATCTCATCCCACCCAAGTCATTCAGATATAATGTTGGTAAATTAGTTGAATATATACATCTATACATGATGAGAAAACATTGTGTCTACATTTATTGTAATATATTTCGTCATGACATCGTCTTGGATGTATACATAAGCTGAAGCAACAGCAGGCGGTAAGATTTTATTCTCATCTCTATCTCTTCCTTGATCAGTTTGCATGTATGCTTAGAAGAAATGTTTTAGATTTGAGGCTCATTTTGGGTTTTTGAAGAAGTAATATGGCAAAAGCGGAAAATATGTGGCTGGAGCCGCACTTAGCTTAACTCCACCGTGTACTAAACTCACCTTCACGAGGTGGACCAATCCATATTGTGGGGCGGAGTCAAACTAGGCTCTGTTAAGCTTGAGTTAATGTCTGTAATAACCTGTGTTAATACAGGGTGCATTGGCCCAGCAAGCCGCTATCTTTAACCACAAATTAAGAAACCAATGGAAGGTCATGGATCACAACTGATCTGTACGACAAGGAAAGTAAGTTAGTAGAAGAAGTAGTGGAGGAAACAATGATGGTGTCATGGTTCTATGAGGACATGCTTTTTGTCTGTTAGGGAAACAAATTATTTTAACTTCGATTTTAAATGATGCATCGTCTGACCCGATTTCTAAAGCTGTGTATCAATTTCGAAATATTTTTTTCAGTACCATTGGTGATATCAACTCCTAATTAGGATTATGAAAGTCAAGTCTCAGCAACTTGGCAAATCGGTTGTTATCGCCAAGTGGTTCTAAGTATACTTGCTTAGACTTCTGTCGCTTCGTCGCCATGGCAGCAACATTTCAATATGATTGGGTGATAATCGGTAATATAGTCTGAGAGGATTTATTATGGGTCAATGAATACTCCATATAGGAAATGGTTTAACTAAATATTGTGCAGTGCTTTCTAACAACCCTCGGTAGTTCAGTAGGTAAGAGCACTTAATATGCGATTGAGAGTTCGTAGGTTCAAATCCTTATCAGGCTATACCTGTAAAGTATATTTTCTCTAAAACCTTAGTACTAGTAAGATTCTGATCAATGCATTTGTTATACCTTCGGCGATGCAATTGTGCAGAGTCGTAAAACAAGCTGATTGCAATAGTAGAAAATGAAAATCGTATCAACAGTACCTGCAATGCAGAGTCATGTATAAAGCTATAATGAAAATGTATTTTGGAGTAAACTTCAAAATCAGCTTCTTACGTTAAAGCCATTAAATAACAATTTTTATTAGATCAATCATCAATGATCGTCTTACATTGATCTATAACCACAAAATGGAACAGCATTAAGCATCCAATAAATTTGCAGCATAATAAAAAAACATCGCTTCATCCATTCTAAGTCTTACTAAACAATGTACTTATTTCTCCGTTTATAACAAATATTATATTAAGGATATGTATGATGACATGTGTACTACTTTTATTTTGACATATTTTATGCTGTTTCTACAGCAAATATTTGCCTGTATATATTTATTATGTTTTTTTTTTCTCTTCCTCTCCCTTCCCTTCTCGTCGTTCATTTTTATTGTCTCGCTTAGCTCTTTATGCTTTTTTATTGTTATTTGCTGTCAACATGAATGAATCAATTTACGATATAAATAGATAATTGAAAGGCAGTCGATAAGTGACTAAAGATTGAAGTGTGTTAGAATTAGTATTGTTATTTGTGTATTTAAGGGCTGACATGCTGTTAAGTGTAGTTATGGGTTTGAAATTATATGGCGGTGGATTGGTGTAAAAATGAGAAGTGGGAGATGAATTTAAAGCTTTGGGAGGAATTTGTGAAAAAATATGTCATACAGCAACCATCACCACCCACTTCTCTTCTCCACTTCTCAATTTCTACCATTAAAGGTGTTCATCAAATTGCTATTTTAAAGAATTTTTGAGACCTTAAAATAATTAAAACATTGAAAACATCTGTTATTATATGTCATATATGACGTAGGATGAAGATGTAGACGTTAATATCATGGACGCATTTCATCATGTGAACTTCAATAATGAATATAATTTAACAATAATGAATAAACCCGGTTTAATATTACTGAAAATTCTAATTTAATTGTAAATTTCATTACCAATTGAAACTTCTATGGCTTCAAAGGACGCAAATTCACACAAATTTTAACCATTAATAAAAGACAGAGATTGCAGCTTAAAGCATAGAAACAAACTGATTCTATTTTTAAATTTGTTTACGATTTTTTCTCATTTCCTTACAAACAAGACTTAATGCTTGAATTAAAGATGTTCAACTGATTTGTTTCTAAGGCACAAGACATCAAGCATGCTATGATTGAGCTCACTAAATTGAGCATCATAAAAATGAGAAGGAAACGGCCACCATGTTGCCTCTACATCTTGACGTAAACTCTGAGGCAAACAGTGTCTTAGGGACTAGGTAGTGCTTATATAGCGCCCATATACCGATTACAACACTATTCGGTACTTAAAGCATTTCAAAGCCTTCTGGACCTTTTAGATTGTTTTGCATATCACAGGCTCAAATTCTATCAAAAACATTTTTTTTTCTTCAGAAAACCAGAACTAAAGTCGAGTTCTTCAATACAAAATTCAACTCAAGTGTTCAAGCTCTCCCGACATCAATCAATTAATTCCTCAATAATTCATTCCAAAGAGATTCTAATCAAATAAACATTGACAGCTATTATTGAAACATCACATCTGATTACCCCTTAAATCATCTCCTAAATACAAATAAAATTTATTGCATCCAAAACAAAAGGAAGAAAAAACTTTATTCCAATCCATAAATCTTTCCACATGACAGAGAGCATCGTCACTTATGTTAAGGAATTGACCTTAATAACCGCTTGATTTTCCCTCCTTTCTTCTGTTCATTACACAGAAAAAAATATTCTAAAAAACTTTCAACTATGGATAAAAACTTTCAGGAACTCATTTAAAATAAATCAACCGTACCATACTTAAATCATAAAATTCCCATAATCCTCTTAAATTAATTTTCACCAAATAAATTGCTGTAGTGAATTACGGAATATTTTTTAATAGTTTTATGATCAAAACTTTTTATTTTGTGAGGAAGCCAGACAATGGAAGTGAAATTTACGTAAATTCTAGATCCAAAAGTCAACGATAAGAACGACTACCTTCAATGCCTGCACAAGAACTGACAAATAAACTCAATTTTCAATTTTCATTCATAAAACAGCCTTAACAGCACGCAAACTCACCACAGCTGGATGATCGTGCTTCATAGACACGAAGCAGCTTTGTTCTCTCAAAATACCCGACATCCACATGTCTCACAGAACATAGGAAAAGAGTTTCTCTCAACAACAACAGCATGCTGCCTCAAAATACTCTTTTTTTTGTTATGTATTCAAGTGTAATTGTCATGATGAATAAGAGGGGAATGGAAAGGCAACAAATAAATAAAATGAAACAACAAGTCTCATGAATTTATTATTCATTTACAGAATGAAAGGAAAAAAAAAAAATTATATACTTTTTCTCTCCTCATTTCGCTTACTCACTTATTCGCAATTCAATTTGTATTTTGTGCTTATAACAATTTACATTAAGCACCATTTCGTTTGACTTTAGATCAAAATTTTTTCATTTTACTGTTATGAAATTATTTATGAGTTCTGTTTTTTGGTATATTTTAGTTAACTGGATGGGTAATGGTGAGCGGTGAGGATGAAAAAGAGGTAAATTAGTTTTGGTGCGTCTATTTGGATGGGATTTTTGTGAATTTTTGACTCTATTTTGACTTTACCAGTTTCTTGTAGTCGATGACTATTGATTAAAGGTGTTTTTTGACAATATATTGCTGACAGCGGTTTACCATCTTAAGCATTCGATTTTTCAGTCTCAATGTCCAAGAACAAAGTCGTAAGGTAATACTCGAGCGATACAATCGAAGAAGGCTACGTCAAAGTGCTTGTTGCATTTATATGGCTGCCAAATAAACGTAGCTGGCTTCCATTTGGTGTTATTAAAAGAGCTTTTGCGGAAATGTGAAAGCTTCATGGTGGTGTCACTCGGGAAGCACTCGGGTAATCATGTTGCATAATACATAGGTTGTAATCATAATTATGTTTTCTCCTACAACAGGTTCTATGCTGGTCTATATGATTTCGATATTAGTAATAAAATAGTATGTAATAAAATCAACTAAGCTCTAGACACTCGAAGAAGGGTAAGGTTCTTATAGACATCAGGTACTCTAGCAGGCAAAGAGTAAAGTAAACTGATGATGATTGTTTCCTATTGATCCACTGTGAATCGTAGGGCGCTAATAAAGCGATTGAACAGGTCTCTGTTCCGGGCTATAACGGCTACTTCTGCTAACTTTTGTTGTTGTTCTGCCTCCTTCTCTACTGTTGTACACCAAGTAATTTTCCTTCTGTAAACTGTGTGCATGCTTAAATAGTATATTTAAATAGAACAAGCTCTAAAAAGGATGCTTTTACCTGTCACGGTTAGTTAGACTTTAAAGAAGACACATGATCACTTGTTGTCTAATTATTTATCGGCGAAAAAGGCGTAAACTGAAATTTTGGGACGAGGAGGGTGTATTTGGAAATTATGAATATGGGACGCCAATTTTTGTTTCCAAAAACCCTAGCAAATTGGAGAATTTTACCCGATAAGGTTGATTGACACCCATGTATCCGCACACACCCCACTATCTCCCTGGATACGTTCCTGTTCAACGATAAAGCTTGCTTCAGGTGCCATCTAAGTAAAGTCACTAGCTAGTAAGTCCAACGGTAACAGGAAGTTCACCTAGCATCAACTGGGCTAGAATATCTCACAGAATCTTAAAATGCGCCTCTTTCATTATTTCCTGAATTGTAATTATATTCAATCTTATTTTAAATGCCTCTTATTTCCAAATGTTTATAATAACATCATCAGCATCATGTCAACAAAATGAAGAAGAACACAAGCAAGCACACAGCAGCAAAAAAAAATAAACTATTTTATTCTGAATAATTCAACAGTAAACCTTCATTTGTTGACGGTACTATTCAACAATAGTACAAAATCATCTCATCAGTTAACGGAGGGGTTTTGTGTGGATGTGGAAAATTAAAATTAGAGGGGCGGAATTACGTAATTCAACATGACAATTTGAATGATTTACATTTGAAAGGCATTTGAGATAATTATAAATGCAAGCTTTTGTTTCCAATTTCTAGCTTTTCATTTTGACATGTGTGAAACTTGTTCATTTTGTTAGATGTAAATGCTTGAATAACTTGAAAAACATTACAGAATGATATGGTTACATGAATTGAGATGAAAACAATAAAGTGTTGATTCTTTGTTTGACTTTAGTATTATTTTCACCTTTTGTTTGAGTATAATTTGGTTATTTGGTGGCTTTTTGATGGAGCAAATGAAAATTTGGCTCGATAATGAGCTTAGTGTTGAGCTCTTGAGAGTAATATTGATTCTAGGAAGAAGTTGGAAGCTTCTATTCATAAAATTTGTTTCCTTTTACATACTCCATATGATGATTCAAAATAGAATTTGACAAGGAAATATATACAGCTTAAGATACACATACAAGTCGTAAAATTAGAGTAAATTTGATTGTACTTGATACCAACTTAGCTTTATAAGCTCATATATTTAAATTTTGTCATTTCTTTTTTACATGCTTTTATTTGACTTGCTCTGTCTGTCTTTCTGTCTTTCTGTCTTTCTGTTTAAGTATTGTAGCTTAATTTAAAGAAAATGGATCAAAATAAAAGACTCTTTTAAACAGATGGCAAGTCTCGTGGCAGCACAATACAATAAGCCTTACTCTTCGTTATAAAAAGGGTTAAAAATCATCCTCCACGAAGCCGTCAGGGCAACTTTGCGTCTTACTGGTCTGGTGACGTAGCACTGCCCTTATGAACAAGTTGGGCTATTCGGAAGTTGCTTCTTTAATTGGATATAAATACTACAGACAAGAAGTCAGAAAAAATAAGCTAAATTTATGATGAGTATGCAGACATATCAAGAAAGCAGCGGAAAAGCGGCAACAGTCAAGTGGTTAGAGCGTCGGACTACCGTTCTAACGATCCGAGTTCAATCCCAGGGAAAGTCTAGTTGGATTCATATGCTTTTTTGCTATTCTAGTCACACCAACTAAGTTTGTTTGATTCGCGACACAAAAATCATGGCTAGGTACGTTGCATGCACCTGGGTCATGCACCGTGCAGAGTTAGGGAATTTAAACTGAATCCTATGGCAAGACAGAATTACTCCGCCGACCTGGTGCCGAATTTTTGATCCTTTAATCAATTTGTGCTTTTCGGCAGAGCTTTTGACATTTAATCACGTCTTCAGACATCTTCAACTAAAGCTTAATTGCTTCTAACTCCAAAAATCAATTCAAATCCACTCAGAAAAAGCTATCTCCTGTAAAGAAACTGAATATCTCAAAAATTACACCCTTTGAACTTCAATTCAATTCATCTGACGTCAATTGTCATATTACAGGTGCATCCAAATGTCACAAAAATCTCAAAATGTTAAATCGTTGAATAAAGACAAATAATAGAATTCATACTAAGAACGTGAAAGTCAAATAAAAAGAAATTTGTTATTCATAACCCAATTTGAATTTTTCATGTCTCAATTACCATAAATCTTCAGCACGGATTTTTTTTCCTCTTCTAACTTATTGTGCAATCAATGTTTGTGGAAAGAAATTGAATATTGTGAGGAGAAAAAAAAATTAAAAAGTCAATGTTGGAAGGATGAAGGAGGACAGAATGCAAGAAAATATTGAATAGGATCAAAAAATTCTTTCTGATTTAACTTTAATTGGACAATTCTTTTTTTTTTTGCTTCCTGACTTTCAATTCGATTCATTTGCTCGATTTTTTTCTACAAGCTCATGTGCTTGGCAGCAGAGTTGTAAGGCTGGCAACTGTGACAGGCAAAATCCGTACAATTTCCTGATAATTTGTAAGGATTCGTACGAAAAACCATACAAATTATCACAAATTTACACGGTTTTTGTCTGTCACAGGTGCCAGTTTGCAACTCTGGCAGGATATAAAAATATACAAAAGAGTCATGAACAGCAATTGAATTTTTTCTTGATTTGAATTTAATTTGATGGCTTTTTTATATCTATTTCATTTGTTTTGTTTTGTTGTTTTTGTTAAACATTTGAATAATTAATGTGTAATTAAGTCTAGCGGGAAAATTAATTTATTCAGGGACAGAAGCATGACTGGATGTGGTTTTATGAGGGAAGTCTTCCTTTTTATACATATGTGTCAAAATGATTATTGAAATGAAAATAGTCAAGCGAGCGGTACAATTTGAACCAAGAAGTAGAAAATTTGAAAAAATCTAGTATCATGCCGAATTACTCTTCCGAAGACAACGTGCCTTGCGAGGAGACAATATCCATGTCACAAGTGTATTTAGGGAGGTTTTGGTATCAGATCTTCCCGCATCCCTCTTTTTGGCAAAAAATTCTTGAATTTGCTCTGGTTTTTCATGAAAAATTTCCAAAACCAGCAATGCATTTTCCTCTGCCCTACTAAAAAAGACTTTCTAGCAACACCCTTGCTCAATCGGCAAATCCGGTTGTTTTCGCCAAGTGGCAGCCACTTGGCTTTAAGTATACTGCCACCTCGTCACCGTTGTGGCATCATTTCAATATGTGCCGATCGGGTTGATTCCATTTGAAGAATAAGGGAACAGTATGATGAGAACCAAGTCCCCTTGGACCGTACCAGTTGCTCACTTCAAGCTGTTTCGATCCCACTGCTGAGCGTCCATTTATTTGTTCTAATTGTGCTGTCTTCCAGTTTCCTTTATTTGTAGACAATCTTTCAAAGCATTCGTTAAAAGCTCCGTCCTTCTTGATTTGAGTTACTCGGGATAGAAATGTCATCATCAAATTCAATGTAGCTTTTGTATGTTTGCTATAAAATTTCACATGCTTACTATACCAAAGTAAATAATTATATCACTCGTATTAAAATTTGATGATTCTAAGTTGATGATGCAAGCACATAGAATCTTTATAATCACAATAAACTCCAAAAAAGGTAAATAAACTTTTTCATTGACATCTAAAACCTTTAAGCATAGCTTCAAAAAAAATTGTCTTATTTACAAAACTCCATAAGGTGCAACATTGTGCAACATTTTCTCGATGAATAAAGACACTCATCATGTCTCGTAAAATTAAACATAAAATATACACAAAATTTTGTCATGAGTAAATGCAAATAAATATGCAGATCTGAGGAGGGGGATTTAAGGTATAGGATATGGAATATAATATTAAATGGTAGAAATGAAGATGCAATTTGTATAAACAATACATGTTCATTGAAAATAATTTAGTGTCCCACTTGACTTCCCACTCAGATCCATCCTCATGAGCATTGAATTTATGAGACCAATTCTTTTTATATAAATATATATTCCGTAAAGGTAGACTGCACTTAATACTGAATAAATATTATCCCTTAGATGCTTTTCAAAATCAAATTTTACTATCAATATATCATGCTGTGCCAGAGGCTCAATTCTACATCCTCTATGCTCTATTTCTCCCATGTATTTTATATCTCTAATGTGAATATAGCTTTCCGGGGATTGTGTCAGGTGTATAGAGAGTGCTATGGAGATTTGTATTAAATGATAAAGTACACATTTGTGCACATTTTAAGAGAGGTAAATTGATACAAAATTGCATTAAAATTTTGATTTATGATAAGTTCTAATGAGCTCTATTTACTATATTTGCTACATTGTATATCTATGTTATGTCGTGGCTTGTTATGAGACATTTATATTGAAATTTTCTCGTAAATATTGAGTATATTGTAGTGAAATTTCGCTAAAGGCTTTGTGAGAAAATCCATTGATAATTTTTGAATAGAAAATTATGTGGATACATGGAATCGAGTGTTGCATGTTCATAAATTAATTTAAGATAAAACTAGTTTAATTTAGTTATGTCTTGTAACTCATGCAACAGCTTTAAACATTTATTTTGATTTCAATCTTGTAGATTTGTTGAGTAAAGCTCGATTTGTGTAGAATTCCTTTATCCCGAGTGGCACATAAGAAGAGGCCACGTTGGAGTCACCAATTATGGCGAACAGGTGGTGACTGTACTGTCCAACGGATGTCTGAATGTGCTCTATAGCATGAAATTGAACATGTGCATGAGTACCCTATTTGCATACGCCTTAGGCGACTGTCTATGTTACAGCACCGCCACGGAGGTTTTAAGGCTCCATTAAACCTCTTTTTATTAGCACCAAATGGAAGTTGTCTATTTTTGGCAGCGATAAGGACTACAAACGAGTTTCATTTTGTAATAGACAATTAAAAACTGTTGGATCTTAAGTTCAGTTTTAATGTAAGCTCTCTCGTTTCAATTCTATAGTCAATTACAAAGTATCCAGGTCAATTTCATCCACAAAAGCCCTCTAGGGTGAATTTACAGCTCTAGTTTCAATTCTCATCCTAACTACATCAGTCATGATCCGTTCTAACATTTTACATTGCCTAATTCAATATTCAAAAAGCTCATGGGATTACTGTGTGAGCAACGACACAAAAGTGCTGGGAATTAGAAACTGGCAGAAGTTATCTAAAGACAGATCCAGCTTTCGACGAATTCTAAATGCGGCAATGGGCCCCCGTGCGCCTTCGCCAAGGAAGTAAGTAAGTAATTCATAATTCCCGTCATTAAACTGCTAAACTTAAGAAGTTGAAGTCAGAGTTGGTAGGACTTTGGTGTCCAAAAAGTCCGGACCACAGTGGAGGCGCCTCCACATTGGAATCGTGCCAACTCAGGCCGAAGTATCTAAACTACCGAAAAATCAATTGGTCAGTGATGGGTTTCGAACCTGGGAAGTTCAAAATTCATCAGCTCCTTTAATGACCCGCACCATGCCTAATTTATCTATCAAGTTCTAATCTTCTATCAAGTTAAAAATTGTTGTATTTTGGCATTTCAATTTTTAATTATTTATATTACCTATTACATCATTAGAAAGTCTTAAGACACAAAATAAAGAACATTATAATGCATAAATCATGTCAAGTTGCTAAATAAACTCCGTGAAAAAAAAAAAAGAAATTGAACAATTTCTAAACAAATTTCGTGTCGAGACTTTCAAGAACCTCAAACTCGTTGAAAAACTTCTTCAGCAAGTAAGTACAGTACATGAATGACAAAATCAAATTTTCTATCGCAACACTGCTCCAAAAAAAGAAAGTTTCCCAACATCTCACGAGATGAGTACACGAAGGTAAATTTGTGCATCATTTGAATTCATGTGCTTTGATTTGTCATGTAAGTAAAACATCAAAATTGAATCTAGAAACATAAGTAAGCATAGAATAAGAAGTAGTGTAGGAATTAGTTGAGATTGGCAGATGAGCTTTTTAGATACAGACAAAATCTGGATTCAGGCAGAATCTAACTTTTTTCAAGGATTTGATCTCGAATTCAAAATCCGGCACCAGAGCAGCAACCAGTCCGGCTTGGCCTCGGTGTTGCACCGGATTTGCCCACTGACTTGAAACTTACAATGAACATGGGGCAACTCTTTTGATCATTTTTCCGCTTGTAGTTTACATAGAAGCATCTTCATACAAGTCATTTGATTCCAATCGATTCTGGTCGGTCTTGTGCTCCATATAAATAACATTTTTTATTCTTATAAATAACATTTTTTATTCTTTTTTTTTTTTCTAATTGGTCTTTTTGTAAACTTTTTTTTGACCACATTTCAATTGCTCAAAGCAAACATCATGTCATATTACGAATCACTTTCCATTAATGTATTTGATTTAAAACCGACGAGGTTGATATCAAGTTAGACTCTTTTTTGTTCCGACCTATGTACTGAAGTAAATAAAGGATTATATTATTATTGTGCTCCAAAAGCAACTTGGCGTAGAACAGTAATGTGGGAATGTCAATTAGATGTAAAAACAGAGAATTTGTACAGACTTTGTGAGGTAGCCAGTAACAGAGTCAGATGGGAGGCCTTTTGTAATAACCAAGTCGGAGTATGGTTCTTGAAGTAAGTAAATATGATTCTGGCATGGTGCTTGATTTAAACCCAATCTCGTACCAAGTCAGAATCATGTGGGCAGGTCTGATGTCTGGATTTGGATTAATCAACCGACTTGTACCATTCGGGCTGCAAATGTCAAGCTAATGATCGCTTGATCGGCGTGCTGAAGGTGTAATGATTAAGTTCCGAAGAGCGAGCCAATACCCTACCAAGTCAGCAATTTTGGATCAATTGGATCCCACTTTGAACCCGACATAACATGATTATGATAGACAAACAGCCAAACTACAAACAATAAAAATTCAATTCCTTTTAAACAAATACGCTTAAAATTACACAAGATTTTTTCCACTCATTCCACCCTTCCATTTCATGCATGAAAAACTTTTTGTCAGTACTCAGTCGAGAAAATGTTCAAAGTTGTTCAAGTCTCTTTTTTTTTCCTGCTCATCTTTTGCAATTTAATTTTAGATGAAAATTATTTCAAACCTCATCATGTGAAGATGAGATAAAAACTTCACACATCGTTCACATCACGCACCTACCCAAATGATGGTGAAAGAGAGCAACACAAGAACAGAAGCAAAAAAAAAAATCCTGAAATCTGAATAACGAGCATTAAAAAGTTCCACACCGTATAAAATCCTATCAGACATGATTCAAATCTAATTTCTCATCAACATTTTTGCTGTTAACGTTGATGTGGTGTTAAGAGTTCATGAGCTTTCGACAATAAGAGGCTTAAAGTATCAATTCTTTCTCACCTTTTTGCACGTATTATTTAAGATTTTATATTGTTCAATTGGAAATTTCTTTCCTTCTTTTTTTGGCAAATGTGTCAACGGGAGGATCTTAAAATTTGTAAAATGACATTAATTTAAGCACGTTTCTTAATTCTGTTCAATTTGCTTATTTATTTGCTATAGCTTTGCTGATAGGCAGAAACTGGTGTTAATAGCTTATGGAATCATAAGACAATGATTTGATGTACTTACGTAGTTCTTACGTGATGGAGGTTCAATGCCAAATAAAGTCTAATTTTCGAAGCTCTTTTTTATTTTTCCGTTCTAGTTCCAAAGCAATGATTGTGTGCAATTTTGTGGTGATTGCCACATAATGTGTATCCATTTCTAGTTATGTCCACAATGATACTTTTGTAATTTTTGTCAATGTAGTTTAATTAAAACGATTTCCTCACGAATTTATACCTAAATAAATGAGATGTTTATTTTTCCGAGTTCAAAAATAGACTGAACATTATACCTTTGTAAAAAGGGGGTTTCAACTAAGTACAATAAATATTATTCAAATATCAAATGAACGTTATGAAAATGAACAGAAGTAAGGAAAATCAAAACTGCAACTTTTTATTTGTTATTAGGTATTTTAAACACAAATCTATTGAACAATTTACTTCCCGAGTAGACAAAAATACATTAGAGCTGGACAAATTCACATTTACCTTAACATTTTGAATCGATTTCCTTTTTAATTTTGTCAATAGATGTTGGAGGGTGATTCATACTGATACAATTATTATTGTCAAACCGAGCATCTCTAATGTTGACAATAAAGTTGAATATTTTTGAATCAATTTTGTTTAAATTATTGCTATAAATCCACAATACTTCAAGATTAAGATTTCCAGACAAGTCTTCAAATGTCAATTTTTCAATTTTGTTTTCAAATAAAAACAATTGCTTCAGCTTAGTAAGTCTTTTTAAATTTGGAATGACTCGTAATTTGTTGATTGAAAGCGAAAAATATTCCATATTGGTTAAGTCATCAAACGTGTCATAAGGGACATAGGTCAAATCGTTCCTTGATAAAGACATTGTTGTCAAGCCTCTATAATTTTGGAACTCATATCGACTGATGTGTCTTAAATTTGCATTGAAAATATACAAGTCAGTCATTTTTGGAAAATGATCCATAAATCCAGTTGGAAGATAGTTGCTAGTGACACCATCAATTTTAACAGCTTTTACTTCACATTCACAATTTTGAGGTTTTCCATTAATTTTTAGCACATTTGTGTTTTCTTCATTCACTTCTCCTGTAAAAGATGCAAAACAGGTTTGCTTTTGTCCCCAACCATTCCAATCATATCCTTTATATTGACAATTAACATCAATTGATGTTATTGGAGTTGCGATTGCAACTAATACAGCAACTATACATATTCCTTTTAAAACCATGATGATACTTCTAAAGATTCTACAATGAAACTGATTCAATAAAGACTTTATATGCAAAATTTATACAAAAATGTCAAAAAGAGAGTTTTACTGGAGTGATGAGATGATAAGAAAACAATTGATGATGAAATAAAATTTTAATACAATCTGAACTTTTTTCAAAAAAAGAATTAACGATTATATTAAAATTTACATATATGTTCATTCCAGAAGCATTATCGCGCAATTTGAAAAGAAAAAGTATTAATCATACAAAGTCATCAAACCTGACAGCTAAAAAAGTCAGCTTTTAGGTACCATAAAAGCATGCTCTTTGCCTGTCAGGGCACTTGTCTCTCCATTTGTAATTTATTATCGGATATCAATTATTATAGAAATTAACAATTAGCATCAAAAACAATTCTTCTAAACAATTTCTCAAAACTTGCAAATGAGTCAATGTCCAATGAATGTTCCTTTCCTTCAACCAATGTTTCACAGTAGTCTTCAATTTTACTTTTGGATATAACATTCAAATAAGCTTTCTCGATTGCTCCTAAAAAGGTAATAAATTATATCAATTTAGGTATTGGAACCAAGATCAACACATGTATTTCATGTCAGCCAGATGAAGACCACTGTGGCCACCAAGTGGCAGATAACATGAAAACTGCAACATGGATGCCACATGACCACCACTTGGCTGACATGAATAATTTGTGTCGACCGGGAACGATGAATGGACAAAAATACGTTATAAGTTATACGGCAAGTTAACATCCACTAGTTGATGACTAGTTCTATCGTATTTTTGTTCACTAGTTAACTCAGTGTACAGTAAGGATATTTACTTTTAATTGATATTCCCTTAGTAGGTTCAAAGTTGAATGTTGAGTCGTTAATATTTTTGCAGACTAATTTTATCGTAAATGCTGTTGGAACTAATGACACCTTATTGTTAGGCTTGTTGTCAACATTGAAATTTATGTTAAAATCAATCAGCATATTTTTAAATTTGGCTGTAAGTTCCCCTTCAGTGTCAATTTCTTGCGGGATGTTCAGATCTTCAACACCAGACATCTTATCATTATTCTTTGTGGTAAATTTAGCCTTTCCATGACTCACTATATGAAGATCTGGGATTGAAAAAGTACCAATTGCAGAACCTGTTGTCTTGTCTGGATTTACTGACATTTTTACATTCACGATTGATGCTCCCAATAAATTGCTTATTTCTGTGTCATACATTGTGGCTGATCCTTCAGCAATATCCACATTAAAATGCATCGTCTTTTCATCAGCAATCTTAATTGTATTAAACGAGTTCTTCTTTTCCATTCGTTGAAAGATTTTCAAAGTATTTCCAAATTTCTCCTTGATGCATTCACTATCACAATAGTTACAAGGACCTCTGGTACTTTGTACTGCAGAGATGATGGCAAATAATAAAAGTGCAATTTTAATGACTGGTACCATCTTCACGAATTGGGCTCTGAATTGATACTGAATATGCCTAATTGAAGTAGATATTAATAGTCTTTAACATATTGTTTGAACAGGTGAAATATTAATGACGTAATCAATTATTATTGAATATTGAGGTAAGCCCGAGTAGAACAGGCTGGGATTGGTTATTCTTATGCCTAGTTATTAATTTGATATTTATGGAATTTGCCATAAAATATGATTGTAACTAAACATACAGCCGATCAGCTATACGGCTGTAACTAGACATTCGGTCGTCTAATTTTACGGCTGTAACTAGGCATCCAGTCGTCCAATTTTACGGCTGTTACTAGACATCCAGTTGACTAATTACACGGATTCAACTAGACATACAAGAGTCTTATTTAAAAACTGTAACTGTACATCTAGTCGACCAAAAACACGGCTGTAACCAGACATGCAGTCGACCAATTACACGACAGGACTTTAACTAGACATCCAAACAACCAATTGCAGCCTGTTGCTACTCAGAAAGTCTGTAACTTCTACACATGCATTTGTTCATGATGTAGAATTAAAAACAGACATATTGAAACAAACAGATCAGAGTGCTATATTTTTGCAATATTATTGATTAAGTTACCTCCTGTTTTCAATTTTATAGTTGTCCTTGTCTTTTGTCTTTTACTGGATCTTAAAAAAATGGTTAAAAACTGTCCACAAATTAATATTGAGCTTAATTGATCAATTTAAATAATTTTTAATGATTAATTACCTTTGTTAATGGCAGTGAATTATAGTTAATGCTTATGTTTGTAGTCTAAATCATTAAAAGTTGAATTAATTTAATCACACAAAATCTTAATTGTCCTGAAGTTGGCTTCTGTATCTTGAAGTTGGCCTCATTTTGTATTTTACTCAGATTTTCAAATAAAATTTGACTGTTATATTTTCAATTTTCTACTTGGGAGTCTTAAAGCAATAATGGTGATCTCTCAATATGGAAGCAATAGATATCAACCTTTTCAGACTTAAGGACAGTCAATAAACCTTTTCAATACCTTCATTATATGAGGATCATCTCAATAACGTTCATTCAATTGTCACAGCTCTCCATAATCCTCTATCTGAATAGTTCGCCTAAAACTATTCAACATATGATCTCATTTTCATTATAGAATTCTATATCAAATCAATAGTTCATATGCCACTGAATAAAATCACATTTATCATCCAGATGAATTCTATTTTCATTATCCTTTATTCACCTTTTTTTATTAAAATCTAAAAAGATGAGAATGTACATGTGGAGCAGCAGCTTGTAAAAATATTAAGAGTATGAGAAGAGCAGAAGAAAATGCAATCAAATCAGTGATTTGCACGTGCCAGATGTGAGCAGTTTTCGCTTCTTTTGCTATCAGGTATTTTATGTTATTTAAAAAAAAGAAAGAAGGAAAATGAAAAGAAAATTCAAGCTTTTTCATCTGTTAGATACGATAAAATATGTCAAAGATCTATCGAAGTTCATTGAGTCACTTGATGGTATTTTAGTCATTTTTAGGATCAGTTTTTGTGATGCTTGATAGAATGTAGTCGATTTAAATGACTAAGGCTTGATGAAAAGCTATAAAGCTTAAAAGCTCGAGACGCATTTAAAAATTTCAAAATAACGGTTTTTGTAAAATTCAAATTTAAAGTTGAAAAAAATGTATTTTAATTTAAATATTACAAACTCGTTAAAATTCAAAGTAACGATTTTTCAAATTTCAAAGTAACGGCTTTTGTAGAATTCAATAAATTACTTCTTGGCCATTTGAATTTTACAAAACCGTTAAAAATGGAATTTCTTGATTTGCAAAAAATAAGCTCCAACATGCACCGAAGTCTTATTTGATGACTTCATTACATTCTTCTTTCTGCAATTTTAACCTTTACAAATTTGCAAGACTGAAAGAATGTACGAAAGACGAATTCATGTTCGCATCGTCACTAAACTAAATTGAGCTGTCTTGTTCAGCATGTTTCTGTGATATAAAAATTGTAGTCGATGAGAGAATGTTTCATCACGTTTTATTCTTTCATTCTCACTAAAAAAGATGAACGTTAATTACATTTTCACTTTACCCCCCTTTTTTTCACAAAACTACCCCACGTTTCGATGGATGAATGAAAAGAATATGGAGCACAAAAAAAAATGTCTTCATCATCAACTTTTTTTTTTCTACGACTTCGAATGAACGTGAATCAATTTAATTAATTTTTTTTACTATGCATCATTGCATTGCATTCCATTGAATTGTCAGTATCATTCTCAATTCTTGTATATGTATATTATGGGTATGTTATAGACTACAGTACATTATTTGACTGTGGTGCATTGTCCTTTGAGAATTGAAAAATTGAGCTGAAAAATAACGGATTTTTAAAATTTGAAATTTAACGGCTTTGTAAAATTCAAAATTTATTGTATTCTCTTTAAATTTTACAAAACCGTTAAAATCTTTAGAATTATTAAAAATTCAAATTCTAGAAAACCGTTAAAACTTCCAGAATCATTAAAAATTTAAATTTTACAAAACCGTTGAACTTCCAAAATCTCAATTTACTGCCTCAGTCACCCATATCATGCACGACTCCCAAGAACTGTAAAAAATTGAAAAAGACATGAACAAGAAAAAATCTTTGATGTGCAATGTCATCAGTTTTTATTTTAAAAAACCTTTTTTTTTATTTCAAACTAAAACTAATTGATGGTTCAGTGTCTAAAGATGAGACGACAGGAAGGAAAAAAGCAGACAAATGAAATCATTAGAAATTAATTAACGGCTTCCTTCTTCTCCTTTTCATCGTTATCATCGTCAGCATCTGCTTCCTCATGATCCTCTTCTGCTAACACAGCAGGTTTCTTTTTCGATGTAAATGTTTGTTCTTCCGGCACGTATTCGAATGGATTAATTTTCAATACCTCATTGGATGGTGGACTTTTAAGGAAGACACGAGTGATGAATTTACCTTCTCGTTTCGGTCTCATTGTATTGATATCCTTTAATAGTTGAACTAAATTATCTTCTAAATGCTTCTCATCCATATCTAATGTGCCAAATTGTGTCGTAATTTGTGCAAAATTTTGCTGATTTTCATCTTTTAATGCACTGTATGTTATTCCGTTCATGAATTTCTCAATCATTTCCTTTAAGTCACTGCCTAATGTACCACTCTTTGGATTTGGAAAACGTCTTTTCATTAAACCACGGACATGAACCAAATCAGGAAGGATGTTATTATGGGCAATTATATATTGATACTCTTGAATTGAAAGATCTCCATTCTGAATACTCTTAATTAATCCAACATCACCGACTAATGTTGCACCTGCGTTCTTTGCGATATCGATGTTTTCTTGCCCTTTCGCCAATACTAAAATCGTTCGTTCCTCGCCGTGATCAAACTTGTGATTTATTGGTGCCATTCGATGGAAATTCTCAACAAATCTTGTCGGTTTATCGCCTTGCATGTTTAACTGAATTTCAGCTATGAGTCCTGCATTTGGAACATTGTACATTGTTGGATGATGAGTCTCACGATGGAATTTTATAGCATCTTGAACTGAAAATACTGGATATTGACAATATTTTCCAATCCAGACATCATCTGTGGAAATTGGCTTCCATGAATCATCAACATGCTTATTTATTTCTACTTTAACTCTGAAAAAGTTATGTCATCATTAATTTGTGCCTTTAAATAACAAAATTTGTGATTTTTCTTACTTTTTTCGCAAATTATGTGGAATGAATCCAACTTTCTTAATTTCTACCTTAACTTTCTTCTTGCGTGCCTTCTCACGTGTTCCTTTACGTGCCGCCTCATTTGTGGCACTCACATACAATGTTCTTACATTCTGTCGCACTTGATTACTTAAATTAATTGCATTTAATAAATTTGGTAAATTTCTAAGCATGTTTTGACTTTTTTACACGCTTTTTAGTGGATGTTTAATGACTGGATTTTATGTTCGAAAAAGATAATTAATATTTCGAACTATTGTATTTGTTTTTGTGTTGTAAATGTTGCTCAATATGCTGTAATTAATAAAAATATGATTGAAGGAATAAATTTTAGCCAACTTCAGGTTGTTGAACTTTTCAAAAATTCAAAATTCAAAAAAACGTTAGATCTTAATTTATTAAAATCGTATTAATTAAAAATTTTGTTGGCTATACTTTAGATGTCTAGTGGTTGTTGTAGATGTAAATTAATCAAATAGGATTATTAGAAGCGTATTCATAAAAGCCGATCAGAACTTTTATTGATTTTCGAAAAGGGGTGTGAAATATTTCGAAATCAGGGTTGCGAAACCGTCAAACTGTCAAAAAAGTCATCATTCAATACATATTTATTCATTGTGCTATCAAAAGTTAGCAGATAACGTATTAATTGTTCAGCATATGAAATCCAGAAGCCTGTCATAGTCAGGAACATCATAAAACATTGAAAATATGAAACAGTGTCTGTTCATTTTCCACCCCTGAATGTCAATCGCCAACAAAACAAAAGTTTTTTGATCTCTTCCTTAAAAAAAATTAAAATTAGTAAATTTAAATAGAATATTATGGCATCGGTAAGTTAATTATAGTTTGATGCATACAGCAAATTTTGATTATTCATTTTTCTTGTAGGTTCCATTGCTTGAGGATGAATTTGGCGAAGAATTCAATGATAACACATCATCAAGTCGATTGAAGTAATTTACAATAAATTTTTATTGCCTAAAAATCGTCACTAAATAATTATAAACTTTCTTTCCAGACATCCATACGTCACATTTTTTCATATATTTTTCAGATCTTTAGCCATAGTCTTTTATCTATTTTCATCGTTATTTACCGATAGTTTTATAACAAGTTTCGTATTTATAGTCCTGCTGCTTTCGGCTGATTTTTGGACAGTAAAAAATATTACAGGAAGGATATTAGTAGGTCTTAGATGGTGGAATTATATTGATGACGAAGGAAAATCCATTTGGGTATATGAATCTAGGGTAAGTGCTGCTAATTTGCATTTCAATGTCGTGATTTTGTTGTTGCTGGATCTTCTGTCTCACATTTTCAAGTGCAAATTTTATTTTTGCATTTTTAACGGATATTTTAAATTCAAAATATTAGCGTTTGATACAAAAGTGTACCAAAACACTATAAATGTTATTGAAATTATATGGTTTTCAAAAATTCAAATTCTAAAAGTTCGTTAAAAACCGAAATAAATCCGTAACGTCCGTGCTATCTAATGCTTCTAAAACTGTAAACTGTCGTGACATTAACATTATTATCAATTAGTTTATACCAAACAAAACTATCATTAAAGAGCCGGCAAACAATTTCCGACACGATAAAACATTTTCTAATGTCATACATTTTTGCAGGATAAAGCACAGCAAATAAATCGACATAATCCAAGAGAAGTGAGAATATTTTGGCTGGCCCTAGCAGTTGTTCCAGTTTTATGGGCCTTTTTCTTCATTGTGGCACTTTTCGGACTTAAATTTAAGTGGCTTGTTCTAGTCATGATTGCATTGACACTGAGTGGAGCAAATCTCCACGGATATATAAAATGTAGATTTGGAAGTAACTTAAAAGATGGTGTTAAGGCATTCGGACAACGTGAATTGTTGAGAAATTTCTTAAGTCGAGCACAGCCACCCGTAAATCAACCAAATAACACAGGCATTGTGTAAAGCACATCAGTAATAGAAAAAAAGGGATGATTTATTATGCATTAATAATATTAATAATATTTAAAATACATGTAAAAATTTTTATCAATTCGTAACTGATTTGAGATATTCAGAGTATTTAACTTCTTGTTGTTGCTGTAACTTTTTCAGCTTCTTCTGTTGTCCTTTGCTGATTTCCTTGCCTTCATTGTCGTGTGTTGGCAAGCCTTCTTCATCAAATGCTGAATATTTATCAGTTTGTGACTTGAACATGTCTTTCGGATTAATTTTACGCTGTTCCTCGCGTTCCTTGTCTTTAAGACGTTGAGCTTCGGCTTTTGCAAGCTGTTCTGCCTTCTTTTGCTCCTCGCGTTTCTTCTTCTCTTCCTTTTCTTTCATTAATGTCTCACGATCGACAAGCTTAATGACTGACTTGCCTTCTTTATCCTCTAAACGGACACTTAAATTTGGTAAAATTTCATCTCTTAATTCGTCGCATAATTGAAGGATTTTTGTAGCTTTTACTTCCAATGCACTTTCACGTACGACTTTACGGAAATCAGCAAGTGCTGACAAATATGGAATTAGAATTTCCTCCTTATTTTCACTCTCACCATCAGCTGTTTTTGCTGGAAATCCAATAAACTTTTTATTCTTATTGGAAATTGCACCGAAAATTTGAAGCAGTTCTGTGATGTAAATTGCAATTTCCTCAAGCAATTGAACATTGACAGCTGATTGAATGTCACGGATGTAAATATTTGCATGTGAAATTAATTCACGGATTGAATCAAGTGCTGATTTTGTATCAATATTGTCACACAATGCAGCATGAACAGCTTTTTTCGTATCAAAGAATTTATTACTTAAATCCAAGTCACGTTCAGTGTACTTCTTCATTTCCTTTGTTTTGTACTGACGAGCCAAGTCCTTGACATTAAGGAAGAATTCATTAAGAAGCTTCTCATATCTTATGGCAATTTCCATTGTATTTGCACTATAATCAAGTGTATCCTTCCATGAATGTAATAAGAATGCAAAGCGAATTTGTGTTGCTGTATGTTGCTTCAATGCTTCCTTAATTGTGATGAAGTTCTTTAGTGATTTTGACATTTTGCATCCAGAGATTGTCAAGTGACCAGTATGAAGGAAATACTTGACCCAACCGCCTTGGTCATAATGAGCTTCACTTTGTGCAATTTCGTTGTCGTGGTGAGGGAATTTTAAATCAACTCCACCAGTATGAATATCCAAGTCACCTGAAAAGATTTAGATCAATTAAATTTTCAATTCCAAAATAACGGTTAAAAATATTTTGAATTTAGAAGGTTCAAAATTTGATCTTTGGATTTAAATTTTACAAAACCGTTAAAAATGATGAATTACCTTTAAAGATTTCAGCAGCCATAGCAGAGCATTCAATATGCCATCCTGGTCTTCCTAGTCCGAATGGACTTTCCCATGCTGGTTCACCTTCCTTACTATTCTTCCATAAAGCAAAATCATTTGGTGATCTCTTTTCAGATCCACGATCACCGCTCAAATCACCTTCGCCTTCTTGCAACTGTGCTGTATCACCAAAAGCTTCAGGAACTAACTTAGCGTAATTATGTTGCTTTGCAGCATCGAATTTAGCTACATCAAAATACACAGAACCGTTTGATTCGTAAGCATAGCCATTAGCGATAATCTTTTGGATGAATGTAATAATTTCAGGAACATATTCAGTAACTCTTGTCAGTACGTTTGGTGGCAAAATATTCAATGCCTCCATATCTTCATTATACTCATTTTCCCAGAATCTTGTGAGCGTCTCGAAGATCTTCTTGTCTCTTACAGTAGCACCGAATTGAGAATCTAACCAGTCACTAATTGGTGATTTCGCTGCTTCCTGCAACTGTACTCTAGCCTTTGGAATTTCTTCATCATTCGCCGACTCGACTGCTTGACGTAAACTATTTTCGGCTGCTTCTACGCCTGCTAAAATCCTATCCATCATAATTGCCTTATCTGGATCTTTATTTTCGGCTTTTTTATTACGAAATATTTCCATTGATGTATTAACATTCTCGATAAATTCCTCGAGTGATACATTTTTCTTTACATATTCTTCAAACAGGAAGTTCTGCCTTGCACGTCTTATAATTTTATCATCAATATCAGTTATGTTCATCACAAAGTAAATTTGATAGCCGAAATAGTCAGCAAGGACACGGCGTAAAATATCAAAAGAAATGTAAGTACGGGCGTGGCCCATATGACTTGCATCATATACTGTTGGACCTGTAAATCAAAGTCATATATAGACATTACTGGATCTTTTGATTAATTCCAAGAAATTTTTTTTTTCTTACCACATGAATACCATTTTACAAGTTTTCCATCCTGTGGATTAAAAACCTCCTTCTTCCTTGACAAGCTATTATATAGCCTTAGTTTAGGGATTGTATCCTCAGGAGAAATCCACTCTTGCTGCTTCCTCGACATTTTAATTCAATAAATTAAAAAATTTGACTAAATAGTAAATCACCGCAAGTAAATGTGTTGCTGACGAAATCACTGGGTGATAGATTGAAATGTTATTAGTTATTGATGCTCACAGCGCAATTATGACTCATATAAGTAATTAACTTTAACTTGTTTTGTTCAAATTTTATGTTTGATAGAGATTTGATTTTAATTGATATTTAACTGTCGTTTCAAATTTGAAAATTGACTTTTGAAATTTTTCTAACGTAATTTTCGGAACCAATTTTAACTGGCTTTTTGATAGATTTTCAGCTTTCTAGGATATTCATAAAGTAGTTCAATGCTATAAATACAATATTAAGTTGCTAGAATTAACAGAATACAGCTAAGTAATTAACTTTGGACAACATGACAAAAAGTTGCACAATGGAAATAAATTTCACATAAAATGCTAATTTTAAATTTTCTACCCCTTATTTTTTATAAACAAACCAAGTTGCATACCCCTTTCTCGAAAAAATCAGAACACTTTTATCTGTCTTATAAATAATTATTAATTATAGCAATTATTCGGTTCTTTACAGTCCTAATTTATAATTAATCTAGTTAAAATGAGTCGAGAGCTGTCACTCGCCAATTTGGAAATATATTTGGGTACGTAAATTCAATAAAATTCAATAAAATAATAATTTTCACAAAACTTATCATTCAGATCAAGCAACAGATCCATTAATGGACGAATTTAATTTGTCTGCTGTGGATGCATTTTGTTTATTGGTAAAAAAAGAGCCGGAATTGAACGTACATGCCACAAGAATTTTAGCAAACAAAATTCAGTCACAAAATGTCAAAGAAAGCCTTTATGCTTTAGATTGCTTAGAAGGTAAATATTTTACGGCTCAATTAAAACATGATTTATAGCTTTGTATCCTTTACAGAATGTATGGATGTACTTGGAACAAATTTCCAAATTGAAATCAATAAATTTAAGTTTTTAAATGAATTGGTAAGTATTGATTATGGACAAAGAGCTTTTTTTCGGCGATAACAATCGATTTTTCTCTTTTATCTTCTTCTTCCATAGATTCGTTTAGTCAGCAAGAAATTCCTCGGTGATAAAACTCCGCTGGAAATACAAAATAGAGTGAGTAATGTCACTTTTATGACTTACTATAATTACGATAATAACATAAACATTTTTACAGATTTTAGACATTCTATTTACATGGACTGACAAGTATCCTGAACTAAGCAAAATAAAAGAAGCATATACAATGTTGCGTACACAAGGCGTTGTTCATGAGCCACAAAAGAATGTGATAGCACCAAGTAAGAAGTCAACAGACAGCACATTAAAATTAATGGAATCAGAGAAATTTAAGCGACTTCTTCAAAGTAGAAATCAAAAGGATATTGAGGCAGCTAATTTAATGATTCAAAATATGGTACGTGATAATGACAGACGTATTCAGATCCAAAATCGTCGACTTATGGATCTTCAAAGTGCTAACGAGAATGCACTTTTACTCAAGGAAATGCTCGATGAAATTGACGTCAATAATGCTAGCGATGATATGCTAAGTACAATTCAGGAAATATACAAAAATTGTTTAAAATTGAAGCCAACTGTTTGCCGATTAGCTGAAGAATCACATGATTCTGAATCCTTTATGAATAAGATTTTGGAAACGACTGATTTAATGAATCGAACGATTGAAAATTATACAGCAATTATTATCAATAAAATTCCAACTGTAAAGACAATGAAAACTACAACAAATTTACTCGATGTAGCTGAAAGTTTAGGAGAAGCTCCAAAAGTCCAGGAAACATCAAATGGAACGCTTAGTGAATTAAATGATATATTTTCAACATCTGAAACAGCATCTCCATTACGTGCTCAAATTGATAACATTTTATTGACACCACAAGTCATGACGTCACAACAAGCTTCCAATAATAGTAACATTGATATAATGGCACTGATAAATAGTCATAAACCGGCAAATAAGACAATTAGTGATGATTTGTTTGGAAATTTTACGGATTCGTCAATTAAAAGTCCTACAAAACCAACACAACAAAAAGTTAATGAGAAGCCTAAAGCAATGCTAAGTGAATTGGATTCAATTGTTAGTGGGATGAAGACAAAACTCCTTGTAGGATCTGAAGAGGAAAGTACCTCACCAATTGAAGAAGTTCCAAAGCCTGTCAATGACGATGATGTGAAAAATTTAATTTGTGAAACTCCACAAAGTGAAGTTCCACCTTTAATTGCAGAAAATTTATTTGTTCCGCAGCCACCACAAAAGGCTGCATTAAAAGACATTATTATAGATTTATCTAACATCCAGCCAAGCGAGATTGAAGCACCACGAACAATTTTAGATGAACCGAAAGGCCTAAAAGTCGTTGTCAATTTCACTAAAGACCGGCCAGCAAAAGACGTCGTTGTACTGGTCATTTCAGTCATGAATCAAGGAAGTGTTGCAATTAATAACTTTACATTTGATGCAAGCGTATCAAAACCATGCAAATTAAGAATTTTAGAAGCTTCAGGACGAGACTTGCCAGCTGTTAAGCCTTTTAAGCCACCAACAGAAACTATAGATCAAGTAGTATTATTACTAAATCCAACACAACAACCTGTCAATATGATTGCTATACTTACTTACAATATACAAGATGACGAAGACGAAGAAAAAGTTTCAATTGAAGTTAAAGACATTCCATTTACTAGTTAGACAGTTTTTTTTTTTTAAATTATTATTTTTTTGTATGCTTCATATTCGTCAAGAAGATAAGAGAGCATTAATTGATCATCATGCCTGAAAAAATGACTTAGTTAGTGACTGAAGAAGAAAAAAAAACATTTATTATTATTATTTTATCTCTGTCTAGATGTGTTTTATCTAATAAAAGAACCAATTATCATTATTATAACTATAATGTAGTAATTATACAATTATTTTTTCAGGAGTTTGAAGGTCAATTGAAAAATTGTTAATTTGTAACGGAAATATTCAAAAATTTGTGAATTTGTATGGTTTTTGTGAAATTGGAATTGAAAGGTTTTGAAACATTTGATAAGATTTTTTCATTGTTTCATACATTTCAAAACATTTGAAAGGTTTTAATTTTCAAATTGTTGGAATTGTATGGTTTCTGATTCAAATTTTAAAAAGCCGTTAAAACAAAATTTCAATTTTCAATCATCAATCCACAAATTACCCAAGATTTCCAAACATAGTTCAAACCAACAAACATCCATTTGACCTTTTTTGTCTACCAGATTAATTAAATTAACCATCCAGCGATGGGAACATAGATACAGCTTCACAAAGATTTGCTTTTTTTCATTAATTATATTCACTTTCTTGTTTCGATAAAAAATGATAAAAGAAGAAGGAAGGAAGGAAAGGATTTAATGTTTTTAGTATAATATATGCCTTTATGGTCTCACAACCACGAAAAAATGTACAGTACGATAAAGTTCATTGACACTCGAATTATTTAAAATTCGGAAAATGTTATTGATCGGTTCCATTGATCCACAAACTTGTGAACCAACATTAAGAATTTAGGACGTAATTTGTGAATGACCTCCCAAAAATTTAATCACAATTATTAACAACTCTTAATCTTTAGTACAAATTTTGATTAATTTATGACTTGTAATCAGTTTTTGGGGATTGAGGCAATCAATACTATTGTATAAGGGGTCCTCGGTTTGAAAAATTGTGTAAATTTAGAAATGTCCCTTAAATGACCCCGGTGTCAATGCATGAGACCATAATCATTTGTCATTATACCTGAACAACTGTAGTTACCACCAATAATGTATAAAAGTTAGTTTTAATCAAATTTTTTCCTTAGTTTTTTCGTTTCAATAATTATCGCACTTTTTTCATATTTTTCTTTATAGCAAAATCCGATTAATTTGTCAACTTTTAACTTTTAAATGCTGTGGAGCGTCCGCATAAGTAAATTTTAATCTAAATGCTTCAGCCACCAGTACGCTAATGTGAGAATCAAGCCAATTGTGTGTTGGCAGATTTTGTAAGAGAAGCATTAAGCCCTAAAATGAGATAGAAGTTTAGTTAATTCTGTCAGGATTCAGTAAATATGATTTAAATCTAAGGATTAAAAACTAATCCAAAGCATACCTGAAAATCTTTTTCCTGTAAAAGCTGTTCCCTCCAATGCAATAAGAATGCTGCACATACATACAATTGAAATACAGCAAAGCCATCGGATTCAGCGAGATATGTGTCCCATAGTCGAATTGTACAATAAAGTGGAAGTTCCCGTGTCAGTAAATTATTCATCCAGCGAAATGAGAATTGCAAATAATCAACACCGTGACTTTGCAAGTGCTTATGTAAAGTTACTGCAAATGGAATTTATGGCACAATTAAGTTAATTGCATGTATTTAAATGATATGGATGTGCAAATTTACCGTCAATTCTTTGTATTAATTCCTTTAATTGATTCACCTTCTCCTGTATGCCTAATTGCGCGAATATGTAATTATCCTGAATACAATCGAGGAATTTACTAATGCACCAAAATGAATCAGCTTCAATTATGTCTCGTTGCTCAATCGGAAGATCCTCAAAACGATATGTCTCTAAATCCTTTTCAGTTCCGAGTTGCTCTTGCAGAAAAACAATGAAAAATGGCGTAACTAAATCATTTATACCTTGAACATATCCAGAAGCTGGATGTCTAATTGCCCAAATAAAGAGAATTCTCTCAAACATTTCCTGTACGAGTTGTTGTTGAAATAAAGGAACATGGGGGTTCATACGTGGTACATCGATGTGAATTTGTCGAAATGTATCTTGTTGAGATTCATCTCGTGCATCAGCATGAAAATATTGCTTGACTAATGCTTGATAATCAATCCTCTTTCTTTCTAATACCGAATTACGTCGTTCTAGTGATGTTGGTAAATATCCCGAAAGTAGTCTCCAAATTACAGCCCTCATCTTCCTTGGCACTCCCGACCAACTTAGCTCTTTAAGAGCTTGCAAATTTAACAAATCTGCTTCTAAAATTGCTGAAAATTTCTCTAATTTTGATTCTGCGTCGTCTTTAATGGACATTGATGTAAATTTTAATAATTGTGGTCGACCTGGGTATGAATTGAATCGTTGCCGTAGACGACTGTTAATGAAAAATAATATTGTGTTAATTTGTATGTATATATTGATAAGAAACTGCTAAGTTCATCGGCCGTTTAGAAACTTTTTAAAAAAATAACCGTCATTTTGGATTTGAATTTAAGCTTTTAGATCGGTGAATTTTAAATATATTTTGACGGTTATATCTTTAAATTTTCAAAAACCGTTAAAAAGCTAATTATAATTTTAGTAGCTTAGTATAAGGAAGCAAAAATCAACAATACCGGCTAGTTTTCATTCCTTACACATCATAAATTTATCATATGACTCACCCATATTCTATATTAGATGTTTTATTATTTACAGAAGTTGATGCATTTTCATAGACCGTCGATAGCTTCCTCTTATCATTCGTGTCATCAGAATTGTGTAAATCATGATTATTGGCATCAATTGTGGCAGTAATAGTGATGTTATTGTTTGATGACGTAGAAAAAGAAGAATTTGCCTTATGAACAACAGCAATCTGTTGTGGATTTTTGTGTGTTCTGGACGAATTTTGAGCTGATCGTCGGGCTAATTTTGGATCATCAGTTGACAAAATACAGTATTCCTTAGTCAATTCATCTTCCGACAATGTCCATGCATCCGATACGGACTTTTGATAATTTTCAAAGGATGCCGACGAATTTGACGTGCCTCCTTTGCCCTTAATAAGTTTTATGTCCTTTTTCGGCGACGGTCTACCAGGCACAGTCCTATTACTACTCTTCCAGAATGAATTCTCATGATTAGATTCCATTATTAAATTTCATAAAATAAAAGTTCTTCTGAGCAACAGGAGAAAATATTACGAAAATGAAAATTTTTACAACAAAAAAACTTATTTAAACACTTTTTCTTCAAAATCCGAACATCGGACGATATCAACAATAATTAAAATATGTGTGGCACTATCTATATCATATTATTAAGTTAATTTAAATGTATTATAACACGAGAATACTCGATTTATTATTAAAAATTTTATTTTAATCTTTTTTATTTATCAAAGCAAAAATTGTCTAAATATATATGGACATTGCCGGATTTTAGTTGACTGTGGGAACTAATAGATTTCTATAATTTCACTGCTGTATGAAGATGTCATAAAAGCTTTTGTGCTTTTGCTGAAGTTTAACTCAAATTTTATTTATTTCTTTAACATGCCTGCTGTGTTAATTATTCAATTCCTGAAAAATTCAAAAAAATCATTTAAAAAAAATTCCTTATTTTTACGGACTTGCCATATTTGAATTTTATTTGACCGTTAAAGATTTATGAGCTTTTTTAAAGCATTTATTGCGATAGTAAAGCAATTAAACTTAATTATCGGAAGTGAATATTAGAAAGTGCACAGCAATCATGAAATTAAATGCGGCAACTGCTCTTTATGACCAACTGCTTTTTATGACCAAAATCAACTTATTAAGTATTGATTAAAAGCTCAATTAGAATCTTATAAGAACCAAAAGCTCATAAATTTAAAACTCTTAAATATTTTAATTTATACCCTAAAATTCTTTATTAAATACAAAAAATTTACACTTTCTGGTCATTTTGAGTATCTCGATGACGCTTTGCAATTTCCACTTGCTTAACTCTCGCATACGCAAAGCTTCCTAAAAGCACAATCAGGTTTGAAATCCACCACAAAAATGACTTAACTTCATTAAACCAGCTTGTTGCCAGTATTGTCTGTGCACATGCCTTTGCTGTTCCTGAGATATTGTGAGTCAATGGCGATGTCACCTTAATTTGTAAAGAAGTCACGTAGCCTATCAAAAATCCACAAATTCCGCTAATTATCATTGTGGTCCAAAACCAAAGCTCACCAATAAATTCATAGTTCAGAACTTCATGCAATTCACCATTAATAATTATTAATGGCATAAATAGGAAAACGGAATAAACATTATTGTAGTAACTAAGCAACCAGACTTCCCCGTTCACAAATGGAAGTGTCTTCTTCGTATAAATTGAAAACATTGATAAAGCAAGAGATCCAATAATTCCAAAAATAGTTCCAATTAATGAGAATGAGTCAGTCAGCGACTCTTGATCTACACCTAAATAAAATCCAGAAATTATCACAGTACAGCACAAAATGCTTTTAAAGCTTTGCTTCTCTCCAAGCAGGAAATATGTCAATATGACATTAAAAATTGTCGTCAACGATCGTCCAACATAATAAAAAGCTACAGATACATATTGTAGACACAAATTGTTCGTAGCAATCATTGTCGTAAATAGAATCGACAGCGGCATCACATTACTAATTGTATCGGAATCAAATGGACGTGCTTCTGGTAGATCTAATCGAATTACCGACGGAAATTTGTGACTTAAATATGTTGTCGTGGCACATATCACAGTCGTCACAACACATTGAAACCATGTCACAAATAGTGTCGCATTCAGCTTAACTGATTGTCCATTAAAAAGCTCTTTGTTGATGAAGACTGTTGTGATTGATATTATCCTGAAAATTGACATTATTAGTCGTTCCTTAATTCAATTCAATAATGTCAATGACTCACCAATATGCAGCAACAACGAGAAAAATTCGAACATATTTCTTCAATAAACTTTCTCTTGGCGCTTCCAATAAAGAATATTTGGCACTGCTTTGATCCATTGATAAGGAATAGTTTGTGTATATAATTCTGACGTAGCTTAAACCGCAAGTTTATTGATAATAATGCACACCGCAGAAAGCTTGACTTTCTATTGAAATTATTGTTTACTTTAAAGCATTTCCAACACATTTGTCACGATAAAAGGGTATCACGACCATAAAAATATTAAATAATTATCGTGACTTTGTTTACTATCCAAATTCTGTCATTGCAAGTAGGCTTGAATATCAATTTGCTTAGTTCCGTTCAATCAGCCTTACTATCTTATCATTGGTATGTCCTGATAAAGAATTTATACGTGCTATAAATTTAGTTGATCTAATAAACATTAAAGCTACAGTTTAGTTATCAAAAAAATCAAATAAACTATATTTAGTGACCATCTAATTTAGGTAATATAAAATTAAATTTAACATTAGGTAGTTATATAAAAAATACAGCACAAAAAATCATTGGTTAATGATGCCTCAGATCAACTGTTATTATTTCCTGGCTATATCCCCGAACAGCACAATGTGTTCGCTAGTACACCGCTAAGTCATCATATAAGCGACAAGACACAAGGTTGCTGTGATGTCACT
This sequence comes from Chironomus tepperi, assembly GCF_022539635.2. Lineage (NCBI taxonomy): Eukaryota > Metazoa > Arthropoda > Insecta > Diptera > Chironomidae > Chironomus > Chironomus tepperi. The sequence continues at coordinate 743,264 of NW_027226572.1, forward strand.
GTGACAGTTGATTTCGATTCATTTTTCTAGCAAAAAATGCGGTTCACCGCATTGTGCCGCTCGGGATGTATACATACTTTAAACAAAAAAGAGTTGTGCACTCTAGCGAATTGAATAGAAATCTATCCTATATTGTTTCTATTATATGGACATATGTCGCGAAATATTAGCATACGTGTTATTTTGTAACACATTTCTATGCCTTCTTAGATCATCTTTTGTTAATGATTAATTGAGTTTTTATTGCTGGGAGTTTGAAATGTGTTTGGAATTTGATGTTTTTGGAAGTTGTTTTGTGGATGTCTGAATTTTATATAATATAATGCATTTTGAGCCGATTTCTAAGGTTTAACAGCCCTAAAGGTACACGATGTAATAAGGAGAAGAATTATCCCCAAGCCGGCTTGACGCTGTAATAAAATCGGATTCCGAACCACGACAGTCATACCGGCAAATAGACACTAAATGTCGCCACTTTCCATCGTGTGCCTTTCGGACTAAAACCTTGAAAACTGAGTCATGCACTTGATAACTTTCGGTAGTTGACACATTATGCATTTTATAAGTTATTATTATTAATTTCCGGCTTTTACTTATTTGCACTATCACAATCACTAATTAGGCCTTTCATTTCCTTTTAAAACTCAATAGAGGTAAGTAGATATGGAATAGTTCTAGTGCTATATACTATTTCTTCGTCTTTAAATGCAGTGTTCGTTTATAATTTGGTAAAATTTAATTGCTAGTCAATCTGAGCCATCGAATAGTGTTACTTAAAATTTAAAGCTTCTGTGAATTATGAGCATCTCTGTGACGTTGAGCCATTTCCACTTGTTTAACTCTTGCATATGCGAAACTACCCAAGAGTACCACAATGTTCGAGAACCACCAAAGGAATGACTTGATTTCGTTGAACCAGCTTGTTGCCAAAATAGTCTGTGCACATGCCTTTGCTGTTCCTGAGATATTGTGTGTTAATGGTGATGTAACTTTAATTTGTAATGTTGTTACGTAGCCAATCAAAAATCCGCATACACCTCCAATAGTCATTGCCATCCAAAACCAGAGCTTTCCGATATGTTCATAATTTAATACTTCATGTACTTCACCGCTTATTACAATTAATGGAAGGAAGAGAAAGATTGAATAGAAGTTGTTGTAATAGCTAAGTAGCCAAACTTCTCCGTTCACAAATGGAAGTGTCTTCTTAGTGTAGATTGAATACATTGACAGTGCAAAAGATCCAATGATTCCAAATATAGTTCCAATAAGTGAGAACGTGTCAGTCAATGACTCTTGGTCAACGCCTAAGTAGAATCCAGAAATTATCACAGCACAGCAAATGATACTTTTGAAGCTCTGCTTCTCTTTTAGGAAGATGTAGGATAAAATAACATTGAAGATTGTTGTCAGTGACCGTCCAACATAATAAAATGCTACTGAGACATATCTCAGACATAAGTTGTTCGTGGCTATCATCATAGTAAACATAATTGACAATGGGATGACATTCTTAATTGTCTCCTTCCTTAATGGATAAGCTTCTGGGAAACTCAAAGGAACTAACTTTGGGAATCTTCGACTGAGAAAAGTTCCAGTCATACAGATACATGTTGTCACAATACATTGAAACCACGTCACAAATAATGTTGCATTCAGCTTCACATGCTGTCCATTAAATAACTCTTTGTTAACAAATACAGTTGTTATGGAAATGATCCTAAAAGAAAGTTGGATGACCTACTTAGAAATCAATAAATTTGGCAAAAAAATTATGCAAAAATCTTACCAATATGCAGCTACGACGAAAAATATCCTTACATACTTCTTCACTAGACTCTCCTTTGGGCCTTCAAGAAGCGTATACATGATTAATTAATTGTTAGAGCCCAATTCTTGTGTAATCGACTGTCTATTTAATTAAGGATTTTGATACTGTGGCATCTTATGAATTTTTATCATAATGTAAACAAAACAAAGCAAGTTGTGAGGTTATTTGTTCTGGATGATGCAGGCGCTGTTCCAAAAGCTTAAAGAATCGCACGGAAAATTGCTAAATATTATTAAAAAGACAGATAACTTCTAAAATCAAAGTAACCATTAACAAAACAAACTAAATTAACTAACATTTTGTAACAGTCAGACAAAAATTTGAAATAACACCACTTTTTCCAAGAAACATGCTAAATATCGGCAAAACAAATCATTATCCGAACATTCCCGGGAATATTTCAAATCCAAATAAGTCGTTACGATCAATCCGACCGATTTGTTTACAGTTGTTTACAATTTTGGTTCAAGATGAAGTGAAAGTTTTTTAGTCACTAAAAAAATTTGTTAAGTGCGTATACTCAGTGTATTACTGAGAGTTATATAAAAAATTTGCATGTATTATGCACTGTGATAAGATAAATCATCCATTTCATTTCAAATTCATACAGTATTAATAAATTTATTGCACTCGATTGGTAAGTCTATGCATTAAAACGAGTTTAGAAGAGAATTCAAGGTCTTCAGGACATTAAAAATCTTATTTTTGGCTACACGTAGACACGGGGCAGACGTATTAGCATATATTTTGCGGCAAGTGACAGTTTCGCGTGATCAAAATAACAATAATATTAAAGATCCAGAAAGTTGTTGATTTATATAAATTCAGGAAGTTGGAGGCAATTTGTCTACCTAAGCAGAACATTCAGAAACTTATTTTATTAATGTAATGAATGTACGTGTAATTATTAGTCTGTATATACCGTGTAAACTAGTAAATTTTAAGAAACCCCACAACATACAGTGTAACATTAAGCCTTATCAAATTTCATAATATTCTTCTGGTCCGTGACCTTACTTCTACTAACGTTCTATAAAAGACTATTTCGCTGATAACATATTATATATTTAGCTTAATTTTATTATTTCATAATCATATTCTATTCTCTCAATCAGTGGCTGACAAATTTTCGTGCAATAAAGATGTGGAAACGTGAGAAATATTCTAAAGTGAACGGTAGTTCAGAAGAAACTATGGAAACTGGAAAGTCTGACGTAACTGGAAAAGAGAAGGCTCAGGTGGCATCAACAAAGACACATCCAACAGTTTACATCGTATTTTTCTCACTTTTACTTGATTTGTTGGCATTTACGATGATTCTTCCATTGCTGCCGTCATTACTAGAACATTATAGAGTTAATGATAAGGATGGACTTTATACGACATTATCAAATAGTATAAGCTATTTTACGCAAATGGTTGGCGCTCCAGAAAAGTATACGTCAGTTCTATTTGGTGGATTTCTCGGATCTATGTTTAGTTTACTCCAATTCATCATAAGTCCGTTGGCTGGTGGATTATCAGATTATTATGGACGTAAACCAATTCTCCTTGTCACTCTCTTTGGTATAATTGGATCGTATGGATTATGGGCTATTTCAAGTAATTTTGGACTTTTCGTATTGGCACGTTTTGTTGGCGGATTAAGTAAAGGCAACATCAGTTTAAGTATGGCAATTATAACAGATGTTTCAAGCAAGGAAAATCGTGGTAAAGGAATGGCACTTGTTGGAATTGCATTCAGTTTAGGATTCATTGTCGGGCCTGTAATCGGTGCAATATTTTCACGTTTTGCTGATAAATCATCAACTGATTGGTTTGCATATCCTGCACTTTTTGCAATGTGCTTAGCAACGCTCGATGCACTTTTCGTCATGTTTTGCTTAAAGGAATCATTGCCAGCGGAAAAACGTGCAAAAACTGTTATCAACTCTGTTTCACAGGCACTTGAACACATCAGCATTCCATCATTGTTCCGATTTGATGCCGTCAAGAACTTATCAAAAGCTGATGTTGCATCATTGAAACAACTTGGTTTTATTTACTTTTTCTATTTGTTCATCTATTCGGGATTAGAATTTACTGTTACATTCCTTATGTTCCATAAATTTGGATACAATTCTATGGATCAAGCTAAAATGTTCTTAACAACTGGTGTGATAATGACAATACTTCAAGGTGGAGTTGTTAGGAGAATAAAATTAGAACGTACTCAACAAGCAGCCGTTTTCGGTCTAATACTCATTGTACCATCATACATAATCGTTGGATTAAGTGAAAATAGTTTTTGGCTCTATGTCGGAATGATTCTATACGCTATCTGTAAGTAATTATTTTCGTTTTTGTCGGGGCTAAGCCGTATTGTTTTCAATTGTCGGTAAAAGTCTTGATTTCTGAAAGTTAATCTCAATTTTTAACGGAAAAATATTTAAATTCTACAAAAATGCTTAAATTCAAATTTTACAAAACCGTTAAAAATTTCAAATCCAACAAAACCGTTAAAAATTGAAAACATCTTTAAATTTTTTTGAACTTATTTTTGCGGCTAAGCTCATTTATTCTTTATGCTTTATAATACTTCAAAATTTTCATATATTTTTTTAACTCTTTCTACAGCAACCGCCTTCGTCGTGACGTGCATGACAACGCTTACATCGAAATATGGTAGCTTCGATCAGAAAGGCACAGTTTTGGGAATCTATAGATCTCTCGGAGCTCTTGCTAGGTGAGTTTTATGACTTACATCCATTAAAGTTGATATTTTATATTTGGAATTTTTGTTTTGTTTACTCTCGCAGGGCATTCGGTCCAATCATTTCGTCGACAGCATTCTGGTCGATTGGTGCAACAACGACATATCTGATTGGTGGACTTCTACTAATATACCCAACCGCTAAATTATACAAATTAAGATTATCATAAAAAATAACAAAACTTTTGTGACTACGAACAAATTAACATCAAAGATGTTAATCGCAACTACAAATCTCTACTATGTGCTAAATTTTATTAAAAAAAATTGTTTTATATTCATGTTAATCAATAACAGCAAGGAGGAAGAAGATCAATTTTCTCTTAAGGAAGAAATAAGTCTGAAAGACTATAATTGAATGCAAATGAGTTTTGTATTGAGATGAATATATGTATGTAAAGTGATGAAATGTGAACGTTTTGTGTCTATAAACAAAAAAAAAATTTAATGATAGTGTTTTGGATTTAAAGCGAAACTCGTGTGATTTTTTTGAGGAAAAATTCTTTTTTTTTTGTTGGAATTGAAGCAATTTGAGTTGCTTTTTTGACCTAGAAGTGATGAATTTTATTTTTTTTAACAATTTTAAAATATTACATCAATCTAGGTATTGAGGAAGTCACTATTTGAAAGATTTTCCCACGGATATTTACGGTTCTCTATAGAAAAACCATTCAAATTGCTACACAGTGTCAAAATTATATCATATCTTGTGTGAACGTAGATATTTTTAATGAACAAACTTTCAATTTTTTTTAAAAAAAAATAATTGCTCAATTGTCATTAACTTAGTTTGTATTTTTAAAAATATAATTGAATTTGAAAACATTTGTATGGTTTTGTAGAAAACATTTGTAATGTTTTCGGGCACTAATGAGGTTGTAACGTTGTAAAAACACTAAATTCGCTAAATTAGAACCACACAACAGCTTTTTTTGTAAACATTTGAATAGTTTTAAATCAAGTATCATTCCATTTGAACCGTACAACATACATTCCAAACTCAAACAATTGTAGGGTTTTAAACTCAATTTAAAATTGAAAATTTAATTTAAAATATTTTTAATACCGAACATTTTCGCATGTATGTAGCCTCATATCAGTAATTTTAAGCAATCACGTGATTTAATCACTTTAAATCCATGACACTAAAAAATAATAATAAGTAATAAGTAATGACGACAATTAATGTTTTTTTATTCAAATGATAATTCCAATTCTTTTTAATATATATTTTGTATATTTTTTTTTTGTGATTTTTGATACATCAGAATTTTTTAAGAAATAATAAATAACAACAGAAAAAAATGAGTTAACCATAATTATAATTATAATAATTTATTAATAATACTACATTATATTCTAAATGAAAATCTACTTAAACTAGAAATTATAGTTGTTGTCACTTTGGTTAAAAAACATATTGTGGGAATACTTTACACAACTAACAAGAAAAGTATAATTTTTTTTACTTAATTTCCTTTCCATCTGAGAAGGTGATTTCTACACTATTTTTTTTTTGTTAATGATCGTAATGATCATAATTTTTTATATAATATTATTTTTTTCAACTTTTGTTTATCGCTTCCGAAAAAATGAAAAATTTTCAGATATTAATAAATGAATGAAATGCGGAATAGTAAGCAGGAAAAAGAAGAATAATACAAGAAGCTCCCCGATTTATCACAAAAAATTTATATAAATTAAATACTTTTTTAAGTATATAAATTCGTTCGACTTTAATTCAATTCTTTCTTTTTTGTATGTTTCTTTTCATGTTTGTGTCGAAATTTATACTGTCGGATGAAGAAACTAGTGGAAAAATTGCCGAAGTAAAACTTTTGATTGGATGATTAAGGCGCTTGTTTCCTCTACTAACCGATTTGGTGTAATTGATCTTATGTAACTGATGCGGTTGGAAGTTTATATTATCTTAGTGTTCTTGATGCTTATAGATCGTATTTGGGATAAATAAACTATGTGCGTTGGATGTGAGCCAATAGAACATTTTCAATTGAAATTTATATTTTTGAATTTTGACGCAAATTGATTTTGCATCTTTTTTTAACTGAATGCACTTTGGATGCGAAACTCCTTTGCATCTTTTATTTACTGAATGCAGTTTGGATGCGAAATTCCTTTGCATCATTTTTTTACTGAACGAACTTTGGATACAAAATATCTTTGCATCTTTTTTTACTGAATGCACTTCGAATGCGAAATTATTTTGCATCTTTTTATTAAACTAAATATTGTTACCCTTTTTGGCATGCTTCAGATTAACTGCTAATCATTTCTGCATCTTAATTTGTCTAGACATTTTACTTTCATTTCTTTTGTCAACTTTAATTAATTTTGCATAAATTTTCAAAATTTTCCCATCATTTCCAAAAAAGTTGCACGCAATGTTTATTTTTCTGCACACCTCCGTGAAATGTTAGACATGACAGCATGTCGCAACTGACAAAAATTGAAAATCACCCAATTATAATAAACCATAACTTCCAGACAGACAAAATAATTATTCAAGCTCATTGTATAATAAAGAGAAAATGTGATAACAAAAGCTATAACGAGAAATTGGAGCTTGGCTCCCATATAAAAGGCAATGATTTATGGGAAAAATAATGAAATAATGAACGAAAAAGTCATGAAATAATAAAAAAATAAAAATTAGATTCTTCTATAAAAGCCTCAATGAAGTGAATACTATGAAAGCGACTACTAGGAAGCTAATTTGAACTTTTTGGGCATTCGAGCAAAATTTATCACGAGTTTCGTGAAAGCCTTCATCACAAGAACATCTTTTATTAATGCAAGATGAGTGTGCTATAACGCAATTCTCATCTGATTCGCATATTCCATTAAGTCGAACAGATGACCAGCATCTCTGGAAGAAATTGAATGATATTTCAAATGTCACGAGTTCATCATTCGTTGATGAATCTTTGATTATCCTTACAGCATTAATATCATGATGATCTTTTTGGCATACGCATGTACCATTTGTACTATCACAAATAGCATTTGGTATCGATGAACATTGCATGTCCTGTTGACACGATTGATAAATTGATGTGGCAAGTGGAAGGCACAATTGATCATTATCTTGACTACGTATATGAGTTGGTCTACACTGACATGTTCCTGACATACAGTGAGAATTTTCAACAACACATTCATCATCTGTAAAACATTCCTCATTTAAATTAATATCTCGTAAACATTTGGATTTATTTAAATTCGGATGATGCCGTCTAAAGCAACGACATTGACCCTGTTGACATGTTGTCTTATCCACTACACAATTGCTTGTTAGTCGGCAATATTCACCTATTCCTATATATACATACATATGAGAAAGAGATGAAAATGTAGTCATAAACATGCTTGATTGATTGATTATATCCAAAAATATGATGTTTTATGACTTACTTGATGAGTTGAAGCATGCATTTTCGGTTATGACATAATGGGAGTTAGATTTACATGAGCACTGTCCATTATTACAAAATGATTCCTTTCCCAATCGAAATTCACACTGCTCATTCATATAGCATAGTTCCCCATAATCTGCTATTTCTATGCATTCTCTCGTTTTGCCAGATGCCTTCATAAAATATCCATTACGACAGACGCATTGGCCTTCCATATATTCGTACACACCTCCACTACGTGGCTCACAGATCGCATTTGTAGGGCATTCTGAGGTGTCGCGGCACACATTACTTGTCCCTGAAATAAGAAATAGCATAAAGTGTAACTAAATATCGTTTACTTTTTATACAGAAGATAAAATTTGTGGTTTTTTGTAAGGTAGTGAGCGCATTATTGGATATTGTAGATTGAGGTTAAGGGACGGGTAAGAGTAGTATTCAAATTACAGGTTATGGCTTCAATTTTTCAATAAAATTATTGCAATTTTTGATATTTATAATTAATATCAGGTTTAGATGATTATTGTGTCATATGGTTGCCACTTTTATGTGCCTAATTACTTACTTCTAAACTCGGAAATTTGCTTAATTAAAGTAAAAATCCTAAAATTAAACTTGAGGTGAAGAAAATTTTGTCCATGTGCTTTTTGAAAAATTCAAATCTGTTAAAAATTTCAAATTTTTGGGGATTTTTAGCAACAAGTCTAAGTAAGAAATTCTTTAAATTTAAATAAAGACTCAGAATTGAAATTTCTGCAACATCAGTCGCCAAATTCTCAAAATACCAACAATACTTTTTTTTTGCATATCAGTACACAATGTTATACATAATCAACATATTTCAATCGATTCAATGCAAATTATTAAACATTTTCTTCAAAAATTTAAAGTCATGAATGAATTGACGAGTCAGCATGACAATTTTAATATACTTATGCACGTATTTCACCTCAAATGAGTACAAAACAACTCAATAAGGTACATACACACAATTTATTCAAATTTGTTATTCTTCGAGATCACATCGTCCACATGTGAGAAATTGAATTTGATCATTCACATTTGTTCTCATTGTGTTTACACAGCACATTTGGTTTTCAATGAAATTCTTTTTTTTCTTTCAATTCATTTTCCTTAATTTGCGCTTGACGATTATAAGAGTATCAAATTATATTTTGTGTGTACCTATATTCAATAGAGTAAATGTATGTGTGCTGGTTACTTTTTATGAGGTTTTATAGAATAAATGCTTCAGTTTTGGGTTCTATTGATGACTGGATGTGTTGAAAGATTTTAATCTTATTTTATAGTTAAACAGTGGCTTTTAGTTGCTGTTGGCTATTGAGAATGACGTTTGCCACTTTTTTGAAGTACATTTTGTAATTCAGTTCATTTTACATGGCTTACTTAGAGAAAAAATTGAAAAATAAAATCCGAAGTGAAGAAAATAATATCACGTGTTTTTCAAAATTAGATAATCCGTTACAAATTGAAATTTCTCAAACGTAACTTCCGATTTACATTTAATTTTTTAAAAAGCGCCACAAACGACCTCAACAAGAAAATTTCCAATAATTATTTTTGTATATTTCCGTGAAATGTTCATGACATATTAAATTTCTATTGTCTTATGATGTACACATGTTTCAAGTTGAAGAATTTACAGGTGGGATATAGCAAATAAATATGTACATGCACAATATTTTTTTGAAACAATACAGACAGCCCCAGAAAGGGATGTGATAAGAACACACAAAAAATATAAAAATAACAATAAAGAAAATGCAAAAAAAAAAATGTTGAGTGAAACGAAAGCAGTCAGACATGCTGTAAATAAGCAATAATAGAGGTATAATGTGACAAGCTAATCGGCTTTTGCGACCAAAAGCAGGGGAATAGCAAAAAAAAAATAACATTTTGGTGAATCCATTTAAATTATCTTTTTCTACAACAACAAACTATATGCTTTATATTTATATTTTTTTAAGGGCATCAACTTTCACCTTGAAGTTTTTCATGTCACGACAATCAAGACTCTTTCTTTGGCGCTTTCATTTAACAAAAACAGAAAAAAATGAAAAATACATGAAGCATCATCATCATCTGTTTTCTGTTTAACATCATGCCCGATATAATTTTTTTTTATGTACTAAAAATGAAGAGCACAGCATAAACATAATTTTACATACATTTTTTTCTCACTTAAGTAAAGTTCAAAAATATTTTCTTCGCACGTATTTATGGAAACATTTTACTTATTTATTTATTTCCATTTAATTCACGCACACAGTTCATTTATTTATTGCATTTTTAATGGAGGAATTAGATGCTAATGTGTATGATTTGTCTGTCTGTCTGACTATATGTTGTTAAATCTAAGCCAAATTAAGCTATATCAAGAAGGTTTATTGTTCAATCGATGTGTGCTATGCTTTAGGATAACAGGACAGAAGATCTTTCTGATTGATTGGTTATTCTATTAGAATTAGCTGAAAAACTTTTTGAAGTGGGTTACGTAAAGGTTACGTTACGTAAAATTACGTAACATGAAATTTTAATGCTCTCAATTTTTGAGCTATAATTTAATTAAAAAAGAATCTAATAACGTGTTAAAAAGGTAATTAAATTCTATACTTTTCAAATGCGCCCATGCCATTCATAAATGATCACTATCTATGCTAGTTTGTTTTGTTTAGCATGATGTATGATGGGAATATATGGGAATCGAAATGAATGATCGGCGAAAAAATTGTTTAAATTCCATAAATGAAATTTCATTGTCGATACTGATGCGTCAAGGGATAGAAACCTAAGAAACAATTGGAATTTTATTCAAATTAACGTTATTGACGACATGCTGTTTAGCACTTTTTAATGCTAATTAAATTTACAGAATATATTTATTTGTTTAATTATACAGAAGCATGCGCCACGAATAAGTTGTGATAAAATTTCTTCAAGCTATTAATTAATGGAAGGTCAATAGATATAACGTTTCTATTCTTAGCTAATACTAGGAACTATGAATCATGAAATTAGATTAATATTATTTTATTGATGGGCTTTATTTGCGAGGTCTATGATCAGTTTGATTTATTGTAGCGAATACATTTGTTTTGAAAATTTATGGACCCTAGATATGCTCTAAAAACGGAGGCTATATTTAGTCATAAAATAGCTTTTATTATAATTAATAGTTTGTCTGTGAAATATTTGACTTTTGAGCTGAATGATCTGTATCTATAAAAGATCTGTGTAGATGAACATTGGTTTCTCAGATAAAATATACTGAATGAGTGTATGAATGTCATAAGTCAGGAAGAGATTTCGTAACTGTGGTTGGATGTAAATGTAATTAAGAATTCCTTACGGATTTTATTTCTTTATTTTTTGTTTATTCTTTGGAGTTTAAAAACAGAATGAATTTTTATATGAAAAGGGGTCTTCAACTATGTAAAATAAATATTATTCAAATCTCAAATGAACGTTATAACACTAGGCATTAGAGGATCGTTATTGGTATTGCTCAGCATTTTATGGGAGCCTTAAATACTACAACAGCTAAATATCCATAACATTCCTTCAAATTTAAAGAAATTCCAAAACCGTTTCTTCCTCAACCCAATATATGCCAAACACGTGACTGACGAAAAACATACAGTTATGAAATTCCACGAAATACCTTCGAACGATATTTACGTTAATTTTTTATGTAAAAAAGATAAGGAAGAACTTCCATTCATTTAAAGGTCGTTTCGAAAAAAAGAATTGGTCAAAGAGCACGCAATGTTATTGCTACCTAAAGAATACCTGAGTGTTATCAATATGAGGAACAAAAGCGATCAGTTTTTAAAAGGAAGGAGGAAACTTCCAATAATACCCACTGATTGAGTTAAATTGCCTCAAGTATTACTTTTTGACTACTGTATAAAAGTAATAAATGCATGTCGATGAGTGCTTTTTGAGTAGCATCCCATCCCACTCTTGAATTTATCGCTTGAAAGAGATCGTTTAGATATAATGTCTATGATTGTTAGCCTGAGGAAAGACTTGGCTAGTATTTGAGTTCGGAATTGGAGGGAATTGAACCCATGACACCACAACAGGAGGGGGTAAAGGGATCTGGTCTATTGCTTAGCAATTCGGCCACAAAGTCATTAATATCGTTTTGACAGATTTGCCTATATATGACTCAAAATTCTAGATTTGGCTATATGGATGTGGCTTGTAATATTACATTTACATGGCTCGATACTCATGATTTGTTTATATACGACTCTATACCCTCCGATTCTACGGTATTCAAAGGAATACATATATGTTATTTAGATTTAAAGATCAGAGGATGTTTATCATAAGCAAAGAGCACATTAGATCACCTTGGTACCTAAGATTGATAACAGATAGATAAGAACATCTAATAATCATACATTTTAGATGGACTTATATCTACATCACTTATAAACGACTCCAAAAAATAAATAATATATAAAATATTTTGTATTATGCTAAAACTTACGTCGTTTGCTATCCATTATTCCACGATCATCATAAGTTAATGACACGATGACGAATTGAAGTAGAACTAATAATGAATTCAATAGCGGAGACTTCATCTCTTTACTTCAATTACTCTTCTTATCTTATTTTTCTTATATATATTTCTCTCTTTTTCTCGTTTAGTTCACTTAAACTTCCAAATAATTTCAACTACATTTTTCAGTCTCTGCTTGGGCTTTTCTTTTCTTCTCGCTTATTTCTTCACTTTTTTTTTTCACTCAATTCAATTTGACTTTGTAAAATGTTTATTGACCGAATTGATGCTACATCCTCTATTGCTTGCTTTTAAAAAAAATTCGTGTATAATGTAAGAAGCATTAACTCCGTTTTTCTTCTGTTCATTCCGCTCGTCACTTACTTCAATAACACAAAAAAAGAGATTTTTTTTTTGTTAAAATAACATTAAAAATACAAATTTTGAGACTCTTAGATTCTTTTCTATTAGATGTATAGGAATTGGGGAGCACTGATGAAAAATTTATGAGTGCCTATTAAAATAACGAATTTTAATAATTCGAAACTTCATTTTTACGAATGCTTCATTTTTCCGAACATATCATTTTTCCGAATAATTCTTCATACAAATCTTTATAATTTTTAAATTTTAAAAAACCGTTGATGAAATCAAGCATTTTAATTTCGTTTATAATATATTTTACAATCAAATTATCTACTTCTACACCTTAAAAACGATTAAATTAGCTTAGTTCTTCAAAATAAGAAGATAATTTAAATGTAAAATATATTTTTGACGAAAATAAAATGCTTGATTTCATCAACGGTTTTATAAAATTTAAAAATTATAGAGATTTGTATGAAGAATTATGGGTGTTTCTTTGGATAAATTTTTTCAAAATTTTCGACTTTGAATTGGTTTTTCTCATAATCTGGTAATTTTATAGCTCCATTCTTTCTACACACTTACGGGATTTGTGCAGATCTTTATTTATGTACAATTACTTTTTACCGTCATGCTTTATTTAATTAAATATTTCAATTTTTATGCCGGTTTCTCGGAATCAAAATATCAAATTCCGACATTCAACATGAATTTTTTGCACTTTATTCTGCATGTCACTATGGTTGACTTACTATTTCGAGTGTAATTCACCTAAAACTATCGTTTGTTGCTCTTTAAACGCTGCAAAAATCCTTAATTAAAGAGAAAAATTGAAATTTTAGTGATTCCGAGAAACTTTTTTCCTAATCCGTGAGAAAATTCATTTTTTGATTTTATGTTTTTATAGGAATTATAGACTAACAATACAAAATAAAGACAGATTGAGATATTATAATTAATATTATAACGAAATTAAGAATTAGTTAATTTGTTTAATAAGTTAAAGTAATATTTTTCTATGAAGCAAATTTTGTAGTTTTTGAGACACGAATTAGACGAATTTGACTTATCCAGAGAATCACCCTTATTCGGAAAAATGATATGGTCGAACAAATGAAGCTTCGCAAAAATGAAGTTTCGAATTATTGAAATTCGTTATTTTAATAGGCACTCAAAATTTATGCTTGTCAGCTGTTTTGCTGTACAAAATAAAACCTTGATGACATCAATTGATGTGAATAATTTGCATTTGTACAGCTGAGCTTAACTGAATGTTGTTAATGTGCAAGATTTTACACCTTTTTTCCCATTATAATCTTAATTTAGAATCAAGACTAGTCGTATAACTTTCAACTAGCTCTACATGCTAATAAGACCTAATTAAGTCATAAACATTATCTGAGAATTGCTCAAGTTGAAATTACAGATGTTTCACTCTATGACATCCTATATTGCCCTATATGAGCAGATAAAATAATACGCAGTAAGTTACAGACGTTCAAATTGAGGTTCGGTCAAGAACCGCAGACCTGCAATTGCTGCATCTTTAATGCACAGACCTGCAGTTTCCGGCTGTTATTTATAGTTAGTCTAAGGCTGCTGATGTGCAATTTTATGCAGGTCTGCTGTTTTGGACGATCCTTAGTTTAAATTAAATTACAACTGCTTTTTGACATTCAAATTTTTCCCTAACAATGCTTGCAAAAACATTGAATTTTTTAAATTGATAAATTACAGAAAATCTGCCTTATTTGATGAGCAGCACGTGACTGATGTTAATTACAGTATTGTTATTTATATGCTGCATTAAACTCACCCATTAAATCAGTCGTAAAACCACAATTAGCTTGAAATTAATGAAAACTGATAATTTTTGTCGAGCGAAAAATCGACAGAAAAATAAAATTCAAATAATTTTAAACCGTTAGACCAAAATTCCCCAAATTTTTCGTCAGTGTCCCACAGAGATTTTAGATTTCCGATAGAAGAAATAGAAATGAAGAGGACCACGAGAAGAAGACAAAAAAAAACTTTTAAGTACAAGCTAAATAAGTAAGTAAGACAGTGAGCACATCAAAGTCTATGGGATTGCGCAATAATCACATTTTTGTATTACGTTTCATTCATTAACAATGAAATTGATTTAAATTCTCCGTGGAGATTTTTTTTGTCAGTGCGATTTATAGTTTGCGATATTATTTATTCATTCATGCAATTTTTATTTTAGCAAAATCGTGAAAAAAGGGAAAAATAATAACAAAAACTGCCACTCACGTTACTTCTAATCGATAAAACAACAAAGGAAAAATACTTTTTATGTACACGGCAAAGTTATGAATATGCACTTGTATGAACCTTGAATGAATGACGATTTGCGACAATACAGAACACGCAATGCGTACGGCTTTTTTCTCTTTCTGTAAAGGCTTTTTCTTGCGGAGAATCTATTGATGCTATTTTTAGCATTTTATTTGCACAACTGAGTTATTATGGTAAGTTTGGTTTTGGTGGGCGAATGGAATGCTGGATAAATCCATAAAAAATTATGAAAAACTAATATTGTGATTGTAAATCTGTAAATGGAGAAAAGCTGCTGTATATGGGCGACAAAAGCTCATCTTTACCGGCTTAATAGTAGATGAGTAACATTAAATTAGGTATTAGAGGCAATGAAATGAATTTTTATTGATTTATGATTTTACAGAACCGATAAATTTTCAAATCTTACAAAATCATTGAAATATTCAAATATTACAAAACCGTTAAAATATTTAAATTTTACAAAACAGTTCAAATATTCAAATTACAAAAAAACGTTGAAATTATTCAAATTTTAGAAAAGTGAAAATTTTCAAATTTTACAAAATCGTTAGACTATTCAAATTCTACAAAACCGTTAAATTATTTAATTTTTAGAAAAGTTCTTCTGAATGCGCGCATCGATTCTGTATCATCGGCGAGTGTCTTTGCATCTCATTTTTTTACATTTCTTACAATTTGGCTAATACATCAATAATGAATAAAAAAAATCTTTTTCACCGTTTTCTTCTCTTTATTCTCGATTCTCACTTACTACTTACTTATTATTGCTATTTTTTTTTTTGGAAAAATTAGACGAGAAATGATGTGGAAAAGAAAAGAAAATAAAAATCTCAATGAAACAATAATAATAAACAGCAGTAAAGTAAGTAAGCTAATTTCGTGTGGGAATATTAGAAACGACAATTGAATTAACCGAAAAACATAAAAATTGTAGTCTTTTTATGTACTATAATTAACTGCTTGTGTTCATGAACTAGTTTCACCTTCTTTTAACTCCTTGTCGATTTTTTTAACAAATTGTCGTGAATTCACTTTTATGTCTTATCAATTATAATAATTGGGGACAGTTTTCTTCGAGCTTTTAATTTAAAAGCTCACATATTTATGAATGATTTCATGTTACGCGCGATTCCCGTGATTCTGAGGTAGTGTCAAGTTATTCTTTTATTGCCTCAAAGACACATGCTCACGATAAAATAATAATTGCGTAGTAAGACCTTTTTTTACGACTAAATTGTTTCAAGCACGACCAGAGACTGACTGTTTTTCCTTTGTGTAGCATGGAATTTTTCAAAATACGCTTTTGATCCCACTCTGCTGCATGCTGTATTTGTATCAAATTTCAAACTGATTTTTAAGCTGTTTTACTGCATCTGATGTGGGTTTTATACATCAATCCTTATTTATTTCATCAACTAATTTTAATTGCTTCATAAAAAGTCATTAAAACACTCTAATTAAGTAAATAGAAAATCACAAACTCAATCAGCCGCATTCACAAAAATAACGAACTTTTTTCAAATTTTTTAACAGTCGCATTCACACTGTTTACCTCTTTTCGGCGACTACCTTTAACATTCTTCTATAAATCATTTAATTTATCCAGAATGCCCAACGTTCCATTGATAGAATCAGCAGATGCTTATAAAGCACAGTTCAAGTGAGTATCTAACTATAAATGTGACTTGATATGCTTAAAAATTGATGTGAATTTTATTAAAATTTGTTTTCTTTGAAAATTTTTATAGTTCTGGAACCAACCATGTCGTACTTTATGGTGCTGAGTGGGCCGAGCAATGTTCACAGATCTTGGCAGTAATGGAGCAACTTGCTAAGCAAGATGCTTACAAGTCTGTCAAATTTCTTAATGTTGCCGTTGAGGAATTGCCAGAAATTGCCCAACAACATGAGATTGAAGCGGTTCCAACAGTAAGTAATACTATTTTATCATGTAAGCTTCATGCTTAACTAACTTGCTACTTTGCACCAGGTCATTTGCTTCAAAAATCAAAAGGCTGTTCACAGAATCGATGGAATTGACATTGCAGACTTAACAAATGCATGCAAGACATTGGCAGGAGTTTCTAGCACAGCAGAAGACACAAAAGGTGGATCACTTGAAGATCGTCTCAAGGCACTTATCAATAAGGCACGTGTTATGATTTTCATGAAAGGAAACAGAGAAGCTCCAAGGTATGAATTAGATTTTCATTAGATTAGAATCATAAGGTCATAAGTCATTAGAAGAAGAAGATTTGTAGCTTATTTTGAATTTAATGTTGTGCATTAATGTTCAGTTTGGTCATTAATTGCTGGATCTATTTCTGAGAAAATGCTTCATTTTGAAAACATTTGGATGGTTTTGAAGCACATTTGTACGGTTTTATGTTGAATTTTTATGGTTTAAAACGGTTTTAAAGTTCAAATTGTCAAATTACGTTAAATTTCTTTAAAAATAATTTTCATCGTACTTAATACTTTACGTGATGCGCTTTAACATGACCGATTTTTGCAATTGTTGTTACTTCTACTAATTCTTATGCCGCAAACTATTTTCTATTTTTAGATGTGGATTTTCAAGAACTCTTATACAGATCATGAATGAAACGAAAGTAGATTACGAGACATTTGATATTTTGCAAGATGAAGAAGTCCGACAAGGACTTAAAACATTTAGTGATTGGCCAACATACCCTCAAGTTTATGTAGATGGTGAGCTTCAAGGCGGCTTGGATATTATCAAGGAAATGCAGGCTAGTGGTGAATTGATGAAGATTCTTAATCCAGAAACCAAGTAGATACACAGCATCGACCTCAACAATATGCATTTTTTTCTCAGTAAATCCTCCTTAAATGAATAAAAAGGCTTCAATTTTTTTTTGGTTTTTATAATTTATTAATATTATTAATGTTTCTTTGATCAGTGATTTTTAAATGAACAGAATTCCTTTTTTTTATCAAAGACAATGCATCAAAAAATGGAGGAGAAAATATTAAAATACATTAATAAAAATAGAAAATGAACGAAAAAAGTGAAGCTGTTAATTATTTTAACTCTCTTGAGGAAGTTGACCCTTCATTTGTTGCAGTTTAACAGAAATGACTTCACAGATTGCATCACGAATTTGTGACTTTTCGTACCCGAGAATCTCAATTTTTTCTATTTGTTCACCTACAAAATCGACTTTACGCTTGAAATAATCCTTAGCTGAGTCACGATCCTTTTCAACGTAATATCCAGTTCCGATATCAACAATTACATTATCAATATCCTTTATGCGTCCTGGTACATACCTAAAATATAATCAATATTTAGTATTTTTCATAACTGGATGTGTTTATAACATTACATAGATCCAGTAAGAGGAATCAAAGTAGTTTTTTCTTCAAAACCTTCCTTGAATTGCTCTAAAGATTCCTTACTTGCGGCAAATTTGCCTTTTGCCATCTTCAACGTCGCTAGAGAGTCTTGAAAGATTTGTAGTTCCTGTAATAAAGGATGAAAATTTTATCACATGGATCAGATGTCCAAAAACTGCCCCGAAAAGCATAAAATTCACATTTTTTAACTTACTGAGTCTAATTGATTCTTTAATTGCGATAACTGTTGAATATTAAGCTTCATCAAATCAATCTGCTGCATGTTAGCGCCTTCATTCTGTGAAATTGTTGCCATTTTCCTTAATTTATTTAAATTTTTCTCCTCAAAACAAATTTTTTAATGCCGAACTTCCCGGGATAAATTTAACGGTTGAAATCCCTAAAAAGGGGCAGCCAACTAAGTTTTATATACATTAAATTCATAATTTTTAATCATTTTAATTTGCCCAAAAAGGCCTATAAAACTTAGTTGATTTACTGTTTCATGGCTTTATTTCGATCGTTCTTAAAAAGTGGTAGCAGAATAATATCAAGAAATATAAGAATGTCTGCGAATTTACATGAAAAAGCTGCAGAAGCTTTGGAGAAAATGAAGGAAGGTAAATATCAATTTTCCACATTAATTACACTATGATTACATTGATTAATCAACTTTATAGATAATCCATACTTCGATAAGTATGCAGCCAAAATTGCAAAACTCCAGCAAACATCACCAGAAGAATTTCTGTCAAGGATCCAGAAGAAAGAAGATGAACTAAAGAAAAAGGAGGAAAAGGAGAAAAGAGATTACTCGGAACTGATGAATCCTAAGAAAAAGATTGAGACAAAATCGGAACTGCCATATAAGAAAATTGAGGACATTATGAAAGTCGAATTATTAGAAGGAAAGTCAGTCGATGAAATTAAATCAATTTGGATAGAATATCACAAGCAAAAGGATACAATTGCAGCGGCAATTCCATCTGAAGTGTTTGATTTAATGATGGAAAGAGCTAAAAAGTATCCAATCTTTATCCTTCCAATTCCTCGATCGCAAGGCTTTGAATTCATCATGTTCCAGTTCGCTGCCAATACAATTCATTTTACTCCTTTACTTTGCTATCAAGTTCATAAAGAAAATGCACCAGAATGTCTGAATATCGTTCATTACACAGAGTTTAAGGATAAAGGTGTCGTCTTGATGCGTGGAGAATATGACTCAAAAGTCTTGACCGTCCAAGAAGCTCAATGTCTTGCAAATCAATTTAAATTGTACTATTCGGACAATAATCCAAAGAAGCTGGAACTTCTGGAAACGTTCACAAAGACACCTGATAAGTTTAAGCACATGGATGTGATTAAGGAACTAGAAAACTTGCAAATTGTGTAGTTTTTCAAAAATAAAGTTAAATGAGTTCTGGAGGAACTAGAAGTAGTGACAAATACTGAAAATATAGAAGTTTCAATTGACTTCGTTGCTATAAGATTGATGTCCCATGATGGCTTTCTGCAGATTTCGGATCAAATTCGTAGAAATTTGGGTCAAATATCCTTCATGCTACTTACAATATTCAAAGACATATCTCTTGAGGTCAAAATCAATCAATTTCAAGCTATGCTCAAAAAATTTCATTCACTATATATCAATTCCTGTGGATAGCAAGATTATTCAAGAATGTCATAAAATACGTCAATATCAATTGCATCAATTTTAAAGATAAAGTTCCATATAACTTTTTTTATTGAATGTCATTTGAATAGTTCAGCAATTATTGAAACATTACATTTGTTTAATAATAGTTATATTATAATTATTAATTAATGAATGAATTATAAACATATTAGGTTCAAGTTTATATCCAGATCCAGCCCATGTATGAGAGAGAAAACAGTAAGTAATGATTTTTATGTTTTGTTGCAATTTATTTAAACTGTTCAGCTTTCTTGTTGTTGAAGATGCTGAAAGTACTGTAAAGAATATGTAAATTAGACTGATAAAACTATGAGATGGTTTTGGGGACGTTCACAAATGACATGTTATGGTGCAGGGGTAGAGATGTGTCTAGAACTGTATATCGTCATTGTTTGTTGTTGCTGAGGATTCTAGGAACCTCAATTCATGATCTACGTCATTTATGAACGAACCAAAACACTTAATTTAATTAAATCCCCAACTCATACCTCAGGATTTTCCAGTATGAAGCGGAGGACATTATTAGTATATTCCTTTGTCAAGTAGTCATTATTTCCACGCTTTCCGAATCTATATAAATTAGATAATAGCACATTCTCGTTAATTGCCATATAAAAACTTTATAACGACAGAAAAAAAATAGTTTCTACGTGAAATGCCAAATAAGCATTCAGACAACAACCCATGCGTCTACATTATTTTTTTATTTAATTTAATGTAACGATTTTTCCACTAAAAAAACCAAAAATTAAGCAACGAAAAAAAAATGAAAAATTTAACAAAATGACCACCTTGGTGTTCTTGCATGTTTGCGATCTAACTGTTCGAGCATTTCTAGAACAAAGGTTATAGATACTCCATCATTATGCTCATAATGTCTGTAAATGTAAGAAAAAAGAAGAAAACAGGAGAAAAAGAGAGAAAAAATCATCCACCACGTGATTTTCATTGTTTTTTTTTTAATAATTTCAAATTTTAAGTTTTTTTATAAAAAAAAAGTCTTATTGAGAATTGAGTGACCTGTTAAGCTGCTTTGTATGTATCTAAATATTTATGATACACTGTTCATTAAGTATAAAATAGAAGCTTTTTAAGTACATGAAAGCAAATTGGATCTCATGGGGGATAAAAGAATCTCATCAATTTACAAAAAAAGGCATTCAAATTTCCATTAAAATTATTGCCAAAGTCCTGACTATTGTTTTGTTATTTTTGGGAAATTTGCAGCATGAAATTAAATTTCATGATATTCGATATAGCATTTCCACAGGGATTTAAAATTTTTATCACATGCAACAGTGCGGTGGTAGACAAGTGACACTAAAATTTAGTTTAAAAAAAGAAGCAAAAGATAAGTTTAATCCTTAATTTAAAAATGTGCATTTCTACAATTGGTGATTAGGAAAGTTTAGATGAGAGTTGGTTGTGCTTGATGTCTAACTTAAAATTGGTATTTGCCATTGATCCTTTTCCGAGTGGACAAAAATACGTAAGACTTGTCATTAACTAGTCGTAACGTATTATTATCCACTCGGGTTTGTAATTGTCCATTGGTAATTGCCAGCTTTAGACACCCATTGGTAATGGTCCATTGGTAATTGCCAGCTTTAGACACCGTCTGAGGTAGGCCATGAATTGATCTGTACCGTCAACGAATTAAGTTAGAAAAAATGACTCGTCCAAGAATTGCAGGGCTATATTTCTAGCATTTTAGAATTATAAACCTGTAGCTTTGGACACACTTTTCTAAAAGACAAACTGAAGTGACTTGGACCCTTTTTTCTCATTAATGCTAAATTTCAAAAACAATCAACTAAATTAAACTTCCGATTTTTTTTGCAATAATTGAATATATATCGTTGTTTGGCATTTATTGTTAAGTTTCTTGTCTAAAATTTGCAATCGGAAATTGAATTTCAAATTTCAAATTTTAGTCAAAACGTAGCAGAAGTAAGCAGATTTCAATATCCTGCTAATTCAATATCAATTGATTGTTTCTGAGTAAGGGAAATCTTTGTTTATGGCTATTATATAGCCATGGGAAATTTACTAAACCTTAGCATATCACTTAGACATTTTTCGGCTCCCAATATCTCAGTATTGACAGATTTTGATGATGGAATATTATATCTAAGCCTTTAGCAGAAAGTCTAACGTCTGAAGCTCCAAGAAATGAATTTTCTCCTAAACCTTTCCTGAAGCTTAAATGTGCTGCCTTAACAGACAGAGATCATGCTTTCATATTACAGAAAAAACAGTCTCTGCCTGTTAGGGTTGGCTGATCATTCACGTACCATTAGAATTGTTGTTGTGTATAAAACTAAGAGCAATACATTGTGTACAAAAATGAAATTCTAACTTCTAAAATTACCACTCAAAAACCATAAAATTAATTAAAATTTGCATGCTTTTTTCCAACCTTCATACATTTTAAAAATGTAATCAAACAAACTAGTCAAAGGAAGGTCTAGCTATCGCAAAAATGCACAAAAATAAATTTTCCAGGATGTAAAAACAAAAAAATAATGAAATACATAAAAAAGTGTGAATTGTGGATTAATAAATAATGAAAAGTTTTCGCTTTCATCATTGATCAACGGATAAATAAAAAATAAACATTCTACACTCATCATCGTGGCTTTAGACGGGTAGATGTGAAAAACAGAAGAGTGCAAAATGAAATATAAAAAAAAAATATTTTTTACCGCAATGAACATTGCAACTTAATAAAAAATTCATTACATAAAATGGTAGTAGGAATAATCTACATTTATAAAAAAGCAACAAACATTTCCGGATATATATTGATTAATAATGAAAAAATAAGAAGATATATATATTGAAATGTATACCTTGGCCTTGCAAATTGAGCATGCTTTGACTCAATGTCTTGTAGATATCGTAGTGCATCGACAACATTGACTGGATCACCACTGTGGTCTGGATTTGGATTGCCTGAACTTTCCATTATTTTAATGGAAATTAACAAGACAACCATAACTGCAATTGATAAACGTTTTGTGGCTAATAATGACTGCATCTTTTGTAGGTTGCTTTTTTTGTATCCTATGAATAATGTAAAAAGATAATGGAAAGTTGTTCATATGAAAATTGCACGTGACATGCAGAGTGACAAATTGAATTTAAGTAACATATATTGTGGGTGAACGGATATGAATATGAAAAAGGTGAAAAGTGATACACTTATGTATGGTACAACCATAGAGTTATAGAAGTAATGTAGATATAATCTAATCAATATCAACTATAAAAAGTATTACTGTCTTCTTATCATGTTTGAAATGCATACTAGAATAATATGATATATTATTGTTTCCTTGAATGTAACAAGAAGCTTGTATCAAGTCAAATGGTAAAAAGTTGAGAGTTTTTATTTATTGTCAATTACAAGGCTTGCATTTAATATTTAAGGAGATATTTATTAAAATTCATAGTATCATCCTTCATTCCTCTTGCTTGATCAATTGGAAAAGTGCAATTCTATCTCGAATATGCTCAAAACTTAATTTTGGTACTGTACTATAAAGCTTTCTTTATAGTCTTTGACTGTATTGCAGAAAAAGAACGTTTTTCCAACACCTTGTTCCAAATGAGTATCGAACCCGCGTCCTACGATTTCCGGTCGTATGCTCTTACCTCTAAGCTATTAGGGATTATCCGAAGTGCCTGGCAGAATGCTAATGTAAACTATTATTATATTTTAAAGGCTTCTAGACAGTGTTTAATTCTTTATAATTATTGCGGCTTTTCATGAAAAGTCCAACAGAATATGAAATGGACTCAACCATACTTGAATAATTTTGAGACTAAAAAAGCAATGTCAGTTGTAATTTATCTTCAAAATTAAGTTTAGCAGATATTTTCAATTACTTTTATGAATTTTTCTCATAATATTAAGAATAAATTTGACCTTATCATCACGCCTGATTGGAATACGTGACATTTCAACAACTCTTGATACATTTTTTCAAAAAACTTCTCGAAAATTGGTAATTTGAATGATATTTAAGCTGATTGTGGTTTGACATTAAATTTTTCAAATAATTATCCTCGTTGATTTTCCATGAAAAATTTTTTTTCACTTCTTATTATTTAAAAACCACTTGATTATCAAGTTACAATGAATATTTTAATTACAATTAATAATAATTTTGAGAATTCGTGTAATAAATCGTCATTCATGAAGTCGTATGGAAAATAATCAGGTTGTGTGAGAATTTATTGGAAACTTTAATAGAATATTTATTGATAACCCGAGCAACAAGATACAGTGAGTCACATTTGTCAACGGAATAATGGGTTCAGGCTCCGATGGGCGGGACATGTTGTTAGAAACCCTGTTGAAGCTGTTCATTCAGCTTCTTTAAGTCAAATATTATTCATGGCAAAAGAGCACGAGGAAGGCTCAATATATTGTTGTTGATAGAGATAGCAAGGCATTTGGTATCGGTAATTGGCATACGGAAGTAAGTTAACTATAGAGCCAGCTTTAGGAGATGTCTAAGGGAGATCATGGATTGCAATTGATCTGTACGATTAACGTACTTTAGCATACACGTTTGTTATGCTGTTCGGGTAACTAGCTTATGCAGATTGTTAGAAGGAAAGGTCATGTTTGGCATGCATTTAGGATTATTTCTAGAATTTCTGTGGTATGCATTTAAATAATCTATTTTGAAATAAGAATCTTTTAATTTCAATGTTATGAATTAAAACATTTATAATCTTTAGTAAAAGGTCATATTCTAATTGAATATCTAGTTGTGCTCGTATTTCCAATGCAAATCTTATTCTAAGGTTTCTTAATATTCAAATTCACTTTGATCTAGGTCTTTCTTCATAATTCAAATTCATAAATTTTCAAAGAAAAACCCAAATTAAATTTTTACACTCAGGTCATTGCTTTTTAATTACAGTAGATTGATCAAATTAGAGCAAATAATTAACACTTTTGCTGTTCGCAATTTGGACACAACCCTTAATTTTCATCATTTATTTTATTTACTATCGCCAAACACGCAGATCCAATAAAAGCCTCTTTTTCAACATATAGGCAAACAACATAATATTCCGTAAAAATAAATTTTTTATTGCAATTAAAACGATATTATGTATATATTTGTCCCATAAGCACACCGGCATTTATTGTCATAATTGTACAAAAATGATTTGAAGCTTATCGGTTGGCAATCAATGAATCAATTAATATTTTGAATAAATTGTTTATTGAAGATAATGTTTGATTTATTGATAGCAATTTTAACACAGGTTAAATTATATATTATTTTAAATTATTAAAAAATGGTTAATTAATTTTGTCGGGCAATAATTTTGGGAAATCGATGAGGTTTGGATGTTTAAATTCGAAGAATAGCTTATCCAATAGAAGTGTTGGTCAGAGTGGACCTGAGGGTATGGCACTATACAAGAGGGAGGAATTTGAACATTCACCTCCATTTACGTACATTTGCGAACCGATAGAAGATTGAAACGAGAGCCTAAATTTATTCGAAACCTAGTTATGAAAATTGTATTCTTGATCTCAGATCTCGAAGTAGACTCGGATTTTGTTCGAAAAATTCGACAAAAATCCATATTAATGCTCGAAATCTACTCGAGTTTTTTAAGGAGTCGAGTCGGCTTAGTTCGACTTTTCCATATAAAATTAGAGTCGACTTCCATGTCTCCATGATCCTACATCATAGTCAATATGAATTATGTTAATAGTTTTATCTACAAAATGAATTATTCCTGACAGTAACGTAGACTAATAAATACAATTCAACATAAAGTATATTCTAAGTTCAAACTTAGAACATACATTTGACCTTTCCCACATTTATGTATGCATGTTGCCATACATAAATAATCCCTAAAGTTTGAAGTTTTTATTTATTAATATTTTATATGATATTCTGGTCAGCATAATGACGTTGGTCAAACTGTTAATGACGTTAATTATTTGGAAGAAACATGAAAATATTAATTAATAAAGTTTTGACAAATATTAACAGTGGGGAGGCTAAGTACATGACTATTAACAGAACTAGACAGTTCTGAGATTTGATGTTTGAATTTAGTTTGTTACGTACAGCAATTGCTAAGATATTTCAAGAATTGACAGAATTTAAAGCTTTTAAGCTTTAGTAACACCAAAAACTTCTTCTACACTGTCCTTAATTCGTGTACCAAAATGTTTTCCAAAGAAGAAATTGCTTAACGCAAAATAAATTTTTCTGTGTTATTTAAACCAAAAAACTTGACAAACTTTCTGCTGTGCCTCTTCCTACATCATATTCTCATAATCCTTTACCATAAATGTGGCATTTAAAAGCTTCTTATTGATACTTTTAAAAGGCATTTTTGCGGCTTATAACTGCTTTTAATCACAACAGATTAGAAAGTTTTAATAGCCGAGTAAATTAATTTTATTTTTTAAAAAGGAAACAATAAAGTTAACAGTTCAATAAATACCCTCATCAGTCCATCGAGGGTGAATTGTTTAATTAAAAAGAAAAGAATTCTTTTTGGTCATAAATTAAGCAGAATTATGCTTAGTCACTTTATTTTTTACAATGGAATTTACATGGAAAGTTCTTGTTTGAAACTCTTTTCTTTTTTTGGGGTTGATTGCATGACGCGCGACTGTTAAAGGAATTTTTTTTTATGTACAAGTTGTCTAAACAGATGGCTTTATGGCTGTAAAAATAGTTTTACGCAATTTCTTGTGAAATTCGTCACTAGAAATATATTTTTTTACGCTAGATTTCCTTTTAAACTCATTCATTGCTTCTTCTTGTTGAGTTAATTTTTATGAATGAATCTGAAGGACTTCTTAAAGGTTTTGGGGGAAATGCTTTTTGGAAATTTCATGTAGATATAAATTTAAATGTTTACAAAATAGAAAAATGAGTACTTTTTTGAGATGTTTGCATAAATTTAAGAGATTTTTAAAATTCTGATGAAAAGGTTAAGCATTGTTTATCTCAGTTTTTATTGCTTGTAGGTAAAATATCAATTTCGAATGATTGATTATTCATTAAACCTAATCAACAAAACAATTTTCACGATAGAAAATGTAAATATTGTATTTCTTATGAATTTAAGGTTGATGTCTGTGAAATGAATGCAATAATCTAAAATCGAACTCAAAACAATGATAAACAATTTTCTTATTCTGTTCACAGGGAGTTTCTGAGAAAATTCGGCACATTTGACAGATTACCTAATAATGCTTGTTATATCAACAAACAAAATATCAGTTCCTTCTGTCTACCTTCTGTCGGCTTTTTAAACATTATTTCATAATTTTGATTAAATTTGGAAATTAATTGTTGAATGCAAGGATTTTTCTGCCGATTTAAATCAAAGCTGTTAGGAATTAAGGCTTTTTCTTTTTTTAAGAAAGCAAACTATTTTCACTTTTCAGATCATTTAAACTAAGAGCTGTATTAGGTAATTTCGCGACTAATAATTTGTATACTAGTGAAAGTGTGCTAGAGCTTTGCATTCAATTAACCATCATTTTATAGTGAAATCAGAATCATTTTTTTGATATCATTACTGCCTGTAGCCCACAAAGAAACTTAGTGAGCCGCGTTTCCACTTCATATGATTCGAAAAAGGACAAGATGAAAATTACCTCCTGTCGAGTCTCAAACCAATGATCATAAGGTCGGTTTTGTAATAGTAATTAGGTACCGAACAATTATGCTACTGAGCCACTACAACTCATCAAAATATAATATGCTTCAAAACTCATGCTAATGACATGTTTTCATGACAAGTCAAATGTGGGCTAATGTGATACAGAAATATCTTCATAAATGGTTAATGTATGATTCTACAAACATTTTAATCGGATATTTTTAGTTAAATTTTTAAAAAGACATTTTTGAGGTTAAATACAGAAACATTTTCAAGTCTTTGAAAAAAGTTATAAAGTTAAAAAAGTTAATCTATTAAAAATGAAAATACATCTGAATTATTTAAAAGTTTAATAATTTATACTTCTAGTTCTTTCTTTTTTTATAAATTACAAATTCTTTTAATTACAAGAATTTTTTTCTTTTTTTAAATTATAAATTCAAATGTTTCACAAGAAATCAAATGCATATTTCTGAGATTTTCTTTCTTCGTAGTGTCTTAAACATACCTAATCGATAACTGATAGTGGGATGATGAATTTATTATCAAAATGAGTTTTAAACCTTTATAAAAAATGTTTATTTAAATGATAAAAGTTGGATAATTTGAAAATTTGCAATTAATTTCACAATATTCATTAGAAGATTAAACATTACAAATTCATATCGCGTAGATTTTTATCATAATTTTTTTTGACACCTAAAGACTAATTTAACCGTAAAAAGTGTAATTTCATAACGGAATAATTTATTGTCACAGGTCAACTAAACAGCAATTAACAAATTTTTATTCATTACTTTTCATTTACACGTTATGAATTTTTCATGAAAATTAATTATTTTTGCATTTCTTACTTGCTTTTTATACTGAGGGGTTGAAATAAATTAAAAAATTATTAAAATTTCACTATTGCTCTTTTCTCACTTTTTTTTAAAATAAATTCTCTATGTATTTTTTCGTATTTCTGTTTTCTTGTGATCCTTTCACTATCACTGAATAATTTCAACTGTTGAACATTTCCTCACGATACGGCCAATTTATAGCATATTTTTTTTTCACATTGCGCTTTTTTCCGAGGGTGGTGGTGAGTGAAAATAAAATAAAAATTGTGGATGATAAAGACGACTGAGCGAGCGAACAGAATGAAAATCGATGTATGCGTGGAAGTGGATTGCTAACTGAATTTTTTTGTCATATTTTTGGCATTCGTGGCTTATTATTATTTATTTTTTGCGAGTCAAATTAACATGTAAAAGTAAATGATCTGAATGCTCCTAAGATAATAATTAAGATGAGGGATGGCAAGCGACGCCGTTTGGGAATATAAACAATTTATTTTTTTGACTAAATCGCTTTATAGTCAATAATATTGGGAGTTGGCTTGTAAAGATGCTTATTGATGACGTCGGTTGGATGGTGTTTGAAGGCTGTGAGAAGCTTTGAGCTTTTGGCTTGTAAATGAGATTCGTTGATTGGTAGGACGGATATAGACAGGTGATACAGCAAGTAAGGACAATGTGCAACCTGTGTGTCATCAACATTTTTTGGAAATGTGATGAACCATATATCGTGTATGGTTTCGGTCGAGGCTTAACACCAAGGGGTACCGCGAAAAATAAAAGGATTTAGGGTATGGTAGCAACTTAACTCGCTGGTGGAAGTTATAAGATATAGGGATGATAAAAAAATGCAACAATAGACCGGCGTGACTGAATTTGAGTCAAAATATGTGCATTCAGGACTCAAGTCAGACTTACGCTATCTATACTATGTGTCTTTCGGGACTACGTCAATGCTAGATTCATATTAAAGGAATTTTAGGCAAGAACTTTAGGCTATTTTAGATGCACTTTAGTGCATTTTAGATGCACATGCCTGCAGATTTCGATTGTACCTTATAGCTCGTACAAGGATGCAGATCTGCATTATTTGTCTGCACGCCTGCATTTTTGGACGAGTCCTTATTTATATTAAAGTAATCTTGGATCAAACTTCAATTTTCTTAGCATTTTACCTGGAGTGTGTTGAAGTTATGCTCCTATGAATCACCTTCACATGTTAATGACTTGTAGTTATTTACAAAATTTAAGAATCTTCGATTTACACATTTAAAAACATGAAAAAAATGTGTATAATTGATTATATTTTCTTCTTTTAAATGCTGTAGTTTTTGTATATAGGATTTACGGATATAACTGCTACAGTCCATCAGAATATCAGATTTTTCAGTAAGAAACAAATTCAAATGATTAAAGTGTGAAATCTACGTAGGTAAGCATGTCTCGTGACTTTCAATTCCTATCACGCCCTTTAAGACAGTTAAATATCGGGTGCATGTTTACTCGTGCATGCTCAATGTTTTTTTATGCCGAAAATTTTAGACTTTTTATTGGGAAATTTTCAATTTATTATTGGCATTTAAGAAGAATTATTTCATAATAGTAATACTTTTCCCAGCAAGATATCTGACCTTTAAAATTGAAATTATAAACAAGTTTACGATACAGACGCAGTACCTTTTTTTCAAATTTACTACGGATCACTTTTTGAAATTTAATTTTCTATGAAATCTAAGTTATATAATGTAAAATATATGTTTCAAGCAGATAATATCTTTAGGTATGAACTGCTTATGATAAGAATGTCGATCTACTTGACCCAGTTTCATTGATCAAAAACATGCCTGATTATCCTGTCGGTTCATTGCTCTTCAATTAGTTAATTTTGATTTAGAAATCATAAGATTTGCTTTTAATATTTTAAAAACTTCAGATTAAGGTGTCTTAGAGTTTAGTTGTGCCAATTTCTGTTTTTGAGAATAGAATACACTTAAAGTCATTTTGATATAAAACCTGTTCAATTTGAAGTTAATGAAAAATATTATAGTTGTTAATTATTATAATTTAAAACCTCTTTTTTGTTATCTAAACAGCATAATACTTCTGTCCCACCGACACAAATATTTGACTTTATATTACTGGCTCAGGTACATGTAAAAGACAGAAAACATGTGTGTGCTAGTATATTGAACTTAGTATGATATGACAATGATGGATTCAGGTAGTGGTGGGCAGCATGTGAGCCACCAAAAGCTTTTGGAAATGGTTTGAACCGCATGTCATTTGCGATTTTTGTCTAAGTTTACCAAAAAAGTGTGCAACGAAGTTAAAGATTGTCCACCACTAGAGTTAGGGTACATGATGAACTCCTTTTCATATCCAGTAGCAAGGTAATGGACGTGTCCTTGTATATGTTACTAATATTTTCTAAAGAGTCCGGTTTTCGGAGTTCAACCTTTGTCCTGTTTTCGGAGTGAAAACTCCCAAAATGGACAAAAATAAGTTAGAACTAGTCATCAACTGGACATTAACTAGCTAAAGTGTTTTTGTCCACTCGGATTTAAGTAAGTTTTCTAACTTCTATATTTTAAGGGCTTCTGAAAAAAGTATTAAACTAATCTAGCTACCCTCCTGGATAACCTTTTAAACTTTCTAAATAAAATACTATGTTGGGCGTTACTTCCATGGTTTGATAAATGTTGCATCTTGATGTGAATATGTAACAAAAAAAAATCTATTGCACTGCACATCTTGCGTCAATGCGATTCTGTTTTTTTTTATTACTACAGATGCTTTGTCTTAATCTAATAGTTTATGTTCAAAATCAATATATGCATTTGAATCCACATCATATCCTTTTATTTGAAAAGGAAAAAAACTAAGTTTTTTTCGAGTAAGTTCTAGCTTATTCCTGATTTTAAAATAAAAGGTAGATATTAATAAAATAAAGAATTGTATTTATATATTTTCTCATGTCTTTTACAGACATATGTTTCGTAGAAAATATATACAGCGTACTTTTTTTTGGTGTTAAAATGAAATTCATGTTTCTGGCATGAACGTTATGATTCCAGATGACTTTATAATCTTTGGCATATTATTCTGGGCAACCTGTTTTGAGTAAGGGCACACCTCAACCATATTACGTCAATATAGTAAGCTGTCGATAGAGACAGTAGTGCATTTAAATCTAATTCGGAATAATATAGAACCAGCTTTATGCATCATCTGAGGGACCTGAATCACAGCTCGTACGGCTATCAAAGTAAGTAAGCAAGTGTACAAACTTAGAATCTTCACAAAAAATCTTTTTTTAAATTTTTCTTAATCAATTCTAGGTTAACCATTATTCTGGACATGTTGATGGAAACCTGTGGAAGCTCTATTGAAAAAAGTCTTTTAAATCAAATTTCGTTGCCAACAAAAGAGTGCAAGGAAGGCTCAAGCATCTTTTGGAGAGAAGCTGTCGATAGAGATAGTATTGCATTTGGTATCAGCAATTGATGGCCAGCGATAGAGTCAGCTTTAGAAGATGCTAAGGGAGGTCATGGATGGCAATTGATTTGTATGACCAGCGGAATAAATAAGTAAGTATTCAGATTTCAGAATATCAGTGCCTCGACACACATGTTGCCCACCACTGAAATCTATATGAACTAAATGGCTAATTACTGCAACTTCGTATTTTTTAATAATCCAATCCAAGTACGTCATTTGAAAAATTACCGAGATTAACAAAGAAGTTTTGCAAGAAAAAATCTCAATTAACTTCAAAAAATTATTAATTTGACGTCATAATCTTTACGTAGGAGAAAAAACCCAAAAAAAAGTTGCAAAGAGGATTTAATTATAGCTTTTTTTGCTGCAATGAATCAATTATCAATAGACTTATGTGAGACAAATGTGGATACGTCATTAGAATATTACAAAAATACTCCAAACATTTAAAATAGGTCATAGACTACAATCAATATTATGAATAATTCAAAAATTTAAATTAAAGTTGAGATTCTCCTTATTTTTCCAAAATTATCAAGTAAGACATTTTCCGATTTGCATGAATTTTACTCCTTGCAATTCAAATAAATTCCAAATCATTGAATCAAAAACTTTTTAGGTCAAAAAGCACAATTTATCGGAATCAAATTGCGTTATTTAACGTCAATACCTTTTTATCACAATTATTATTATTATTTTATTTTGTATTTTCTATTACTGAATTGCATAAACTGTTTGATTTACAATTTTATTATTATAGCTGCAGTAAACATGAGTAATTTCGAGGCGGGGATATTTAATGTAATTAATTTCTTATCAGAAATCAATTTTAATTTATCTCAATATTCATTTCCGGGTTTTTCATACGTTTGTGCCTTTTGTTAATGATAAGGAAATGTTGGATATGTGGCGCTATCTATAGAAAAGCTCGGGAAAGTTTGGCATAAGATGGAAATTTTCAAAAAGGAAATTTCGTTACGGTTTTTCATAATTTTCGTTTATTTTTGTGTAAGGTAACCTGAACAGCACAAAACTGTTAATAAGTCCAAAATCCGGCCACAGAACAGCGTGACTCTTACTTGGAGTCGAACTTAGATTCGATAACATCCAGATTCACCGATCCAAAGTTACTAGTACCGGATTTCGGATTGATTAACCGACTTGTCTTATTCGGACTATTGAGAAATGTTCATTAATTTGGCTTTTTATCAAACAAATATGCAAAGTGTTTCATCAAACGTCATAAATAAGCTGAAAATAAGCTCCGTATCCAAATCAATAGACAATAAAACTAAATTCAATTGAAATGAGGTTTCGTCCAAAAGTTCAACATTAACAAATTGATTTTTTGTCTTTCCCGTGCTTTATGCGCAGACTATTTATGAATAATTTCGAAGAATTATTAAATTTAACGATCATTAAGGAACATTAGCTACCAAAAAAATCTAAATTCTAATGATCAAATTACCTTTAGCTTCCGTTATGGATCTTTATGTGATCAAGTTTTATGGCCATTCAATTATAATCAATTTTTAAGGTTCAACACAAGACATTAATGAAATGTTTTCTTCATGAACTTGTATTTTTGATATTGACTTTGTGATCATCGGATATATTTTGCACATAACCTTAAAAATATTTAATTTTTTAATGATTTAATTGTAATAGGAGATTAAAAACTTGTTAATTTTATTGTAAGTATATTTACATTGTACTCATAGGTGATAATGCTATCGGCTGATTCCGTAAAGTATAAAACTTTATGATAATTTTATTAATTTTTTGTTGTGACTACTTTGATTTGAGTCAATTACATCAAGGTAATTATTCGATGACTTTAAATATTCAGGATTAATTTATATGTCATAAGACTTGCTGGGAATTTAAAATAATATTAAAGAATAAAATTTAGTTTGTCATTATTCTTAGTAAAATGATGCGTAACTTATTAAAATATAATTTTATTGAATGAAGATGTTGCAATGGTAATTATGGTGAAATTTAAAAATTCAAGCTTTGACATTTTTAAATACCTTGACTCTAAAAACTTAACGTTTTTGTAGATGGTCATAAGAATGTCAGAGGGAATTTCAATGATGGGAAAGATCGCGAGTTTGTTACACCGTCAATTGGTTTGCATTTGCCAGATGAATCCGCAAAGGAAAATATGCTTCAAAGCTACATGGTACTCATCCCCTAATCATAACTAAATCACGAGCCATAATTTGCATTCTGTAACATAATTTTCACACATCGCACATGTGACATGTCCCCATTCCCACATAATCGTGGCGTAATTTCCAAACGTTTCTCAAATTTATTTGATTCATTATCACTTCAATTTATCAAAATAAGTACGTCTAATATTTTAAAAAAATAAATACAAGTGATAATTGTGGAAAATATTTGGGGAATCAACATCATTATAACAGCAATGATCGCATCAAATATCTTAATCATCATTTCTAAAATTTTATATTGAGTTGATTAGAGGCAGGAATGTTCAAAATGAGCTCGTCAGCTAGTTGAACACTCTAAATCAGTGGTGGACATCATATGTGCCCCCAAAATGTTTTGGAAATGTCATGAAGCTCATGTCTTATGGGGTTTTAGACGAGTTCAACCAACGAGGTGTGCTTCAAAATACAAAACGTTGCCTACAACTGCTCTAGATATTTGAACTTGTCAGTTGTCAATATCAGGTCTCGTTTCAATCATTCACTCTGTTACTATGTTGTAACTTACAATGTATTCTTCTCGCTTACTAATTACGCGATTAATGACCCGTATCATCATCTCACGTTTCCCCAAAACTGTTATTCTGAGAAGCTGAATTATTTGAATGTCTGAAAAATGACTAGTCTGATGGTGAAATTTGAATCCAAGAGTCAAAATTCAACAACAACTTTTATGATTCGCATCTTGCCAACTGCGCTAAAGTACTTTATTTTTTTTAGTGATGTACTTGAAATCGACGACAGATCTTTAAGTCTGACTTTTTAGATGACAAGAGAGCATCTAAAGAACTCATGGATAGAAATAATCGATCGAGATAGTATTGTGGATTGGGAAGTGGACACCAGTGATAGAACTAGCGGGGGAGGTCATAGACCACATTTGATCTGTAAAGCAAGCAAAGTAAGTAAAGAAGATACTTTTCGACCCCCCTCCAAGTCCCTTCCTAAATGCACTAGGGCATGGCCGTCTCGAAATTCCCACTCAGTAATTTGAAGTTAAAGGCATTTTTCTCCTTAGTACGACTTTTAAGTATCCATTTTGATAGCTATTATTGTAGAAATTTATTCCCACTAATATGTAAGAACCAAATGACACCTCAGACATTCTTAGGTTCTTATATACACCTCAGACACACCACAAGTCAACGAGACAGATAAATTAAACTTATTTTCTCAATGAGAGCTTTATTTGCCTACGTGATTTGCCTCAAAAAATCCGTTCCACACATAAAACAAAAAATTCCCATCACATTTGCGTAAATCTTCTAAATTAAAATAAAACAATTAGATTCTTCAGAATCAGCCGTGTTTATTACTCAATTTTTTCAAATAAATCATTAGAAACCAAGAAAGAAAAAAAGAACAGCAGCTCCGCGAGAATATGCTACGCGTGTTAAGCTCTATTGACTGTAAGGATGAACGAAAAGAGAAAAAAAGCTCCCCGAGAATAACAAAAAATTTAAATGAGAGGAGAGTATAAAGCAGTCTCTCAACTAGAAGCGCATGTTGGCTTTTCGTACGAAAAATTCATTTGAGATTATCGCAAACTGCAAATACGATTGATCGTTTAGCTCACAAGTCGATCATTCATCTTTCCTCTCGTGTGTGTCGTATGCTTTTTAACTTAATTTTCTGTAGATTTTTTTACGGAGCAAAAAAAAGCACAAAATTGAGTAGCAATGTGAGTTTTGTTGATAAATAAAGAAGAAAAAAAAATTATTGTGTATACTGATCATGAGAAAAAAAATAGCGCAGTTTTGCAGCAGCATTGAAGCAATAAAGATTTTTTTTTTGCTCTAAGAAATATAAAAAGCCGGTGAAGAACGATCGCATCCTACCATAGTATCTCGAGAGTTTAAATCGACAACATCTCGCGAATTTCCTTGTTTTTTTTTTTGTTCTTAAATTAAAATTAGAATTGTTCTTAGTGAAATATTAAAAAGATTTAAAAGTGACAAAAAATAAATTTCTATCAGTTTTAAGATTGAAAAATAATTTCAAATTTTAAAAAGTTTTTGAAATTTAAAAAAAAAAATATATTTCAAAAAATTTAAAAAACATATTTTAAAATTAAAACTAAATTAAAGTTTTACTAAAAAAATATTAAAAAGTTAAACTGTTAAAACTGAAACTAGTGAATTGAAAATTATTAAATATCATAGACAGTTAGTGATTGTGTAAGGATAAAAATTCGACAGAACTTTGAAAGTTTAATTTGCAAAAAATGAAATCGTTTGAAAAGTTATCAATAAAAGTTTAAAAATTAGATATCATTAAAATTTGAATTAAGTAATATTCATATTTTTCTGCAATTGCCTTAAAATTATTGAACAATTTTTTTATTTTTATAAAAACAGAATTTTTTAAATAGAAAAACTTTTTTTTAAATTTGACTAAAATGAAAAATTTAGACAAATAAAAATTTAATTATTTTCAATCTATTTTTTTCAAAAATTTTAAGATTTAAAAAAAACCCTTGAATCAAAAATTCTAAAATTTAAAATTCTGAACTTTTAAATTTAACTTTCTAAGTTTTTAAATTAAAAATACTATTTTCTTTTGAAATTTAATTCAAACTAAGTTTCAAAATTTATTTGATTTTTCTTTAAAAAAATAAATAAAATTTTGTTCTGAAAGTGTCAGAATTTTCAAAGATGTTCTAACATTTTGGTTTTATAATTAATGTCATTAAATTGTATTTAAACTCTAAACAATGCAGCAATGTTATTTGATATTGTCAAATTAAGTCTTAATCTTTAAAAAGAAACAAATAATATGATTGACTAAACAAAAATTCCACGAAAGAAGATCAAATTCATGCAAAATTTATGCACTTATTTTTATTAAGCAATCATAAATACTTTTGAACTGATTCAAAATTTTGTGAACTATTTGACAATATTTTATTAAATATTGATGATTTTTGGGGAAATCCCTATGAAGTATAATGCCATGCCATTCCATGAACAAGTGTGAATCAAGTTCATCAATAATTTCAAGATCATTCAGTTAATTATGTGAGAGTGTTTAAGAGATAATATAGCCAAATATTTCTCCATATCCTCTCTGCAAAAAATATTAACAACGATTAGTAAACAAATAAATTAAAGAAAAAAATAATTGCTTTGCGAACGCGTAAAAAATTAATTAAAATAAGCTTGAAATTTAGTTTTTTAAAATTTAATGTTGCAAAAGTGAATTTTTAATTTTTAACTTTTAGAAAAAAGTTATTAAAAAAAAAAGAAATTTTTATTCTATTGCAAATTTAAATTCTAATTCTAAAATTTAAATTTTTTGAAATTTTAATAATTTTAATTAAGAATTTAAACCTTCTAATCTTGAAAAAAAAAATTAAAATCAAGAAAATTATAAAATAATATTTTAAATATGCTTAAAAGCAATAACCAGTTTAAGCACGTGTGCTGAAAAATGCTACTGGGTCAAAAAACTCTTATTTACCATAATACAAAATATAAAAACTAGAGTAACATGCAAAAAATTTCAATTAGTTAATGCATTTCGTGAAAAAACACGCTTGTATAGAAATATTACATAAGAATATTGCCGGCAAAGAGTAAAATCGTAATGTGAATAAAATAGTATTTTGTTCGAGTAAATGAAGAAGCACGAAGATCTTAAAATGGTAGCGTCAATGGTCAAGTCCTTAAAAATGACTTTTAGTGAAAATAATGATTTTTTTTTGTAAACTGAATTTTTTTAAAAATACGATAAAAAGTTTATGAACTAGATATTTTTTAAAAAATTTAAATTAACTATATATAATTTATTAAATTTAAATTTGTTAAAAATTAAAAAAAATTAAAAATTGAAAAAAAATTTAAATTTAAAATCAAATTAAAACATTTTACGAAATAAATTGAAATTTCTAAAATATTAAATTTGATAAATTCCTTAAACTGAAATTTGTTAAAATATTAAATTGAACTTTAAATCTTCAAAAAAATTCAATTTTTCAATTCAAAATTGAAACTGAAATTTCTTAAAATATCAAATATTTGATTTACAAAAAAATTTTAATTCAACTTAAATTTTCTTAAATCCAAACACTTTTACTTGTATATTTACTACAACTATAGTCATTAACTATTAATTTTATGTTTTACATAAATGCAATTCAAATCAATTCATTTCCATCCCATTTTCGAAATTAATAGCTTATAACACCTTGATATATATATTCAAAATAATCAATTTAAATATCTTTAATAGTTCTTATTACGATTCTTAAAAATCTCTCATAAATGAGATTTTTGCACGACGATTCATAAAGTAACACAATGAATTATTCAATCTATTCAAAAATTGAGGCTGTCTCGTTTTATAAGCATCAATTTGCAAAAAATTAGTTTCATTACATTTCTTTTAATTGTTGCTGAATAAAAGCTGTTACAAAATTTGAAGAAAATTATTAATTTTTACGTAAAAAAGGTGAATTTTGATGATATTAGTTAGCTGAGTGCCATGCAACCGTATACCGTGTGCGGTT
This sequence comes from Chironomus tepperi, assembly GCF_022539635.2. Taxonomy (NCBI): domain Eukaryota; kingdom Metazoa; phylum Arthropoda; class Insecta; order Diptera; family Chironomidae; genus Chironomus; species Chironomus tepperi. The sequence continues at coordinate 782,308 of NW_027226572.1, forward strand.
TTGATCGACTCTTACCACCAAGGTGTTAAAAGGTTGCCACCACTAAGCCTAAGTCAATAAAATATTCATTCTTAAAAAATTCTTCAATAAAATCCTTAAATTGCATGCAAAAGAATCATAATTCCAATCAAATAGAGTCAAAGCACTACATTGAGTACTGCAATCAATTGAATGCTAGTAGGCTACAATTTCAAGTTTAATAAAACGTCATTGGCATTCATCGGTATTACAGCCTAGTTAAGTAAAGTGTAAAAAATATCAATACATAATATCATATTTGCACAATAATTATGAACACATGATTTAATTTAATATGAACTAGAGTTAGAGTCTTAAGTGATTTGTATGTGAATGGTTTAATGCACCACAGAGCATTGAGAATTAAAATGTAGTGTATAAATTTGATATGACCATTTAGTTGGATTATTAACTTTTAAGGAACTACTTAATTGGTTGGGGATTGGATTATTGAAGGACAGTTTTTGGTCAGAAATATACATGAAGGTCTACATGCATGAATGCGATACTGATCAGAAACTATTAAAGATCTTTAACTCCGCATCCTTGTTGTAGTGTCGCAGGTTAGACGAATCCACCCTAAAAAGCACAATCTGTTTCGTAATGCGATTGTTACCTTAATGATGAAAAATGCGATTTACCACATTGTGTAGCTCGGGTACAGTATTACCAGAACTCAAAATCCACCTGAATTTTATATAGAATTGAGTAGACAAGAGCTCAGAATAGATTAATCAATTTCCTCAACATGTGTAGTACGACACACTAGAATGTCGTCAAATGCGATTCTGGTCAAGGCTTACCACTAAGATATACCATGAAAAATTAAAGTTTCCTATCACTTCCTTGGCTTGAAATGTGATACACACTAGAATTAGGGCATGTCCAAATCTTGGTTTCAATGAATTTTCGAGACCGTGACCAAGATTACAAGGGAATTTTTCAAAAAATTCTCTAAATCGTGATTTGGAAGTTTTGCCCTAGCAGAAAATGAGTTACTTCTTACTTCCTTGGCTGGGGCGCACGGGGGCCCATTGCCGCGTTTAAAGAACGTCTGTAGACAGCTCTATCTTTCGATAACTTCTGCCAATTTGGGATATTGAGAACTCTAGCGTCCTTATCAACACAACCAATCCAGGACATTTTCGGTCTTCCTCTTGATGTGTAGACTAAATGAGCGTGTTTTTGAGTATCTACAATTAAAATAAATAACTGAGGATACTCAATTTTGCGAGCATATTTATGCAATATTTATGAGCATGATTCTTGGCTGTTCAGGTTGGTCTCGCTTAACTAGAACAGGGTCTTCCAATGCTTACCCTGCTTCCCCTGCATACATCTTTACACTTTTGCATTCTAAATACCTGATTGAATTGCAGACCTTGAAGACAATTATCATTTTTGTTATTTATATAATTAAAACTGTTGACAAACTATATTTTATTAATATATTCTCATGTATAACTAATTCAATATTGTTTTTTTGAAATTTTAATTACTTCTTGTTCAAAAATTCCGACAATTTTCTCAGAAATCATTACAAATTTACCCTTAAATGTCCATTCTATATCAATCCGCAATATTAAGCTTCATATTCCTTTAGTCATGGTTATTTTAAAGCCAAAGTCCATAACGAAATTGAAATTGAAAAAAAAAGTTTAAGTTTACATTCTAAAGTACATATCATTTAGCATGTAATGACGATAATGCAACTAATACAGTGAAAATTTAAGATTGACTGATCCAAAAATAAATTTGCATTTTTTTTTTTTTTTGGGAAATTACCGTCGATGACAAATAAAGGAAGTTTTATTGACTTATTTTGATAAATAGATACGCTATTAGAACTGGTCAATATTTAACTACAAATTTTTTTGGCTGAATCATTAACAAATAAAAAAAGATTTTCTGTGAATCATTGGGATTGCTTGTGGCAGACAACTTGTGGCTTCTTAATTTTATTATTTGATGAATTAATGAGTGTCAATAAATATTCAAATTATATTTGACAAATTTCCGTAACAATAAAAAATTGGATTTACTCATTAATTTTTTCAATATTTACGCACGACTGTTATATGCGTTTAAGTAAGTCGAAGTGGGTCGGTAACGGAATGGCTTCGTACTTTGGGATTCAATCATTTCGCAACGACCCAGCGATCATAGGTTCGAGACTCGGTATGGGAACCCTTTCCAAATGTTCTTTTTCGAGTCATATGAAATGAAAACGCGGCTCACAGTCTTCCTTTTATAGGCTACAGGCAGTAATGTCGCCAAAGGAGTGGTTCGGATCCCACCGACCTGTGTAGCCTTTGTACCATCAACTGTGTAGGTTTAGGTTTGAGGACGTGAGTCGAGCCACCTCGGTGGTTGAAAACTGCTTCAAACTGTCCTTTTTCGAATCATATGTATTGGATATGCGGCTCACAGTCTCACTTTATAGTCAGACAACAAGTTTACAATAACGTCATCAAATGATTGGTTCAAATCCCAATTTAAACTGTAGTCTCTGTTTGAGCTCAGTGGCTTGTCGAGCCCCTCACTCGTTAAACTGTCCTTAGCCTTAAGACATATGACACATATGACTTAAAGCTCTGGATCTCTCATATCTAAATATATAAAATTGATTTTCTTACCAAAAGTCATGCTTAATATGTAGATGCATTTTACAAATACTTGAGGTTAATGAGAATTAACATTAATTAAATTCAAAAGTGGTTATTTTAGTATTACAAATCCATAAGCATCTCCACGTGAGTATGACTTAATTCTCATGACAAAAAGTATAAAAAAAAATCTTGTCAATATCACTAAACCATAATGTGTACTTGTTAATGAATACGATAGTTATTTTTAAAAAAATCTCTCAAGAACAACTTGTTGGAAGGATGAAATCAATATCGTTGATTGAGATTCTTAGAAGTTGAGCATGCGTTCTTTTGTAATCACGTGCAAAGCTTAATTCTCATGTGACTCAAAGTCACTTGAAATTGCTAGCTGAATTAAGGTTAGATTTATGGGATTCCCGATGTCATAACGTTTGGTTTTTTTCAAAAATGTCTAGTGAAAGGATTGAACAATTAAGCTTGTATAATATGCTCGATTATGACGTCAGAGATTAGAATCATGTGATAAATAAACAAAAATTCTGTACCGTTAAGTTCTTGTCCTCTGTAATGAGTCTTGTAGAGGAGTTTAATTAATTAGAAATTGATTAATTTTGATGATTTTAAATTAATTAGCTTAATAAGATCAATAGTGCAACACCGCATTCATGAGATCAAAAATCAGAAGATTAACCTGTCAATTATAGAATTAAAGCAAATCTAGATTTAATGATTTAAGAACTACTTATTTTAATGTCATTATCTGAATTTCCCGATCGATTTTGCTTGACACAAACTCATTGTGATATTCAAGAATTGAATTTTTTTTTGTATGAATCCATTCGATTGGCATAAATTTAGCCGGGGTTTTGAGAGTTTTGATCGAGATTGAAGAAGTTCTTCCTCAAGAGGGGGGAAAGGGGTTCGAACGCCAAATTCTCTTCCTCTTGAATTCGTTCCTACACTTGAATCTTAAGTTTCCTTCAAAAAATTCAATTTGGAAAACTTTAGAAGTTAGAATCTTAAAAACCCTTAATAATAATAAAATACTTAATAGGGCGTATTTAGGGAGGAGGAAGGTTCTTGGATTTTGGCGGTCAACCCTCGATTTTGATGTAATAAATCTTCAATTTGCTAGAATTTTGCGTAAAAAACATGCCCTAAACCAATAGAGATAGCTTTTCACCAATTTGACCCTAAAAATCACACGGCTTAGAATAACCGAAATTCCTGCTCCGAGCCGACTTGACTCCGTCCTGAGTCCGCCCTGGGTTATATTTTCGGTCATATGCTTTTTGGGTAAAATATTGTAGAATACAAAGTTTGTAGAAATTAAACTAAAATTAAATTTGTGATGGAAATTAAACCAATTAGTATAAAACCTACGCAATTTTGTTATTCTATACAAGAACAGCAATAACTCGTTTATATATTTTTGCCAATTTATTTTAATAGTGAATTAGGTGAATTTCCTTATTGATTTACTCAAAAAAGTATTCATTATTTGTTTAGAACCGTTCACTTATTACGTTACAGCAGTGGTGGGCAACCTGTGTGGCGGCACAATAATTTTTGGAAACGCAATGAATCGTATGCCGTGTGCGGTTTGTGATGAGGCTTGTCACATAAAAGGTTGTCTGCCAATGGAATATTTGTTGTAAGCTTTTTCTGGAAAATCTTGAAATTTCCATTGTTTAAATCAGATTTACCCTACCCCTCCCTCTTGAACGTAATAAGTCAACGTCCTTTAACTGCGATTTATAGGTTAAGAAAAGGTTATAAATCAATTATCCATCAATTATTGATACCAAAGGTGAGAAGCTTAATTTTAATTATAGTTGAATCAATTCAAACAAACAAAACAAAGAATTAGAAAAGAATTAATGCAATTTTTTGATTTAATTTGAGACCTTTTGACACTTTTGACGAGGTCTGCGGAGAATTCGAGAATTTATAAGCTAAATCTGATGAAATTGGCGCCGAACTGATTATTTTTTGCAAATAAACTTTTTAGTTATGATTAAATTTTTGATAACAAAATTTATATTTTCTAGACTAGAAATTTCCACAAAATATGACGTAAAAAAGTGAAAAAAATACTATCTTCGTAGTGTAGAGGAGATTCTGCGATCAAAAAATAATTAAATTAATAGACAAGTTCAACGAAATTATTTCAAGAAAACTACAAATCCAGTTCAAAATTTCAAAATGACTCAAAACAACACAAAAGCAATTTTATCTCAACATAAGATAAGTGAGTATATTTTGGTTTTAATTATTCCTGTTTATTATCTTTAATTAAGGTGAATTTAGTGTTAAGTAATATAAGCATGTATGGATGTAATGAATGATGGATAGCATAAATGCGTATTAAATGCGAAGAATTTGCGTATTTTTTAAGATGAATTTTCTCCTTGAAATTGTTGGTAAACAGCATTTTTAGTGCGTTTTCGCGTGGTTTGCTCCACGTGGATTTCATTCTACTGAGGCACTTCATTGTGTAACCCTAAAAAATTGAGATTACTGTCAATTTATGCACTTTAGTAAAGTTCTTTATATTTAAGCTGCATAACAAACTGCCTAGGGTTGGAATAATTCAGACAACAAGTGACAAAATAAGCTGCACAAAAAGTTGCAAAAAGGAAACAAAAATGACAAATTGACATTCTTCTTGTTCGCTTCCTGTTGCTAATCATAATTTTCTTAAACAAATCTGCTTAAGCACGAAAATCAACTTTTTATCGATATCAAAAATTCGATATTTTATTAACTACGCGATTTGAGCTTCGTGACGATCAAGTTAAATCAGCCACCAACATTTCCTACATTTTATATGCACAGGCCTGCATTTATCAGTTGTATATTAAAGCTCGTTCAAGGTTGCAGTTCTGCAGTTAACCAAAATTCTTCAAAAATTCCCCAGATTTATCAATGAACATTCAGCAAATCGTCATATTTTCTAGACACACCCAACAAATTTCGCAGAAATTCGTAAATACAAAAAAAATTAAAAATTTACATTTGATAATCAAAATGCAAAACTATCAAATTATTAATTCACATATCAATCATAATAAGTGAGACTAAAAATATTTCAACTCAAAATGAATAAATCACTTCGATACATATGGACAAACCATTTATGCATTCAAATGAGACACGGAATGAAAAGAAAGAGAATGAAAAAAAAAATAAAAAATAAATATGAATGAAGTCTTTTGCACTTTCCGTTTCAATAGCGTAAGAGCTGCGATTGTATCAAAATGAAACCAACAACAAGTAAGAATTATAATTGAGGATTATGAAAAGAAGTCAAGTCAACGGGTAGCTGTGTAAAAAAAAATTTTTGTAGTCGATGAGTTGTATTATTTCAAGAAGCTTTCGGACTGTTATAATGATGGCTAATAACCTTGGCGATAATTGATTTGAAGGATTAATCTATAAGTCAATAAGTCTTTTAAGTAATATTGTGTCAGATTTTTAATGAACGACAAGGATTAGATGTATTGTTAAGCTTTGTAGTAACTTGAAACTCAATGGCTTTTTGAGAATTCTGAATTATAGTATAAGAATAGGCTTAAATGCAAATAATGTTCTGTTTAAGATGGTTTAAGTGGACTAAAATATGTTAGAACTTGAGTTCGACTCCTACTCTATCATGATAAAATATTCTATTAACCATCAAATAAGTATCATTTTCGAAAATGTTGGTAATGCTAGAGCAGTGGTTCCGCAACCTTTTATTTTTCACATAACACCTTGTTTGTAAGCTCGCTAGCCGAATTCGATCACGACACACGATTCATTGCTCTTCCAAGAATTTTTGGTGTCACACAAGTTGCCACGTAACTCAAGTTGCCACGGCACATAGGTTGCCCATCACTGTGGTAGAGTTGTTATAGTTTGGATCATGAATCCCCAACCAATTCCCTCCCCTCTTTCGTAAATAGCATTCCTTCGCCTTAGTACTTACTATCATGCTTCTATGTGGAGATTACATTACTACAAAAGACCAGCAGCATGATTTACCAGCAGTTTGGTTAATATGACAAGGATACTTTCTTAATAAAGTCATAGGCTATAATGTCATGATTGTTGGAGTCAGTCCATTGTTAAAAGACACGCCGTCTTCAAATTTGTATTCATCTGAACATGTGCGTCCATCAAGTGACCTACTTTGATCCATATTAAGCATGATCACCCCACAATCTTGATCAATAACGATTACCCCTTCTAATATCTTTTTTTCAAAATAAATCGCATGATTATATTTTTTTTCGACAATTAAATACCAATCAAGACTCACATTAATCACACAATTTCAAATCAATTTCATATGTAAATTTTTTTGTTCGAGACATGACTTTGAATGTCTGTGCCTGATTGATGTGAAAGTGCACTTGAATTTCATCACATCCAATCATTTTGAGAGATAATCGTAATTTTTAAATGTGACTGAATGATGTCCTTGAAATTTACTATTAAACGAAAAAAAATTATCAATGCAGTAATCAGAAACAATTGAATACAAATTTGTATAAACAGAAAATAATAATCAAGTCTATCTAAAATTGATATTGAATTAATGAATTGAGCGATTTGAAGAGTTTTGAATGATTTTAATCTTTTGTTATTGTTGCGTCTATGACATTTTAATATTGTGCAGGGTATATTTAGTGTTGGGGACATTTGATCTGAAAAATTATTGAATTCTGAAACTTTAAGGCTCGAAAATTTCTAAATCTCAAAATTCCGTTAAATTTTATGGTGAATGAGCGGAATGGAATCTGGGGTGTCGAGCCATATATAGACGAATCTGTCAGTTCAAGAGCAAGGTTTCTGTGGTCGAGTGGTTTGGGAACAGATCGATAACCCAAATCACGTATTTTGTGAGTACGTGGGTTCGATTCCCATCAAAAACGTCTCAAATTTGAACTTAAAACACATCCTTAACATGAAAAAATCTTTGCATTTGTTTGCATCCCATGTCTTTACCAACAAATACAAAATGCATCCATTTGTTATGCCTTATAATTATTCAGTTATACTTCACAGATTCATTGAGAAATTGAAGGTTAAGGTCCGTTGATCTTTGAGAATATTTCTTGATCATTTTAATTATCTTTCTACGTGTTTCGTACCTTTTTCTTGCATCGTAAAGAAATGCTTTTCTCCTCTTTTTGATGCTATTTTTTGTGATATGATGTTAATGCATAGTAAATGGACGACACTGATGAGTTTCTTGCACTCGGTTTTATTTACGTTATTGAATCTACATAAAGTAGCATCTAGTAGAGATTTAAAATTAGTTATTATTAACATTAAGAAATTTCTCTATACACACACTTGGGTATTTCCTTTACAATTTCACAACAATCGATTCCATTTTTTTATATCGCCAACAGCGAAATTCTTTTTCACATTTCTCAACTCATTTGTAAAATGAAGCGATAAAAGTCACATATAAAAATGCAAAAAATTATAAAGGATGATGGCACAACATTATTAATATGCTATAAATTAATTAAACATAGGCATTATAGTTAACATCTTCATAATAGCCTTAAGTTTAATGTTTCATCCTCGTACGCGTGACGGCTTCTTCTGCTTTTTTTTGTGTTGCTCCTTCAGCTTCATTTTCAAGGTAACTGCATTGTTGATGTTATGCTGTCTGCATGATCATTTGTCATAGGAGTTTGATCTTTTTCATATTTACATAGATGTTGTTGCTGTATCTGCGTATGATAAACGTCATTGATCATGGATAATAGTCGGATATTATATTGTGTAGGACTTTAAAGATGCCATTAATTTTCCACTTTAATTTTTCGGTTTCTTGACCTGCCTGACTAACTAATTTGCATATTGACTGTGACTTTTATCACGTTTGATTGATATTTTTAAACTTCGACAAGTCAAATGGAAAATCCATTGAAATTTGACGCATTTATTTACTATTGTCTAATTAATGCATTGACGCATGCATACTTTTGTGAAGTAATAAGGAAATCAAAGTTTGGAATTTCCAGAATTGACAAAATTGTGTTTGTCAATGGTTTCCATATTTTGTGGGTTATATATTAATCTAAGATAACGAGAATTTGTGTGTCATTTGGGGTGAATTCTCAGGAAAGTTCTTAGCTCACTCGGTTTCCATATTTGGGATGAATTACAACTCAGGAAAGCCGAATTTTGCCTCGGTTTCCATATTTGGGATGAATTACCCCTCAGGAAAGCCGAATTTGGACTCGGTTTCCATATTTGGGATGAATTACCCCTCAGGAAAGCCGAATTTGGACTCGGTATTTCTGAATTACTACCATGAAAGCCGAATTTTGCTCAGTTTCCATATTTGGGGTGAATTACCCCTCAGGAAAGCCGAATTTCGCCTCGGTTTCCATATTTGGGGTGAATTACCCCTCAGGAAAGCCGAATCGTTTTCATAGCTTAATTTTCCCTGTCCAAATCATGAAAAACCTCTCGAAAAATTCAAATGTTCTTTATTTTCATATTTGGAGTGAAAAATTTTGTAAGCCAAATTTTGCCTTATTTTTCTTAAATTAAAATTAAAAATTTCGGAAAAGTCTAACTTTACCTCAATTTTCTTATAAAAATTTGAAAACCCCTTGAAAAATCAATTTTTCACTTACATTTCCCAAATATGAAAATCATTCAAATCAGTTTGTGTTGATTTGAAAATTGTACAATTTTGTCAGTTTTGTATGAAAAAATTGTGGAAATTGTACAATTTTTACAATTCGTATGGAAAAAATTGTGAAAATTGTAAAAATTGTACAATTTTCACAATTTCGCAATTTTTGTATGAAAAAATTGTAAAAATTGTACAATTTTGGTTGAGTGTATGAGCCTTGACTAATTTGCATATTGATTGTGGCTAAATGTGACTTTTATCACGTTTGATTGATATCAACCTTGGAAATATCCACTGAATGACGCATTTATCTACTAGTCTGATTCTACATAGTTTTATGAAGATAAGTAAGGCTTCTGTGGCCGTTATATATTAATCTAAGATAACGAGGTGTGTGTCATTACTTCAAGTTCTAGCTCATAGTTGAGTATAACAAACTAGTTTGTTTCCTAGACTGCGCTTAGCTGGGTCTTTACTATGAAAGCGTGCTCTTTGCTTGTTTGCGAATTTTATTTTTAACTGAGATGAGCGATTCTGTCCAAATCATGAAATTATGTTGAGATTATATTGTTAAGATTCATTTTTGGGATATGATCAGAGTGGTTGTAACGTACATTTGAGATTTGAATAATATTTATTATACATAGTTGAGCACCTCTTTCTAATGAAAGTCACTTCAAGTATTTACTTATTTAAGTACAGATCTGTTATGATCCATGGCCTCCTCTCATCAAGTATCAACCTTAAATATCGAATCATAATATAGGTGATTCTACCAGTGCGAAAGCAAGGCTTCTGTGGTCGAATGATTAGGCAACCAATCGAATAGCTAAGCAATACTAGCTTTAAGAATAGGGAAAAGGGTTTGATTCCCACCTGATATCGATCACTCAATCATTATGTTGAGCACTGTCAATATGATATGGATTGCCACAATGCCCTTAAGTCTTAAGACTCCGATGAGCCAATTCTCATTTGCTGCACAACTTTTAGAATAATAAGACCATTTTTGCTTTGATCATGTTCCAATCAGGTCAACAAAACTAATTTCAGCCTCAAAAAGCGCTCATTACAGCCACACCCAACAATCTCCTTCATCTTCATCAAAAGCTTTCCCACCTTAAAATCATAAAAGAAAACGATAATAATTTATGTGCATAAAGTATGAATGAAGACGGTTAATTCACACTTGAAAGGAGCAACAAATTGTCAAACTCATCATCCTTCTTTGCCTACAAATCGATTAAAAATAACGACATAAAATTCTACAACCGACATTAATTACAGAAAATTTACCGCCTACGGAATAATAAAAAAATAACACGAGTAGCTCTAAACGTGGTTCTAGTTGATCATATTAATAATTATAAATCAAAAACATTGTTGTTGTAGAATTATGACATGAGAATGTGACAAAGACACTAAATACTGTTTATTTATGTGGTTGCTAAATAGTTGTTGAGTATTTAATAGAATGTGTGAGGGACAGGATTGTAATGAGGGTAATTAAGGGCTGTTTGTTTGCATAATGCATTGAAATTACCAACCCTAAGGGGTATTCTGAAGGTAATAAGTTGATGGATTCTTAAGAGAGGTCTGATGAGTTTAAAAGAGAGGTTTTATGGGATTTTATATTGATTTGAGTCGATTTGAATCAACTCATCCATTCAAAAATTGAATTTTGGTTCCTAACTCTTAATTTGGAAGTCTATAGAAGGGCATCGTGTACTTAGGGCAGTGGTAGACAATCTGTGCGCCGCGTAACCTTTATGCCGTGCAACCTTTGTGTCGCATAACCTTTGTGTCGTGCAACCTATGTGTCGTGCACCCTATGTGTCGCACAACCATTGTGTCGTGCAAACTATGTGTCGCAACCTTTGAGTCGCGTAGCCTTTGTGTCGCACAACCTTGTGTCGCCACTCAACTAGTGTGTCGCTGAACACTAGTTTGTCGCAAATAAAAATTGAAAATGCCTTGAGGCTTATGTCATGTGCGTCTTATCAGCTCAAGGCTTACAGCCAGAATATTTCGTGAAAATAAAAGGTTGTCCACCACTGACTTGGGGCGAAACGAGGGTTTTGGGAGGGATGACGAGGTTGAGATTTACTGAGATTTGTTAAAAATTGGAAGAATTGGGGGTTTACGTGGTCAAACAATCGATTTTTTACGTCACGTATTAAGTGAACACCCCCGGAGCTAATGTTGACATGATAATTCAAATTCTAAACGACCGTTAATTTATTCAAATAGATTTTATCATTCAACACATTACAAATTATTGTTTCTTAATTGTTGCCAATAAAAGGAAGTAATTGGATTGTTTAAAATCATAAATTACAATAAAGACAAGCTATTAACAACTTTGATCAAACACAAAAACGTGATTTTTCGAACAACTGTTAAGAAAATAGATAAAAAAGTTATAATGCGACACGCCTTTACCCAGAAATTCCTTAAGTGCGTATTTACAGCCTGTTAAATTTGTAAAATGCTAATTAAATTTCATACAGTATAACTTTAATTGAATCACTTTTAAGGTAGTAATTTTGACATGTGAATGAAATTTTAAAGAAAGAACAGAAATTTCAATATTTATTACATTGTAAATAATTGGCATGAAAATTCTAAAGTTGTTGATCGATAATTACTAGATTGAAAGCTTAACTTCATCAACTAGATCAATCACGAGGAACATTTCAATTACATACCCGGATTAATTTAAAATTAGATCAATAATTTTCAATAATTTGCATTATTATTCAATATAAACCGTTTATTATGAGCTATAGAAAATACTAAATATTTACAAATCTATCAATTATCGAATATATTTTGCTTTAATTAAGGAACAAATTTGAACTTTTTTATTTGATTGATCAATTTGCTGCAAAGTTTTATTGACAGCAATAAAAAGTATTGAAATAATTTGTAGGTTGTTATTTGATTATCAATTCATAGTTGTTAAGTTCCTGTCAAGTTTATATTAAGCTTTGCGTTTATTAACTGATTTTATAATTATTCGATATAATTGACACGTTTATGATTTTACGAGATCTAATTACTGGAATCATTTGCTTTACTCCCTTTATAATCTAACTGAGTGGTAAATCACGCGGATAACACCACGTGTTTGCTAGGGCACCGATGCGTCTCATTATTAAAGTTAAGATACAAAGTAGTAGACTGATGGAAGCGTGACGGCTTATTTTGATCCATTTTTACTGTAAAACATATGGTTTAACACATTATGTTGCTCTATATATGATGAATGCCAATATATGATCGAGAAATCTAAGATGATCAGAGGATTTTCACAAAAAAATCTGGACCCTTTTGGAAAATATCGAGAAATTTAAAAGTTTGGTAATAATAAGAGACTTTTGGACTATTTTGAGGTTTATTATTCAAAGAACTAGTTAAATTACGTTAGAATCAAGCATTACATTCAATTAAATTCATCAAGGTGCCGTCTGGACTCCTCCGTATTAATTTGACGTACGGAAATAATTAGTGGCGCGTGTCTTATCGACGATGTTATTTCGTTTGAATTCCTCACCTCAAAATTTAATTGTTTCGATTTACACAAAGTGATTTGTTTGACTAGAAAAGTATTTTGTCACACGAATTAAACTAGACCTTCCTTGAAATCAGGGTTGATTGGATATGAGGCCTGCCTTAACTATCCATTGGAGCTGCTTTTTTCTGCAGCTCACAGTTCACACCTCACCATAAGTTTCACCAATGGAGTTCATCCAATGATTCATCTCTTGTGGGAATCGAATCTTGCAACTCTCGATTGTCGGTCTAAGCTATGGACTTTACCGATGAATTGGCAATTTCCCAATACATTTGGCAATGTATGAACCATTCTTTCTCATCTTTTGTTGCCTGAATTCATATTCTCAACTGATTTAAAAAAAATATACATATTTTTACCAAATTTTACGATAAATACTCAATTCACCAAGTGTTAGGATATTCCAGCTGTTCCAGTTTTCAAGTACCGAATCACTGTTCTGCTGCGCCATCGAGCCACATCAACTTAATGTTAAAAAAATTCAAAACCAATTCTAAAATCATTTTCTGTGAAATTTCACGTGCCATTAATCACTTCATTCCTGATCAACACCAAAATTTGTTGATCTTCAATAAAAATCAGGCAACAGAGCCTACAAAAAAGATTAATCTGACGCACTATAAAACAATAAAAAGATTATCGAGTCGTTATTGACTCCTTTACACCGACAATGATGCAACATTTTTTCAATAACAAGTGATTATGAATGTTGTGATCAGGAATTCAGTTGAAGATCACGTTCTGTAAACATAACAATGACAATCGGGGGATTCTAAAAAAAGACATAATAATCATCAGCGCCGTCCACTACAAATATTTCCGTTATCATCTTGATCAGCCACTTGATGAAGTCACTACGACGTCAAACTATGTCAAGCATGCCGATTACCACGTATAGTCTTTAATTCTTTACGCAAATAAAAATCGTTTGACGGCATTAAATTAGCAAAAATTCTAAAGTTTTTTTGGTAATGCATTGCTAATAAGCTGCACATGCTGTGACGAGATGTGTCAAATTCCATCAAAAATGACTAAATTTTATGACAGTAATCATCATTCTAGACTTTGAAATTATCAAGAATGCTCAACATTTTAGTATCAAGTCATTGAAAACGAGTAGATACTTGGGGAATCTGCAAAAAAAATCTACGCAAACTTGAAATTTGAGATTATTGTTTATTAGGCATACAAAAGAGAAGCTTTGGAATAATTTTATTAATAACTTTTCCTTAATTATTGTCTCATGTGTGTTCCAAGAGAGCACATGACGTAGAAATTGCCGAAAATCTGACAATTGGCCTGGACATGCAGTTCAGTCGACATGGAGCCAAATTTTCGGGCTTCCAGAAGCAACATGGCAAATAAATGACCGAAATTCAGGCACTCTGTTAGCATGAACATTCCAGAGTCGCCATTAGGCTGGATTTTCGCACTCCCACAAGGCACATGACATAGAAATTGTCAAAATTTAGACACATGACACAGAAATGGCCGAATTTAAGGCACCTGGCGTAACCAGACCAGAGTTGAGTCGGCATAAGGATTTTCGGGGTCTTGGCAACAACATGACGTAAAATTGCCAAAAATCCAGCCCCTCAGCATGTCCTTGGCCAAATGTCATCTCAACACTGGCCTAAGGTCGGATTTCATTAAATCTGGCAAAAACCCAGAATCACCTTGTCCAGGAGCCTAATCTTCCACCATTTCTACCCCATATCCCTTCCGTCTTCCAATTTATCCCTCATTTAAAAATAGATCCATCCATTCACACTACGAATCATCACTGATCATATTGATAAACACACTGTCTTTTGTCACTATTAATATATTTTTTCATTAATTCAAAAAGAATTGACATTGATATTTTGCAAGGTTTTTACCGTATGTGACGATTACGCATCGCTGTTGTATGTCCGCATATTAAAAAATATTTACTCCACAAAGAAAGGTGATTTAGCGAACAATGAAAGCGAAAATATTATACTCAGTTTATTGACCAATGACGACTACCAAGAAAATTTTTTTATCGACATATTGTAATGACATTGTGAAAATTAAAGTGAAACTGACTGGGGATGGGTGTTGATGATGTCTATAAATAGTTGGATTTAGGTCTTAATTGGAAAATTTGGGCATTTTTAGGGTGATGGAGACAGTTCGGTAGAGTAAGCATGCGTATGCTGTTCTAGTGACTCTCTTTCAGTGAAACAAGGGCTGTATCACATCAGACCCGAGCAACACAACAGTCACTAGGGCACGTATTTCAATACAACGTATCTAGCCACAATTTGTGTGTCGCGAATCATAAAAACCGAGTTGGTGTGACTAGAACAGCAGAAAAGCATCCGAATCCAACTAGACTTTTCCTGGGATTGAACTCGGGTCATTAGAACGGTAGTCCGACGCTCTAACCACTTGACCATTGCCGCTTTTTCACTGCTTTTTCCACTTTTTCGCTGCTTTCTTCGTCGCTGTATTGAATGCAAGATTTATGGCAGTGTAACAGCTGTTTTTGGCTAATTTTGATGCCGAAAAGAGAAATTAGCCGCACGGAAGTGAGCAGCAACTAGATCTTTATATTGAAAATGGCTCTTAAATGCTACATTAATGACCATACAATGACAAATCTGACAAACCAGACATAACATTCAAATGCTCCCTACTTGCTACCTTCTGTAAATTAAGCAACTATAAAAATATATTAATTTATTTACTTTTCTTCTAAGTTCAAGAGCGTAATTCACACCGAACGCGGAAGAATCATGAAAAATATTGCAAAATTCTCCATCTGTGATGATAATTTCTTTACTTATCGCAAATAAAGCCGATAACCCATTTAATTATATAAGAGATTATATGCATATTAAGAGCATTAACCTACCGCAAGACGAAACTTAATGCGTAGTCGTTATTATCTATGTGATGAAATTCGTAAACAACTTTTTTTTTTCGCATGAATCGTATGTGAAGAAGCAATTCTTAAGAAATATTTTAAAGTTCAAAAAGTTATACTGTATTTCAATCTATAACAAGCAATGTGTCGTGAATTGACTGTAGTTAAGCAGTTAGTTATGAATATAAAGTTAAAAAGTTAATAAATATAATATGCAAATAAAACAATTATCGAGTTAGCAAGATCATTAACAAAATGAAGATTATAGAGATTTTGTCAAGGTGATATCATACAAGTTAGAAAAGGAATGTATAAAGCGCATATGAAGATGGAGTGTTATGCTTAGTAAGCTGATTTAGTGAATTTATATACGCTAGTTTAATAGACACACGCAGAAGTCATAAAATGCCCTCTGGAAAGCGTTCTCTACTTTAATTTATTAGTTTATTGCATTTGAAGGTAGAGTGGTCCTTAGCAAGCCGATCTAGTGAAGTTATGAACTGTAGCTTGATAGGGACACACCCAATCCCACCTGGTAGTCGAATAGTGTGCTCTAGAGAGCTTTTTCTTCATAAATATACTAATTGAGCGCATTTAAAGGTAAAGGGTTTCCTTAGCAAGCCGATTTAGTAAAGTATGTAGGCTAGCTCGATAGGCACACACCCATACCACGTGGAAGTCAAAAAGCAAAATCTTGAGAGCTTTTTTTAATTAAATATACTAGTTAAGCAAATTTTAGGTAGAGGACTTTAGCAAGCCGATTTAGTAAAGTTGTGAACGCTAGCCACGTGGAAGTTAGGCAAACCGTTTAAATTAAACCAAGCGAAGTCCGCTAGGCAATGACAGTCACTTAGATGTCAGTTCGAATCGATTGCCAAGCAGACGCTGCTTGGTTCTAATCATATAGTCCTCATGACTGCTGTTTGTACAACATTTAACTATGTACCGAGATTGTACATTTCAGCCTCCTGAGACATGTTCAATTAAGGCTGCTTAAGACCATATTAAATGTCACAATATTGCTAGACAAATGTCTTCTTAAACTGCTTTGATTATACCATAAACTTTGCAAACTTCAGCACTTCATCCGTCCTTGATCATGACAAATTAAATGCCTATCAATACCCAATCAAACCGCATCAAACTCACTCATCAATAAAATCAGCTAAGAAAGAAATAAGAGCAAGTGAATGATACATGCGTAGAGTAGTGATTTGTAGTGATTTGTGCAACATAACAAGCACATAATGATCACTTAAAATGAAGCAGAATTAGTCAATGATTCATGGTCTCTCACCACTCTCGACCACCATGAAGACAAGTTGTGAATATGCAAGAATATGACTATATATTGATTAACATATTGACATGAGTTCATTTTTTAACAAGAATAATATTCGCAAAGAGAGATATTGGTCAACTGACCGTGACCAACATGATATGGATAGGTTTGAAAGAGAAACTTAAATAATTCTCATTCGTTGTCATTTTCATAAAATGCACAGCTATGTAAACATTCAGCTGCTTAATAAAACTGGTTTTATAAATATGGGGATATGTTACTATTGAACTTCGAATTTAACTCTATGTTTTTGGTTCGCATACTCACTTTTTGCATACAAATTGTTTGACGTGATAATTGTCATGATTTATGATGTAAATGGTTTGTATTGAAATATTGTAGGCACTTGGGGTCGGGTTGTGGATTATGCTTTGTGTGTTTGAATAAAAGAGGCTATTCTGGTCGAAGTGGAATAGGCTGCGATGTAATAGGAAGTCGACTCTAATCCAAAATGGCGAATCGGGTGTCACCAACTGCGAACGACCTTCGTCTATGGTATGTGTCACGACTGCCATTACCAGGTGTCGTCGTCAAGACGGCACTGCCGATAGCAGATATTTTCGGCCAACGGTCGCTGTTGAATGCGTATTCGGCGATTGCTGTCTTCTCAATTGCCAATTTAGCTCTAAATAATTATGGCAAACTCGACAAATGCCAGTTCGATAACTAGACACAATGTCGGCTACCCAGCCTGTCCCACTCTTGTTTAACTGCAGCTTAATGAGCCTCAGTTTCAGAAAAACAGAAGCGATTTGTCTCAACATCTCACATTCCCCTAGACATCACTTCCGAACAAACTCTTGCATAATTTTTATGATTCTTTATAGTCAAAGCTCCATAAAATCTCTTTGTATGTACGTGAATTCTTAATCCTCTACTGTTCTGACTTGTCTTTATGTAGACGATGTAAACAAAACGTATAGCACGTGAAATTGAATTAAAAATGCCGCTCAGGTTGCTTTTCATTGTGTGCATTATTATTACATTGTTTATTTCATTTACTTTACAGTTAATTTAGACACAAAAGTTTTACTTTTTATTGTTATGAAAAAAAAAAATTAAAATGTTACGATTCATTTTATTATTATTGGAGTATGAGAGTGATTTGTTAATTTAGCTGCTTAATATTAGAATCAATTATTACTTTTGGAATCAATGAACCTCTAAAAGTTGTGTAATCGTTTTTGAAAATCTAGTGGAATTGTTTATTCGGAATGTTTGAATGACTCAAACAAAACTGCTGTCAAAATATTAGTTTAGTTAATAGATTAGTATTGTCTAGCTACTGGACTCTAGAATTGCTTATTTACTAAACTTCTGATTAAGCTCTAGCCAGTGTCTAGCATAATCTAGAGCAATGGTGGATAACCTTTTACTTTTGGTGGTATGTCTCGACCGAAGTCGCACACGGCATACGGTTCATGACATTTCCAAGAAAATTGACTGGTACACTAGTGATTGCCCACCACTGACCTAGAGCTAGGAATTGCTTTTGTCTAAGCACTGCCAAAGGATGAGGGTCAGGCCAAACCTAGACAACGGCAATGCCTACCTCTAAGCTATGCTAGACACAAGCAAGAGCTTAGTAAATATTCAAGAAGTGTATCAGCTTTGCGAGCCAACGCGGATAGAAAGTCTACCGAGAAGGACGAACTTCGCTCCGCATAATTTTCAACCTTCAGAGTCTCATCGATAAGTCAGTGTTTTGACTGCATTTCTGGGATAGACATTAGATTAAAAATATTTACCTTTACCTGTCAATTTTTGAGATATGCTTATCAGTGTTGTGTTAACATTATCAATTGAGAGGAACCTTCAGCTGTCAAACAATCATTGACTTTCCTGGGATCAATTATTGGACTTTCCTGGGATCGATTATTGGACTTTGTGCAAATCCTATTCTAATTATAGCTATGAACTTGACATTTGATAAACTTGTTATGAAACTTAAAGTTTCCCGGAAAGCACACGGCGGAGAAATGATTGAAAATCTAGCCTTAGATAGACTTGAATCAAGCTTGAGAACGGATTTCATTGAATCTTGTCTGGGGCTAAAGTCATGCTATCCTGGGGCCTGATTTTTGGTCATTCAACACCATAGGCCTTCCAAGTTTATGATTTCTCGATGTCGGAACCGGGAAATTCCGGAAAAGTTCCGTTTTAAACCAGAGTTGCTAAACAAGTACTTGTGACAGGCAGAAACCATACAAATTCTTGATAATTTATATGGTTTTGTAGGAAAAAACCAAATAAATTATCAAGAATTTGTATGGTTTTCGCCTGTCCAACTCTGTTTCAAACTTGTCCCGAGTCCATAATTGTAGACTAATCCCAACCTATCCCACTCAAAAAGTGAATGACAGAACTACAATTGAAATTCTAAACTTCAATTCCATAACATTTACGTAATATCTACGCAACCTTTAATAATTCACAGAACAAACATATAGAGTCAGAAATACAAAAATATTGATCTAACTAAATATATTCTTGATCGACCAACTTACGCAAAAGACTCATAAATGGTGATCTAATTGTAAACTCTTGATATTCGTTCTGATAATGACTATTGTACATCACAGTTATTTGAAATTGGAGTGGATTTTTCGGTAATTTCTGTGACGACAATTTACTGTTTGCCGACGCACATACGTTCTAGCTTACGACACCTAATTAGTGATCAAAAATGCGGATCAATATATACATCAAATGTAAATATTTGCAATGATCTAAACCTATTACGTTAATCCGATAGACTAAGTCTAATGAACTTCACTTAACTTACAATAATCCTTACAAGCCTATTATTAATTCTATAGAACACACTTTGTGGTTTTGATTGAGATTCTTTATAACTTTTATATCTCCATTCATTCATTTTTGAGGTTAAGGATGAAATGCAAAGTCAAGTATTTATTAATGCAACATGAGTAAAACAAATTAAATTCGTAAAGAGGAAAAACGACTTTTAATTCCATAATGCCATATGTATGAGCAGAGGTGGGATGTCAATGTCGGCTTGGGCCAGGGGTGTAGCCGGAAAATTTTACTAGAAGAAGGGAAGGGGAGCTGAATGTACTCCAATGCTGCGACTCTGGCTTCGTCCCAGACTAGGGCATCTGAACGCTACATAACCCAGGTTGCATCAATGCAACATATCTAACCACAATTTTGTGTGTCGCTGAATCACTTAAACCAAGTTAAAGTGACTAGATAAGCGAAAAAGAACTCGAATTCAAATAAACTTTGCTTGGGATCGAACCCAGGACCTTTGAGTCGACTGTCCGACTTTCTAGCCAAGTAGACCATTCCGGTTATTTCACTGCTTTCATGTAAGCAACAGTTTGACTGACATGTATAATTTGTGCCGATCAAGATCGTCATTCCAACCCGAACTTGCCCGAGTTGCAAAACAGGCACTTGTTACAGTCAAAACCGTACAATTTCTTACAAAACCATACAAATGATCAAGAAATTGTACGGTTTTTGCCTGTGACAGATGCCTGTTTTGCAACTCTGATCCCAACTCTGTCATAATGCAGTTCAATCAATATGCAACTGTGAAAAAGATCACTAAAAAACATCATAAAGTAAACGCTATTAACCTTGATCTTGAGCGTCCGACAGTTTTTGCCCACTTGTCGTAATTTCCAGTTTTTTTTTCTGCACATTTTTTTTTTGTTTGTTTGTTTTAATTTATTTAACTTTTCATTGAAACAGATATATTTAAAAATAAAAAAAAGACTTAGCAAAAAAAATTATAAATCTATATTCGCAGCTAATTAGCTTATTGGATGTGATGATATTAATGATGCTGAAAGCAAAAGTGTTAATATGGAATAAAATACGGTATTAGTCATATCATGTGTGGTATTATTGAAATGAGTTTTTGTGAATGTATATGTCAAGTGGTAATATGAGAGGATTTAGTGTGGATTATCAAGTGTTTTATTGAATTGTTTGGTGAATTTTTGGAATATTTTGCGTGTGATATTGAAGAACATTTGAGTAATTACAATAAATAATAAATTTGGGGGTTCTAAAGTAACGATTGTTTGTAATTTAACGGAATAAATATTAAAATTAACGGATTTTAAAATTTGAAGAATAACGACTTTTTAAAATTTTGAAAAATAACCGATTTTTGAAATTTGAAAAATAACGAATTTTTAAAGTTTGAAAAAACACGTCTTTTGGATACTTGAAAATTAACAGCTTTTTGAAATTTGATATTTAAAATGTGAAAATAGCCACTTTTTGAAATTTGTTAAATAACGGATTATTAAAATTTGAAAACCAACATTTTTTGAAATTTGAAAAGTAACAGATTTTTAAAAATTAAAAACCGCCTTTTTGAAATTTTTAAAAATTACCGACTTTTTAAAATTTTAAAAAATAACGAATTTCTATAATTTTGAAAAATTTGAAAATTTGCAATAAAAAATTTTGAGGAATAACAAACATTTTGAAATTTAAAAAATAACAAATTTTCAAAATTTGAGACTTTTTAAAAATTTAAAAAATAACGAATTTTTAAAATATAAAAAAATACCGAATTTTGAAAAATAAGAATTTTAAAATTTAAAAAATTTTTGAAATTTGAAAAAATAACGGTTTTTTTGAAATTTGAAATTTTTTTTATTGGCAATAAGAATTACAAGAATTTTCCACAACATTTTTGAAGTATTGAGTTATTTATTACTAAGTCCATTGGATTTTATAGCTCACTACCCAAAACAATAACATTCCTACACCTTCCCAACATGTCTCCCCATCTCAACATGGACAGCTAATTGCAAAATAATTATTTTAAACTGAGAACATAAATCATTCAACAGAATTAAATTCTAAATTGAGAAATTAATAATCTCTTTTTTTATTTCCACAAGTCGTATTTCATCATATCAATTTCAATTAATTGCACGTCATGTAACCATTTATTGGATGTCCGATATGCTACTGAGAGCAATTTTTATTGCAATACCACGTGCTTTTTTTAGCATCAACGGCACTTGAAGGAATTTCACTTTTTTATTGTATTTTTTCTATCTTTTTATGTACATAAGCTATTATCGTATGAATGTGATACTCAACTACAAGATTACTTCATTCTTGGACTTCTCATGCTGACTGATTGTTCATATTCTGATGTGAGATGTCTGGAATGTTAAGAATTTTTGGGAATTTTTTGGAATTCCGTTAATATTTGTCATCATCTTGCAGCTTATCTACCCAACCTTGCACATTCATATCTAAAAATAATACACATTATTTCCTTAACATGCTGAAAAAAAGTTCAAAAACCTCACATTTATTTTACATTTCTTCTTTCTACAGGTCTCATAAAGTACGGCATTTCATCGCTGATTGTAATCATAACTTCATGTGCCATAGCAATCATTGATCCTTTAGAAAGAATTATTGAAAGTGTAAGTATAATTTATTATCATATGCCTGATCATAGGTCTATAAACTTATGGGGTGTTATGTGGATGATGTAGAGGTTTCTGAGATGCTGAATTGTTGGAATGGAGATCTTGTAATTGCCTGTCAGTGGTAAATCATTAGTAGTTCAGTAGTTAGGAGCAATACAGAAAATTTGTAACTTATGTAAGACAATTTGCCATTTAGTCGAGGAGCTCCGGATAGCTCAGTGGTAGGAGTATGTGACTGTTAATCGGAGGACGTGGGTTCGAGTCCCAATCAGGATTCGATATTCGGAATCGTACTTTTTCTGTTAGATTATGTCAGATCATGTCCATTCCATGACTAGAAGAAGAGATTTTCCAGTCAAGTATGCATTTTAGACAGCCTACGTTTAAAACGTGGAATTGACACAGAGTCAGCATGATTACATGCTCGATATCAAATTTTCAGCCTTTTTCTCTTACCATGAGGTGTTGAGGTAGAATATGCTTGGACTTTTGACTCGAAAAACCCTAGCAATTTAGGAATATTGTTCAAAGAGGGGTGAAGGGGACCCCAAATCTAACCCTCCTTCACACTTATCACCTCACGTTACCCTACCCACTTGGCACTGTTGTAGTTAAGTAGTCATGAAATCAGTTTAGCTCCCAAATTGCCAAAAATTCAAGTGTTACTAAGAATATTGCCCAAAGAGGAATGAAGGGTTCGATCCCAAGTTCAGCTCTCCAATCCAGCATTCTCTACACTACCACTTACCATAACACACCCTAGTATACTTAATCCACCAAATTTTCAAAAATCTAACAATTTTCTAATTTTTTTTCTTAATTCACAGCAACTCCAAGTGAGGCCTGGCACATATCTCTACAATGTGTGGGAAAAGCCACCACTAGAAGTATTTTTAAAAGTTTACATATTCAACATCACAAATAGCGAAGAGTTTCTAAATGGAAGCGATAAGAAACTAAAAGTTGAAGAAGTCGGTCCATATGTTTATCAGTAAGTTAAGTCCACTTATTGAGTCCATTTTCTACCATTAAGTACGTTTTTACAACCTACAGGGAATTTCTTATTAATGATAATGCAACATTCCATGAGAATGGCACAATGAGTTACGTGCCAAAGCGACATTGTGTCTTTGTACCTGAACGATCGATTGGTGATCCAAAAAAGGATTTTATTTTGGCACCAAATCTTGTTGTACTTGCTGCATCAACGGCATCAGCAAAATTATCGACATATGCTGCGTTCGGTGTGTCCATGCTGATTAAGACAATGAATGCAAAGCCTATAATAAGACTGACTGTTGATGAATTTATGTGGGGCTATGATGATAATTTAGTTAAATTAGCAAATAATATTGTACCGAATTTTATTACATTTGAGAGATTGGGAATTTTGGATCGGGTAAGGATGATAATTTTGATGCCTGATGAGGGACATGAGATTGATGAAATGGCATGTTGCACCATAGTGGACGACATGTTGCACCATAGTGGACGGCATGTTGCACTATAGTGGACGGCATGTTGCACCATATTGGACGGCATGTTGCACTATAGTGGACGGCATGTTGCACCATAGTGGACGGCATGTTGCACCATATTGGACGGCATGTTGCACCATAGTGGACGGCATGTTGCACCATAGTGGACGGCATGTTGCATCATATTGGACGGCATGTTGCACCATAGTGGACGGCATGTTGCACCATAGTGGACGGCATGTTGCACCACCATGTTGCACCACATTGGACGGTGGACGGCATGTTGCACCATTGTGGACGACATGTTGCACCACATGGACGACATGTTGCACCAAAATGGACACCCTGATGCTTTGTGCCACAATTCTTCTACATAAACTTTCCTTAAACTTCACTCTCCATCCCAACAAAAATACCATTTCACACTCACATCCCTCCCCAGGCAATGTTCTTCATTGACAAATCATTTTGAACTTTACATTAATTCACAGCTATTCGATGAAGGCCACAACGTTGTTTCAATGATTTTACCAGAAGGTATTGAACTGTTGAATAGAAAAAAGCTTCAGGAGGAGAAAGAGAAGCATGAATTAAGAATGAAAGAAAGGCAAACAATGGAAACAGAAGAGCATGTAGAGACGCTTGAAAATAGTATTGCATCGGCATTGGTTGCTGAAACGGCATCGGATGTTGAATATGATGACGATTATGATCGATTTAATGAGATACCAGCGATGGATTTGAAGGTTGAGGAGCCAAAAGTGATTGAGGATGAGAAGCCAGTCAAGGAGGAAGTTAGGGAATATTCGATAGATAAGTGGAATGGCTCGCCGGGACTGAATGTTTGGGGCTACAACAACACTGATAAGTAAGGAATTTAATTATGTCAATTGACTATCTGTAGCTTAATATCTCTCATTCTACTCATAGCAACCATCCATGTGCAGTCTTGCAAGGTGCCTACGACGGAACTTTATTCCCAAAACGTTTCAAAAAAGACGATAAATTCTTCATTTACCGCAAGGCTTTCTGCCGTAAACTAGCAATCCATTATTCTCACACCGCAAAACTCGATGGTATTGAGGCGTATTGGTTCAAATTAGCTGATAATGCATTTGATGATAAAATTGATGATCCGGAAACTATTTGTTATTGTAGTGGAGAGAAGACGTGTCCAAAACGTGGTTTGGGGAACATAACACCTTGTTATTATAGTAAGTATGAGGCATATTATTTGCAAATGGATTATCAACATTCAATTTATGTCGATTTCTAATTGAGCTGTCATTAGTTTGGCCTTCGGGATATTTGCAAAGTGCGTGTTGCAAATATTCTTTTGTATAGGAAGGATTTAAAGTATTTTTGGTACTTAGACTGGTTCTTAGACTCAACCTAGACTCGACCTAGACTCAACCTAGACTCGACCTAGACTCGACCAAGACTCGACCTAGACTCGACCTAGACTCGACCTAGACTCGACCTAGACTCGACCTAGACTCGACCTAGACTCGACCTAGACTCGACCTAGACTCGACCTAGACTCGACCTAGACTCGACTAGATCAGACTAAATACAACTCTAATCCATCACTAAGTCACTATACAGCTAAAACTCCTTAAGATTACCCAATTCTAATCTCACCAACCTTACCACTTTTAGATCTCCCAATTGCCGTATCACTTCCACATTACTACAATTCCGATCCATCACTTCTGACAGAGATTGACGGTCTACATCCGGAAAAAGAGAAACACGAATCAGTGATTGCAATGCAGCCTGTAAGTTAATCAATTTTTCTATTGTCTTCAAACAGCTTATTTGTGCATAATCGTAATTATGTTGTCTGTGCATTTATAACATTTTCTATTTATGTCTCATAATCCTATTAAGGAATTGAAAATTGCTGGATTGCTGCAATATCAATAATTTATGTAGTTATGATTACAGTAAATATTAATGTCTGTTATTCTATAGTCGTATTTATGGGATATTAAAAGTTGGCCGTATGATAATGGAATTAAGCATTGATGCTGTGGATTGACTTTGTTGGGAAAGTTGGAGTTAGTGGTGTTGCTGTTGGGTCAAGGACAGGGATTGGGAATGTCTGGATGGGATTCAAACCCATGTCCAACCCATGAAGTAATGAGATTCGAATCCATGTCCAACCCATGAAGGAATGGGATTCGAACCCATGTCCAACCCATGAAGGAATGGGATTCGAACCCATGTCCAACCCATGAAGGAATGGGATTCGAACCCATGTCCAACCCATGAAGGAATGGGATTCGAACCCATGTCCAACCCACGTCCTATGACATTTGGACGCATGCTCCTACCATTGAGCTATCTCGGGATACTCGATTGTTTGGCAGTCGACTGTCTATATCCCCTTTACTACTGCATCCCCATTCGTATACCACTAACATCCCATTCCAATAATCTCAATGCCTAACTATTGATTTCCTGGAATATTGACACGTTGTCACAATCATGTTGGGCACGTGAAATTCAAATATTTTCATTAATTGTTATTCAATATTGTCAATTATTCATTTATATGATAATTAAAAGATACACTTTGTGGAGCACGTTACACATAAAAAAAAAGAATCTTGTTCAATTAAACACAGATCAAGCTGCTGTATTATTAGTTCAGATTCATTTATAATTTATTTCATTTTTTTTTTACAACCTAAAACAGAGAATGGGAGTTCCAATTAAAATAACTTCACGTATTCAGCTCAATTTGATGAATGGCGAGACAAAGTTTAATACACAAGTGAAGAGATTTGACCACTTGACGGTGCCAATTGTGTGGATTGAGTGTGTAAGTTGAAAAAAATAGAGGTTGTTCACTTATGGTGTTGTGCATTTTAGGAATTGTGGCTGTAGCTGTAATGGAGAATGAGTGCATCTTCATGGTATGGTGATTGGATCATGGTGCTATGTGGATGTGATTGTTGTACTACCTCTACCATTACTGCTGTCTCTAGCCTTACCATTGCCCAATCATTACCCTTACCTCTACCCTTACTACCTACCCCTAAACCCTTACTCCCTACTCCTACCTTTACTCCCCACTCCTATCCTTAATGCATATCCCTACCCTTCGTCCCTACATACCCTTAATCTCAACCCCTACCCTTACTCCTTATCCCTACCCTTACTCCTTATCCCTACCCTTACTCCCTATCCCTACCCTTACTCCCTACTCCTATTCTTACTTCATATCCCTACCATTACCCCTACCTCTACTCTTACCATTACCTCTGCGTCTTCCCTTACCCCTATCTCTACCCTTACTCCCAAGTTATGCAAATGGGTATGAACCAAGAGTAGAGGTAGGGGTAGGGGCAGGTGTATACCGAGACACCAAATCCCGGACACCTAAATCACTGCCAATACTCTGCGAAAAGGAATCTTACCTTTAATGCTCTGAGTGCCATCACCTGTGAACAACCCCACCCTTCCTAAATCCACAAAAATTCTAATCTCACCTCTCATTTCAGGCTGTCGAAAGGCTCCAGTTCTCACTCAACATAATTTTAATAACAGCATTCATAATCCTACCGATCATGCAGAAGCTCATCATTTACATCCTAGCATTTATTGGAGCAGCTGGTATTGCCCTTTGTGCACTCAAATATTTCCTATTTTGTGACTTACCGGATAACAAAAAGTCAATAAAATATACAGCTGTATTTCCATACATTAAACGTGAAATGGCTAAATTTGAGGAAAAGGAACGAGACATGCTTCAACGAGTGGATTCAGTCTAATGAAATGGAACATGATGTTCGTCACGTTTAGCAACTCAATTTAATGGAATATATGCCAACGTCTTCATTCCTTTCCCAATATCCTGCACTTTAGTTTAATGTATAGTCGTAAAAAATTGTGATACTTTAGGTTTTTAAGCAGGTTTTAGGTCAATAATTGTTTTTTTTTTATATTTTTTAGTTTTTAAAAACTTTCTATAAACTTCCTATACAAAATTCAATAGCTTTAGAGCTTTTAAAGCTTAACAAAATTTGAAAATGTGCAATCCGAATTCTGACAGAATTTTATAATTTTATTGAAAAAAATTAATTTAATTATTTATTATTTTATGAAAAATACTAACTTAATTAATTTTTAATTTTTTTATTTGTGCGACGTAAATTATAAAGGATTTATGCTTAATTTGTTTATAAGTGTGGTGTCGGAGAGCTGAGTGGGAGTTGAGGCAGAGTTGCAAAACAGTCACCTGTGATAGGCAAAAACCGTACAAATTCTTGATAATTTGTATGGTTTCGTAGCAAAAAACCAAATAAATTATCAAGAATTTGTACGGTTTTTGCCTGTCACAGGTTCCTGTTTTGCAACTCTTTTGTCAGTTTTGCCAGTGCTAAAGTAAGACCTTTGTAGCTGAGTAATTAAACCATAGAACTATGAAAAGCTCCAAGTGGTCACTACCCACCTACATGTAGCATCTACATGTCATTAAAATAGAGACAAGTACCCTAACAGATAATAAACGCACTACTCTAAATGAGCGTGCTCGTGATAATACTCTGTCAATATATATATCAGCATAAGCTACTTGTCTGTTCGGCATATAGGCATGGCCATAATTCATACAACGCTCACGACATCACAACAAGTGCTTCGGATACTAGCTTTATATCTTTTTTTGTTAGACTTTTTGAAGTCGTACTTAAGGATGATGGCAGAAGCTTCGCGAGGAGACTTCTGGTAGGGCTTTAGTTGACTACACGTGGGTGTCACGTGAGTGCTACAAGGGTGCCACAGAGTGTCTCATGGAGTGTCATGTGACTGCTACGTGGGTGCCACGACAGTGCTACGTGGGTGCACATATGGGTGTCATGTGACTGTTACATGGGTGCCACGGAGTGTCATGTGACTGCTACGTGGGTGCCACGTAGGTGTCACGTGGTGTCACATTAAATGTCAAAATTAGTGATTCAAAAAGTCTGAATAATTTGTTTATTTTTGTCATGAATCTAGAATTTTAAAATCAAAACGAATCTCAATTAAATTCTCTAATATTAAAAATAATTTAAATAATAAGTGGAGTAGGAGAGCATAAAATTGACTCATAAATTTAACAACATAACGAAACAGGAAGTGACATTGTGACAATAATTAAGAACAAAATAAAAATTGAATAATTTTTTTATATATTATTTAAAAAAATCTCTTTTATTTAACTTTATGAATTAAATAACATGATTTAATAAATTAAAACAAAATCAAGCTAATCACTAAATTATTAATGTAATTAAATTGCAACAGTTGATATAAATTTTTAAATTTTAAATTCATATCGCACTTAATATGAATAAATAATGGTAAATTCGATAAATTATCGTACAATAATTGAAAAATCATCAACAAGCCAAAATAAATAATTTAAATTCTCAAATTTTCCACTTAAGAATATTTTTACAGTTTCATAAAATTATGAAAATTTTCATTTAAATATATCACATGTTGCATATACAATTCATTTTATTGCTCGTGACAATTGAAAATATTTTTCATTATTCGAAAATTACTTAAAATTATTAATATATTTGTTCTAGGGTTGAATAATCTTATATTTGTAAGGTAACAATTTTATTTTTGTTGTAATTTTTCTAAAAAATGGCAAGAATTTTTATGAATGTGGTTTGTCAATTTTAGAAAGTTAAAAATTCTTATTTTAATTTTTTTTAAATTTAAATAAATTTATGAATTTGTATTTTAGAAAAGAATCAAATCAAAAATTGAAATTTAAAAAATTTGAAATCTTGAAATTTAAAATTAAAAAAAAATTTAAACTTTTAAAATTTAACAAAATTTGAATTTTGAAGTTTAAAAGTTAACAAAAATTAAAATTTTAAAATTAACATAAATTTGAGTTTTGAAATTTAACATTTAAAATTATTTAATTTTTTTTGAAATTTCAAATTTAAAATTTGACTTTAAAATTTAAAAGTTAACAAATGTTGAAATTTAAAAATTAACAAAACTCAATTTTCAAAATTTGAAATTTAACAATAAAAGTTTTGAAATTTAAAATTAAACAAAAATTTTGATTTTAAAAATTTAAAATTTAACAAAAATTTGAATTTTGAAATTGAAAAAAAAAGTTTAACATTTAAGAAAAATTTGAATTTTTAAATTTGCAAAAATTTCAACATTGAAATTCAAAATTTTATGAAAATTTGAATTTTAAAAAATTTCAACAAAATATTCAATTGACAAACACATTCTTCAATATTTTTATAAATTAATAATAATACTGTCATCAAATAATACTTAAAAATTATTAACATTTAAAAAATACCCAAAAATCTCCCCACCCTGCATCAACATTTTTCAATAATTTCTGATAAATTCCTTCATAATTAATTTTAATTCATATGTTCTGGCTTCTGAAACAATAAACCTACAATTTATATACATCCAATCATCATTATTCATTCATTTAAATTTTCATATTCATTCACACGTAATATTTTCATCCTCATATGCCCATCGTCCACACACATTCAACATGAACCGCATCAAAAGTTCATTTCCATTTTAATTATTTCGAATAACATTATCGATCCAATTTCGGTAATATGCAACGTTCGTAAATACATCAGCATATCCTTCTTTTGCACATCCCGAACCGAAACTCGTTATGCCAACGAGTATCCAAGGACCATTTTTATCTAATTTACATTGAAGGCCGCCACCTGCAAAAAAGATTTTGGAGATGAATTTATGTACATTTATCTAAATTATTCAATAATATTACCTGAATCGCCGATGCATGAGCCACCGGTTCCGTCTAGTCGTCCCGCACATAAATGCTGTGCGTTATTTAAGGACACGTATCCTGAATAAACATCGTCGCATCTGTATTGAAATTAAAATTGATTGAGTTTTAATGCAATGGGAATATTAACGGTTGTGAAGATGACCTTGTGGGTGATTTTGTGGGAATTTAATGTTTTTTAGATCAAAATTTGAAAATTTTAAAATTATTAAAAATTTCAAGATCAAATTTTGAAGAATTTCAAAATTTTCAAGATTCAAATTTTTGAAATTTCAAAATTCAAAATTTGAATTCAAAAAATTTTAAGAAGATCAAAATTTAAAAATTTCAAGATCAAAGTTTAAATATTGCAAGATCAAAATTAAATATTTTAAGATCAAAATTTTAAAATTTAAGATCAAATTTTAAAAATGTCAAGATCAAATTTTAGAAATTTCAAGATCAAATTTAACAAATTTCAAGTCAAATTTACAAATTTTAAGATCAAATTTTGAAAATTCCAAGATCAAATTCTAGAAATTTCAAGATCAAATTTTTAAAATTTCAAAATTCTCAAGATCAAATTTCAAAAATTTCAAGATCAAAATTTTAAAATTTCAAGAACAAATTTAAAATCAAATTTTAAAATTTTTAAGATCAAATTTCAAGTTTAAGAATTTCAAGATCAAAATTTCAAATATTTCAAGATTCAAAGATTCAAATTTTAAAAATTCCAGATCAAATTTCAATTAAAAATTTCACTATCAAATTTTCAAAATTTCAAGATCAAAATTCGAAAATTTTGAAAGATTTCAAGATCAAATTTTTAAAATTTCAAGATCAAAATTTAAAAAATTTTAAAATTTCAAGATCAAAATTACTAAATTTCAAGATCAAAATCTCCCAATTTCACACAAAATCCCCAAAAGCAACAAAATCTTCATCCATAAAATATAGCACAAATTCCTTACTGTTGCATGTTGTGAATCGGAACATCAATTTTCAATAGAACATCCGACAAGTCACCCCTTTCCATCCACTTTCCCCATCCAACTGTCCAACAGTCATAATAATCGATTGATGAGCTCGTTGGCTGCTTATCCTTTGCACTCATAAACAATTCATAATCCTCAGGATTTGTTGGCCGACGATGCAAAAATTTGTCATTTCGTCGATGATTCTTCTTCGGAATTGACGTCGAATTTCTCGTAAATTTACTACTGCTCATAATTTTTGTCTTATTAGCACTGCTGGCATCATCAGATCTTAATTTAGTTTTTGGACTTTCCTTTCTTGCAATCTCATTTCGATTTACTTTTTTGATTTTATCCATCAATGACTTAACATTCGATGACGAATCCAATTTTCTTAAATAATTTTCATTTCGATCAAGATTTAATAAATTATCATCATTATCATTCCATTGGATTGACGTTAATTTGGTAGGTGGTGGTCCATTACGTGTCGGATTGATTTTGGTGTGACTCGATGATGGCAAAAAGATTGTTCGGACACCCGATTTTGGTGATAAATTTGCGGCTCTTGAGAGCTTCATGAGAACTAAAATTGGAAGAAAATATATCAAAAATGTGTAAAAGAATTTGAGGTTAGGGGCTGTTGGCTTGTTACGTAACGAGGAGAATTGACTTTTTGACATAAATCATTTCTCTCCCTCTCTTCTCTCTCTTCCCTCTCTTCTCTCTTCCTCTCTTCCTCTCTTCTCTCTCTCCCCTCTCTTCTCTCTCTTCTCTCTTTCGTCCCTCTCTTCTCTTTCTTCTCTCTCTCTTTCCTCTCTTCCCTCTCTTCTCTCTCTCTCTTCCCTCTCTTCCCTCTCTTTCCTCTCTCTCTCTCTCTCTCTCTCTCTCTTCCCTCTCTCTTCCCTCTCTTCCCTCTCTCTTCATTCTCTTTCCTCTCTTCCCTCTCTTCCCTCTCTTCCCTGTCTTAACTCTTTTCCCACTCTTCTCTCTCTTCTCTCTCTTCTCTCTCTTCTCTCTCTTCCCTCTCTTACCTCTCTTCCCTCTCTTCTCTCTTTCCTCTCTTTCTCTCTCTCTCTCTTTCTCTCTCCCTCTTTTTCCTCTCTCTCCCTCTCGCTCCCTTTCTCTCACTCTCGCTCCCCCTTGCTCTGCCGCCTCCCGCTCTCATCGTATCCCCATCTCTTAAGAACGTTACGTAACAAGTGTACAACCCCCGAATCCACATACTCACCTAAATCATTTTTAAAGTGTCGATATTTTTCATGCATAACAATTTTATCGACTGGAATTCGTTGCTCGTAGCCCGTCTCAACTTTACGATTGTTTTCACCAAGTACAACTGTCCATAGGGCAGGTAGTGGCAGGTTGAATAAATCACTGCGGATATAAAAGAATTGTTATTACTGATTTTGTTTTCTGTGTTCAAATGAAATGGAAGAAATGCTTTAAGTTATTGAGATTTATGGTGTTAATTTATAACTGCTGTGCGCTATGGATAGCTTGGATTTTTATTTTTATTTTTTTCGTTGTTGTTCATGAGAGATTATGGAGGAACATTTTTATAGGCAATTTATTGGATCTTTATCAAAAGAGTGGAGATTTGTATTTTTTTGTGAATTATCGGAGAATTTATGGAATTTTAATGTTTACAGCTGTAAATGGCTTAGGTAAAACAAACAATCAATGTAAAGAAGCTTAATTTATAGTTGAAAAATTCGAATTCAGATTGTAAGATTGAAGTTTAAGCTTAAATTATGGAAATTAAAGTCAAAAATTGAATTTGAACTGTCAAATCTAAGTTGTAGTTCAGAAATCAAACTATAAGCTCAAAGTTCAATCTTCAAGTTCAAAAACTGAATTTTAAAAAAATTACTAAATATTCAAAAATTGAACTTTGGGCTCAAAAATTGAACTTTGGGTTCAAAAAACTAACTCTTAAGTTCAAAGTTGAACATATTTAGTTCTAATTTATATTTTAGATTCAAATTTTTGAAATTAAGATTTGAATTTTAACCTTTGAGCTCTCAGACTTGTTTTTTTAGTTTAAAAAAATGAGCTTTAGGTTGAATTTTGGAGTTTTAGCTTTTAGAAATGAAATTCAAGCTCAAAAGTGAACTTCAGATTCGAAAATTGAACTTAAAAGTCAAAAATTGAACTTCAAGTTCAAAAGCTTAACTTCAAGTTCAAAAATTGAACTAAAAATTTAAAATTTGATCTTAAATTTCAAAATTAATTTTTAAGGTTCATAATTTGAAAATTTTAAGTTCAAACATTAAATTTAACGTTCAAATTTGATCTTCAAGTTCAATTTCAGAATTTATTAATCAAAATTAATCTCTAAACTCCAAAAAGTCATCATATTAAGCATGTCACTCAATTCACAAATCTCCAAATCTAATTACTTGCACTCCACTAACCCTCAAAACCCCCAACATTAACCTTGAACCTTTTTTTTCCTCTTAAATAAACTTGCAATTTCATTTCATGACCACAAATCTCAATTTCTTTCATCTCACATCTCCATCTCAGTCCCATACTCACTTATGAACACAATGTGCACTCGACACAACCCAATATTTATTTATAAGCACGCCACCACACCAATGACCAATGAATCCAAGTGATGGATGTAACAATTCCAACGATGCTTGCCATCCAAATTCACCATCGCGTGTTGGATATCCATACATAATTTTTGGTTGTCTTGCTGTTGAATTCCTTCGATGTTGATGCTTATTGGATTTCGATTTGGCTGCAAAAGCTGAGAAATATAAAGAA
The DNA here is from genome assembly GCF_022539635.2 of Chironomus tepperi. Lineage (NCBI taxonomy): Eukaryota > Metazoa > Arthropoda > Insecta > Diptera > Chironomidae > Chironomus > Chironomus tepperi. Next base: position 816,851 of record NW_027226572.1, read on the forward strand.
AATATAAATGTAAATATTAGCAGATTAACGAGGAAGAGAAAGGAAATTTGAAGCTTTATGCTGAAATGTTTTTGTCATAGCATAATGCGCATCTATAATCGTGATTGTCTGCATAACAATAAGAGAGTCAATAATAATAATAAAATTTCAAATGCCAAAAAGCTTTATTAATGATGAAGATTAAAGGTTGACGTACAGGGGGGTGTAGCCACCTCCCCCCTCTCCGAGAATTCGAAAATTTGTTGTAACGGTTTTTTATTTTCAAATTTTTTGTTTGTCTTTTTTAAAAAAATATTCAAAAAATAACGGCCATGACCCCTCCCCCTACTCCCCTAGTGACGTAACTTTTGAACAATTTCCCACAATTGAAAGTAAAGATCGTTAGCATTTCAAGCTTCTTAACTGTAGCTAAATAGACATTTTGATACTTTCACTGATACATTGCCGTTGGTCGTATCTCTCTTTCTTTTATTTTTCCTGTTCATTTTTGCACTGTATGGTGCATTATTGGTACTCAATGGTTCAACATCAAATGAAATGAAATATGCACATTACTTGATTTCAACTGCTTGAATTTATTTTTGTTGAAGGAAATGAAAATTATTTTTATTTTTTTTTATGGTGCAAATTTCTCTGGAATAGAAAACTATTGATCATGTTATGTCATGATGATCAGCTGTGGGGATTTTAAATTATATATGGTTATTATTATTTTGTTTTGTAGATTGACAGGTATTGGAAATAAAAGTTTGCATATGTAAATGTCAGTGATGGACAACCTCATATTTCATGTTGCACAACTTGAAGATATGCCTCGACCAAAATCGCACATGGCATACTGTTCAGGGCATTTCCAATCAATTTTAGAATTCATAAAATTGCCTGGCATAACCCAAGAGATACGATGCGGTAAACTACATTTCTTTGCAGTGAAATGGAGTCATGGTATCGTCAAACCAACTTCCGCGCGTCTATGGGATTTAAAGTATTTCCAGGAAGTTATGACTCTGAATCGGTACCGCCTTTTCTTCCCTAGCCATTCAGATCAGCTGTGATTCAAGGCCTCTCTCAGTTGAATTTAAAACTGATTATACTCTGGCCAATTTTCAATTTCAATTCAGTGTGTCAATAGCCTCCAAGAATTCTTTGGCCTCTCTCGTACCTTGTTATTAGGTATCAATTTCGGTTATAATCGGATTTAAGATCAATTATTCGAGTTGTGCGAATTAGGTGTGTCTGCAATAATTTCAATCAAACGCTTTGTTTTTCTCATTCAATACCTGATCTGGAATGTGATTCCGAGAATGTCGATAAAGTTTGTATAGTCAAATAACCCCTGATAGCTCAGTAGTATAAGCATGTAATCAGAAGTCGGATGAATAACGAATCCCGACTGGAACGTTAGTTCGAGTCCTACAAACGGATCTTGAGTCATGTGTTCAAGTCTCATTAACGGAACCCTGAACTTGGGTTCGAGTCTCACTCCGAACGTGGGTCCGAGTCCCACTCTGAACGTGGGTCCAAGTTCCACTCTGAACATGGGTTCAAGTCCCACTCTGGATCCGTTATTCAAAATTCTACTTTTTCAATCAGATCAACAGCAACTGAGCTCGATTTAATGAAAAGCTTGAATCAATAAATTTGAAAAAATAACTCAACACTTTCATTTCATAACCTTTAAATGCAGCAAATGCTGAGCCAAGTGTGAGAAATATTAATTATCACAAACTAATTGCGCCTTAAATCAAATCCAATAAATCCCGTACCCAACTTTCCTTATTTTAACATTTTCATTTAAGAAGTGAATTTATTCACTTATTCATGTAAAAGCAATAATCATCATCATCATCATCGGTAAGGCAATCATTATTGTGAATTTCGTTCAATTAGAAGTACATACAGTGTTGCTGCTGCATAAGAAACAATCGAGAATTTATTCCGATTATGAAATTTCATTCCTTTATTTCTCTTTTTTCTTCAATAACTAAATAAATCCATTAACTATAGCTATAGCTTTTGTTGTTGTTGTTGTTGCTGTCTATCTCGTTATTTCCATTATTACTGTAACTAAAGCAACAATGCACAGTGCTCTATGAATTTAATGAGTTATTATATTTCAATTTTTTCAGCTACCAGGCTACTTCAGACAGCAAATGTTTAATGAATGAAATTATTTGGATCATAAAGATAAATGGCTTGCATGCTGTGGTGCTGAAATGTTTCACTAACACTTCCAGTCTTTATGATTGATACAGCAATGTGATGTGGAAATTTCATATTTACATTGTCAATCAGAGCGACAGTTCGTGATGGTGAGTAAACTGATGCCACATGATTACCGTCGAGGAAGATTTTATAGCCGCTGATGCCATGATAGTGCAGGACACTCCAATGAATTATGGCGCCAAAATTGTTACGTAATGGAACTACATCGGTGATGGATATGAAAAAATTTGAATTACTTGGCACTAAAGTCATCGATGTGGATGAATTGCTTGGAACTAGTGACATGACGCTTTGGGATGGTTTGATGCCTTTATCGATTGGACATTTGCCACAATTGCATCCATTTGGACATGCTCGTGATGGAAACCAAGTTTCTGACTCGTCGTCAGTCTTGTCTCGGTCATTTGTCACATCGTCGCTGCCACGTCGTGTAATTGATTGTAATGATGTAATATAATCAGCTTGATTGTCATTTGATTTGATTAATTCGATTGATGATGACTTGTTGACAAGCTTGTTCTGGAATATTACAATCTGTGATGGAACTGGATCGGAATTTTCAGACATTAATGCTTCGCGGAGATTCTGTGGAACTAATTCGTCGTCTAAATCAAATAAATAGTTGCGGTGGAAGTATTTTGCTGTGTTTAATGATTTTGAATAGTAGAGCTTCTCGGTTAGGTCGAATGACATTTTATGATGGAATTAAATTGCAGGAGAAATTTTTTGTTTGTGATTTTCAAAATTTGAATTTAATTTGTTTTAGAATTCCATGGTTGCTGTGATTATTTTATTTGAATGATCAAATATTTAAATTTCAACGGTTTTTGAAAATTTAAATTTTAACTGAATTCAAAATTTTTAATTTCAACGGTTTTTTTGAAAGTTCTAATTTTAACGGGTTTGAAAATTTAAATTTAACGGATTTTAAAAATTTCAAATTTTAACGATTTTAAAAATTTGCAAAATCCAAATTCAAAATTTTGAAAATTCATATTTTGAATAAAAAGGATTTAAATATTTAAATTTTAACAGATATTAGAAATTCAAATTTTTACCATTTTTGAAAATTCAAATTTTATTTCTATTTAAAATTTTAAATTTCAAATTTTAAAAATTCAAATCTCAGCATATTTTAAAAATTCTAAATTCATCAATTTTCAAATTCTAAATTTAAACAATTTTCAAATTTTTACGGTTTTTGAAAATTTCAAAATATGAACTTCAAATTGTTGCTATGATCATTATTTCAATGATTTTTAGATATTATTATAAAATCTTCAATTTTCCCTTGATTTATTCCAACTTTCATAAATCTCCATACCTAAATATGCACAATACAACTGCATTGTAATAAATGACCACTATTTAAATAGCCTATTAGCAAGCTCATCCACAAAAGACCTTCACAAACCGTCAAATTAACATAAAATTACCTCATTCATGGTGATTCCTCCCCAAAAAACATCATTACTCATCCAATCAATCAAAAAAAATTTTTAATCCATTAAAATATCAATAAAATTTTCTCATAAAATGCAATCAAATTACACAGCTCGAATGGCTCATCATTCATTTCACTTTCAATGGTCATTCCGCATAATATTTTATGAAATATCATCATTTGACCATCCATCGATGATTATCATGCTGTGCTATATTAAACATCAATTACAATGAAGCTCTTTGTCGTCATGAGCACGACAGTAAGTGGAATCGCTATAATAATAATTACGAAATTTCTTCTACAAACAACATCCAGCTGCTCGTCTTCTTCACCATGCTGCCTGCCTGACTTTAGTGCTTGTAATATTTGTAGAACGATAAGCATTCATGATGCACATAAGTTCATGTGTTACTACTTCATAATCATCATCATCCTCTTCTGTCGTATTTCCCCATACTCATTCGTTGTCATTGTCGATACTATTAAGGGAATTGTCAACATGGATGTGAAGAAGTTGTTAAACGTTTCCGATTACGCCTCTTAGTTTTCTGTTTCTATGTTTTTCTTTTGAGCTTTGTTTTGTGGTAGATTGAGAAGGTTTGTTGACGGTTTGGAATTGTTTTGGCATTGTTGGTCAAAAAAATGAAATTTTTAACGGTTTTTGAAACTTGAATTTTGTCGAATTTAGAATTTTAAATTTTAACGATTTTTCGAAATACAAATTTTTTCCAATTTAGAATTTTTTCGAAATTCAAATTTTTTCGGTTTTGAAACTTCAAATTTTATCAATTTTTTGAAATTAAAATTTGTCGATTTTCAAATTCAAATTTTGTCGATTTTAGAATTTCAAATTTTTACGATTTTTCGAAATTTAAATTTTGTTAATTTTAAAATTTCAAATTTTAATGTATTTTCGAAATTCAAATTTTGTCGATTTTAAAATTTTGAATTTTAACAATTTTTCGAAATTCAAATTATGTCGGTTTTAGAATTTCAAATCTTAACGATTTTTCGAAAATTAAATTTTTTTCGATTTTAAAATTTCGATTTTCAACAATTTTTGAAGTTCAAATTTTGTCGATTATAAAATTTCGAATTTCAACGATATTTCGAAATTCAATTTTTTTTTCGGTTTTAGAATTTAAAATTTTCGAAATTCAAAATTTAACATCTTTTTAAAAACTTAAATTTTAACGGTATTTAAACTGTTATACCTAAGAATGCGCTTCTACTTCCTCATCATCTCCCCAACTTCCACTAACTTCTTTTCATCTCTTTACAAACGATAAAATGCTTAAGATGTTTGACTCTTTTTCCTTATGTGAATATTTATCTAACACATAACAACGGTTGAATACTTTAAATACAAGCAGAAGAAAATAAGCAGAAGTAAAAGAAGTAAATGACAAAAGACCACAAAGCAACATTAATTTTCGCTTTCATCTAATTTCTACAGACGGTAATGAAAATTATATTCAGTTTTATGCATAACATGCACGGCAACTGCTTAACACGCGCAAACGTAAAAAAATACATTAAAGTTGTGAGAATATAATGCGGCAGTAGCTTATAATCTCGTAGTTGATGTAATGTTTTTGATTTGAGGTGGAATAAGAGGAGATAACCGCAAAAACAAACAGGTTAAAAGTTTGTAATTAAATTGATTTATGGGCGCATTTGGATGGGAAGCTTCTGCGTCATAATAAGCCTCAAAGGTGACTTCAGTAACAAAATTTCTGCTTCAAAAGTGACTTCAGTGACAAAATTCTGCCTCAAAAGTGACTTCAGTAACAAAAATTCTGCCTCAAAAGTGACTTCAGTAACAAAATTTCTGCCTCAAAAGTGACTTCAGTAACAATTTCTGCCTCAAAAGTGACTTCAGTAACAAAATTTTTGCCTCAAAAGTGACTTCAGTAACAAAAATTCTGCCTCAAAAGTGACTTCAGTAGCAAAATTCTGCTTCAAAAGTGACTTCAGTAAAAAAGTTCTACCTCAAAAGTGACTTCAGTAACAAAACTTCTGCCTGAATAGTGACTTTAGTTACAAAATTCTGTCCCAAAGGTGACTTCAGTAACAAAATTCTGCCTCAAAAGTGACTTCAGTAACAAAAATTACTTTATCTGAGCAATTTAAACCAAATTTTCAATGAAAACCGCTCAAATAACACTCAAGATGATTTATGGCATCCAAACCACCCAATCTGCACATCCAAAGCCATAAAAATAAATGCACAAAACGGAAATCGCTATGAATAAACGCAAAGTTTTCATAGAAAACGAAGCATAAAATCGATAATCAATACACAACATAGCATATTAATATCCAGAGAAATTGAAAACTGTTCGAGTTATTTTAAACCTTTTAAGTCAATTAAAAGTTACATGCACAGTACAGCATGAATAGCAACAACAAAATTATTATGTACGCATCCCATCCGCGTGTGTCATTTTAATGCACTGAATAATTGATTTTTATTATCCATTGTTGATTATGTGGTTAAAGGGCGGTTCCATTTTATGCTGTTTAATGAACTGAGAATGTTGAAAATTTTGTAATTTGTAAACGGGGTGCAATTAGTTAATCTCTAGGTGGTCTTTATCCTCTCATTTAGCGGAAGTATTCAATGAAAATTTTGATTTCATTTGCTTTGTATTGTTGTGTTGAAAGGGATTAAGCTGCTTAATTGAGGTTGTTTTGAAACATTTGAGTATGGATTTGAGTTTTAAAGCTTTAGAATTTATAGAAACTATTTTTGCTTCAAAAGTGCGTTCAGTAACAAAATTTTCTGCTTCAAAAGTGCATTCAGTAACAAAATCTTTTGCTTCAAAAGTGCGTTCAGTAACAAAATTTTTCGCTTCAAAAGTGCATTCAGTAACAAAATCTTCTGCTTCAAAAGTGCGTTCAGTAACAAAATTTTTCGCTTCAAAAGTGCGTTCAGTAACAAAATCTTCTGCCTCAAAAGTGCATTCACTAACAAAATCTTTAGTTTCAAAAGTGTATTCAGTAATAAAATCCTTTGCTTCAAAAGTGACTTCAGTAACAAAATTTTTCGCTTCAAAAGTGCATTCAGTAACAAAATCTTTTGCTTCAAAAGTGCGTTCAGTGACAAGATCTTTTGCTTCAAAAGTGTATTCAGTAACAAAATCTTTCGCATCAATTGTACATTCAGTAACAAAAATCTTCTGCTTCAAAAGTGACTTCAGTAAAATTTTCTGCCTCAAAAGTGCATTCAGTAACAAAATTTTTTGCATCAAAAGTGCTTTCAGTAACAAAATCTTTTGCTTCAAAAGTAACTTCAGTAACAAAATATTCTGCTTCAAAAGTGCGTTCAGTAACAAAATCTTTTGCCTCAAAAGTGCATTCAGTAACAAAATATTCTGCTTCAAAAGTGCATTCAGTAACAAAATCTTTCGCATCAATAGTGCATTCAATAACAAAATTTTTTGCTTCCAAAGTACGTTCAGTAACAAAATCTTTTGCCTCAGAAGTGCGTTCAGTAACAAAAATCTTTACATTTCCTGATCAGCCTCATTTTAATACCTCAAAAATATTTATATGCCCAAATACTGAACATATTATATGCATTTCCTCTTCTGTTTCTCATGTTAATTAATTTCTCTTTTCTATGCCATGCAATTTCAAAACTGTGCAGGCATTTTATATCTCGTCTCTAATTTATTCTGTAGTTCCGCATATACAAAAACTAACATAATTTTTCCACATAGCTGTTTGCCAAAAAAATAAGCATCGATTCATGCAACTTTTTCCTGCGGTTTTAGGAATGAAATAAAAAGAGAGTCGGAAAAAGATACAAAAAAAAGTAAAGCATTGAGTGTAAACATATAGGACCTTTAACATTTATTGGCATTCAACCAAACATTGTGTTTCCTATGTGCATTGGAAGCTTTATGCTGTGCAATATGAAGTTCTTGACATTGGGGAGATTGTAGAGTTGAAAAAAATGCAAAACGTTGTTTATATTTATTCAAATTTGAAGTTATGGCATGCAGAAGTGTTGTTTTGGGACAATTTGAGAATTTTTGAGTTGTTTATTGAAAAGTTAATCTTTTGAATTTTAAGGAATGAATTATTGATGTGTTAAATTTAGGTTATGAATAAGAATAGGTAATGCTTGAGTTTGGTGCTGTATCAGACATCTTAATAAGCCACTGAGGTGTCTTAACAAATATCGAGTCACATATAAGTGAATCTGTCAGAGCGGGAGTAAGGCTTCTATGGTCGAGTGGTTAGGCATCACAAATGATATCTGTATCACTCTTTTATGAGTGCGTGGGTTCGATTCCCTTCTGAGGCCAATCTCAAAATCATCATATAAATTGTGGTCGATATAACAAGGTTTTGCATAATGCTCACGACATTACTCCCAATCAGAAGAAATACGGTGTAGCAAAACGAGAAGTCAGCTCTTATGACACAATGAGAGTCTAGCCTGAAGTCTGATTCTATCGAATCTGTTCCCAGATTAGTGTCAAACCTACCTAAAGCCGTATTTTCGGATTTTTGGCATTTTCTACATCGTATGCATTGAGGATCTAAAAGCTTGTAGCTTAAGTGCTAGCTATGGTTTCATTAGAGCAGCCAAAGGGAAGACAACTTAGGTGACAAGTGACAAAATTGGCAGAATTGTGACACAAGAGTTAAAAATGTGACCAAAGTGACTTACTTAGTCATCTAAGTTGTCTGCCCTCCTGGGAGCAGCTAAATCTGAAAATCTCTTAATTTAAACTAGCTCTTTGCCTGATTCCTGAATAATTTGGTCAATTCTATCAAACACAATAACTAGAAATAGTTTGAAATTTACCGAAAGTCGCATGTTCAAGTGTAGCTCCAAAATCCATCAAAAGTTGCTTAACTAGCTTTTGAACCTCCATCAGCTTCACAATTAGTCACTTAATCCACAATTCCCTTCATATCTTCACCTAACATCACCACCATCTCATTCCATTCGATCATTAGCTCAACAAACCTTAAACAAATCCATTTATACCGCCACTAAACAACTAAGTACCAAGATCAACAAACGATAATTAAGATCAGATAAGACCAATCTTATTAATTTAAGTTACAGCAAAAATTACATAGCAAAATCAACAATTTCATCGGAATTAAACAAAGAAAATTCATTAATCGACATCTAAACTGGTTGGAATATTTTCGATAAAACAATCGATCATGAGATACATGCTACTTTTATGGTAATTGTCGATTGATCAGATGAAAAAACTTTCAAATACATAAATACAACACCTTTTATGTTTAATGAATTATACATAATCCTACAGATATTATGCGAAAGTACGGAAGTTACTATTTAAATGGATAATCTCATGATCGAATTTGTAGATAATCTATGTTTAGCATTTTGTGGTGGAATTGATTTATTGAAAAATAGTAATAATTGTTCAATAAGTTGTTTTAAGCAGGTATGTAATTGTTCCATCCGGTAAGAGATATTTATGTCTTAAATAATGAGCAGTCTTTGGGGGTTTATTGGGTAATTTAGATGGATTTTAGATTATTGAGTAAGAAGGTTGAGTTCGAGAATGTCGTGAGGCATTGTGTGAATCCTTGAAATTTGGACAATAATCTAGTGTGCCGCGTCACACAGATCACCCACCACTGATCTTCATAATGATTAAGAAAATCGGTCTTCGATGGGAATCGAACCCACTTCCTCATAACAAGAGTGATTCACATAGTCAGTCTGTTGCCTAACCTCTCGGCCACAGAGGTATTCCACACTCTCTGACAGAATTGCCTACATGCCTAACAGACAATTAATAATGTCTGCATGCTCTTTGGAAATTAGAAACTGGCAGAAGTTATCTAAAGACAGATCCAGCTTTCGACGAATTCTAAAAAGCAATGCCCCGTGCGCCTTCACAAAAAGTAAGTAATGTAAGCATGCTCTTTGTATGTTAAGGCATATGGCTCGATAGCCCCAGATACCACTCTGTTCAGACAACACAAATAAATAAAGCTGTTGCTGCAATTTTTCTAGCTTTAATTAGCAACTTGTTTAATAGAAAATCATACTTAATACAAATTCAATAACTCTTTTAAGTGCCAATCTAGAGCTGCTGCGAAATACAAAGTATCAAGCTACCTGGCTTCTTTAGCGACCGGTTTCTTGCTTACATCCTTGTAATTTGCTCTAGTTTGACTAGAAAATATCCAAAAATCCAGCTTTTTATTTCTATTTCATCTCATATTTCCAATATTCAGCATATAAATTCACAACTTTAACATCCCATCCCCAAAACTATCAAAATCATCTTCTCTGTCAACCCTTTACAACCAATGTCATTTCCGGTATCTCCACAATGTTTTCCTACCCAAAAAAAAAACTCATATTTTATGCTAGAGCATCGCAAGCCATGCCGAATGAATTATATCTTTTTTACACCAGACATAAGAACACGTAAAACTAATTATAACATCAATTCCCATGACCCAAAATGATAAATGATACAAATTAAGGATTGAGTCGTGAGTACAATTCCAGAATTTGGATGTGGAATTGTTGAGTCTAGTGGGAGTTGTTGAGGGATGATGTCCATAAAGATTGATGGATCTATTGAGCCTCTTCTGTTGGAAAGGGTTACTGGGAATTCTTGATTTAGGTAAATGAGTTATGATGGCTGTTTAAAGCAGGGACATGAGGAGGGACTTCAATTTGCTAGGATTTGATGCTTTTCAAGTCAAAAGTAGTAGAAACGAAGCTCACAGCCTTTATAGGCTGATAAAAATGATATCAAAATTGTAGTTCGAATCCTATCGAACTGTAGGTCACAGACACTTAGGAGAGTATACCAAACTAATCATTTCCTGGCTTGATTTAACTTGACTTAATAAAACTAGACTTAACTCAACTTAACTCGACTTTACTTGACTTGACTCATCTCCACTCATAGCTCAACTCAACTCAACTCAACTCAACTCAACTCAACTCAACTTGACTTGACTCAACTCAACTTGACTTGACTTAACTCAACTTGACTTGACTCAACTCAACTTAACTTGACTCAACTGACTCAACTTGACTCAACTTAGCTCGACTTGACTTGACTTTGATTTACTCAACTTGACTTGATTCAAATCTACTTGACTTGACTCGACTCGACTTGACTTGACTTGATACGACTTCCACGTGCGAAAGTAACGCCGGCCTAATCGATTAACCGACCCGTGCTATTCAAGATTAATCTAAATCAACACTAGCATGCTGGACGTCATTTTCAAACGACCTTGAACCATAAAACATCCAAAGACCAACAAGAAGATAAATTGGAATCAAAAAAACTGTTCAAATAAATCGAGCCTGGATGAACGAGACAAAAGCACAACAAATGTTATTACAATTTATTGATGATATTTCCAATGTCTTGTTTTTCTGCTCATTTCATCCAATTGTCAAGACGACATTTATCTTGTTTAGTTTCGTTCGCTCTTTTCACTTTCAGTTTCAATGCCATGTTCAAGTATCTTTTTTCCTCATTCACGGAAGAAGTGAATTTTTTGTTGTTTCAAGCCACAAACAATTGTAAGCGGCTGCACAAATTGTAAGAGGAAAGAAAAAAATGAATGTAATGCATGGCGATAAATAGCAGTTAGAAAGAAATGCCATTTCACAGTTTTTACTTCTGTTGTTGCTGCTTATGTCGCTTTTTCTTCTGTAATTTCTCTATTCGCCGTACTTGCTTGCTACTAATTTAAATGCTCTTTTTCAAAATTTCTTTAGCTTACTGCTGCAAAAAAAGTATTTTAATTGCCATATCAAATTATGGCTTAACATCGTATAATTTACGGCACTTTATATTTAGTCGCACTGATTAAGTGACTAATAAGTGAGATAGTTGACTGTAATCGAGTTACGTTTGGAATTTATCGTATGACTTGTTGTGATTTAGAGTATTTTTTGTGCTTTTGTTAACTTTTCCTTGAGGCTGTTTTTGGTTAGGGGAATTCCCATCGGCAATGAAGTTGTGTATGATGAGATGTGGACAATTTACTGAAAATCATTGGATTTCTATGATTTATTTTTAATGGTTTTCAAGTTGGCATGACTAGGCTGGCTTAGTTCGGCTCGCCTCGGTACGGCTCGGCTCGGCTCGGCTTTACTCGGATCAGCTCGGTTTTACTCGGCTCAGCTCGGCTTTACTCGGCTCAGCTCGGCTTTACTCGGCTCAGCTCGGCTCGCCAGGGTACGAATCGAATTGGCTCGGCTCGGCTCATCTCTGCTCGAGTCGAATCGATACGACTTGACTCAGGTCGGCTTGGCTCGACTCGAATAAACTGGGCTCACTCTGACTCGATTTGATTATATTTGACTTGACTCGATTTGACCTGATTCTACTTGACTTGACTTGATTCGACTCGACCTGATTTTATTTGGTTCGACTTAACTCGGAATAACTCCACCTTGCTCTACATGACTTAACTTGAGTCTCGACTTGACTCGACTCTGCCTTACTCAACTTGACTTGACTTGAATCGACTCTACACTAGCTAACTCGACTTGACTTGACTCTATTAGAATTGACTTGACTCGATTTGACTTGATTTGGCTTAACTTGAGTCAATTCAACTTGACTTGATTCGGCTTAACTTGAGTCGATTGACTTGACTTGATTCTGATTAACTTGACTTGATTCGACTTAACTTGACTCGATTTGACTTGACTTGATTTGATTCTTGATTTGATTTGACTAAACTTGACTCGATTTGACTCATCGACTTGACTTAACTTGGCTCGATTAGAATTGACTTGATCTGGCTTAACTTGAGTTAATTCAATTTGACTTGACTTGACTCTCAAAATTCGAACCAAATTGCAGCTCTGGAGTTCTGTCGTGATAGCTTTAAAAAGCCCTTCTCGTGTTAAGCATCAAATTCAGTAACTAGCTATTCAAATTAACACCCAACCAGTCAAATCACCACATTCTCTACACAAGCATATACATTAACCCAAAACTATCCAAATTAATTCAAAACTCACTCGACCAAATCACAACACTGACAAGACAGACAATAAAAATTAAATAGAAATGAGCCACTATGACTTCATCTACTGACACTTTTATAGCTATATTGTCTCAAATTACCGAATTTTTTTAATTTCACATTGTACACCATCATCATTAGCGGCATAAATGACTCATAATAAACTCTCATCTTCATAAATCGCGCGAATTTTCATTTAATTTGTATTTTTATAGCCCCAGTTTGTGGAACTGAAGATTTAGGCTTAAATAATTTTCACTATTCAAATTAAGCGTCAAGTACGAAAGATGAATACAATTAGGTGCTGATTACATCACATTAAATTAGAGAAATGAGTAAATTTAGCCGAAAAAAGTGAGAGGAAAGAAGATTATAGACCAGCCCAATGCAGCATGCTCACAGCAGTTATTTAAGTACTCAATTGTTTAGATTCATTCAATTGATTAAGAAAGTCAAGCCAAAAAAAGGGAAAGTATTTAAATTGACTACAATTGAATTGACTTTATCGTTAATTGATTATCGATATCAAATGCTGTCCAATTTGGTCTTTTTTTTTGTTGTTGTTTATGTAACTTCACGTCTTATTGAACAGCTAGTGAAGTGAATTAATGCCTGTTAAATCACTCAATTGACAGCGGAGCTCCGCGAAGTGAAGAGAAAAATGTTTGTTAATTATTAGAATTATCCATTGAAAGTAAGAGTTTTTACTTTATGCCTTCCATACGCATTCCATTGTGTTGAGTTAGGTTTGGGAAGTTGTTCGTGAATGAAAGGGAATTTTTGGGCGTTTACTGTTTCTTTTTGGCTTGTTTACATGTAATGTCGTATCTGGGATACCGAGCCATATATAGACGAATATGTCAGTGCGATAGTAAGGCCTTTGTGGCCGAGTGGTAAGGCAACAAACCTGATATGTATATCAATATTCTATTAGTACATGTGTTCGATTCCCACAAGGGGCTGATCTTTTAATCACTTATATAGAGCGTTGTCGATATAGCAACGATTTACACAATGATTACTGCATTGAAGGTTTGTATTTAGAGGACAGAATGTTGTCTTATACAAGAATAGCACAAGTCGGGTAATCAATCCAACATTCGACACCATACCGACACGACTCTGGAATGGTGTCGGATTTAAACTGAATCTGATAACAAGTCAGAGTCACTTCGGCCAGGAATTGGATTTTTGATCGATTATTCGATTTGAACTATTCAAGACAGTCCAATAAGTATCAATCAACTTGAGTAGTATGGTCCCTTCGTCGAGAGGTTTGACCAAGAGTACGGTCCCTTCGTGGAGAGGTTTGACCAAGTCCATGAAAATCGACCATTTCAATTGGGATTCATTGCTTCCTTTAGATGACGCCTAAAGCTGCCTTTATCACAAGCTACATCTTCCCAACTCCCAATACCAAGTGCATTCCTGTCTTATACAACAACAACCAAAAGGTATCCAAATTAGACACCATACCCAAACAGACCCCCCAAATTTTTAAGAAATTTTTGGGCGGTTCTCAATGGTCAGTTTCACTCTCTTTAATGCTCTTGTTAATTTTAATTTCGTGTAAATACCTGCTTTATGGGAGGTTTTTGAGTCACTTCCGAAGATTGATGAGTGTTGCTGTAGGTTAAATGACTTAAGCTTAATATCTAGGGCCATTTAAATGGTGTTGTGATCTTTTCATATAATAATAACAAGTTGGCAGCTCTAATGACAGTAGACATTAATCATCTTTAATGTTTTAAAATTGTAAACAAGATGAGACTTCCTATGGAATGTTTTGTTGATTGTTTTTGGAACAAGATTGAATTAATTTTGTGGTTTAGATTGTTGTAACTTGAAGTTAGGGTATTGTAAGTATTTTGGATTGTATTATTGAAATCGTAAGTAGCTTATTATGAATGATTATTTAGAAAGGAACTCGACATGATGTCGCAGTTTATTGCATAACTGTCATTAATTTGTGTACGAATCATTTGATTTGTAAGAATTGGACATAAGTATGTCTGGAATGTATGTTGTAAGTGTTCATTAAATGTAAAAGGCTTTATAAGTTGGAAATTAAATTACCGAACATTTTTTTACAATTTTATAATGTGAAATTTAATGGAATTCTGTTAATGCTTCTTTAAATGAATTAGCTGCTTGCTTAGAAGTCACATGACAATATGGACCAGGTCTTGTGTACTCAGTTTTAAAGAATTAACGATCAACAAGTCATATGGTCACTCTCTGTCTAAATTTCAAACTATTCTACCAAACCAATGCATTCTTGTCCATAAATCAAGTCACACATTGATCAAAACTAATAACAAAAATCCCCATACCCAATAAAACTTGCTATAGCTTGCAAAACAAAACTTCAATAAGTCAAATAATTCTCTCAGTTCATCAAACTTCATATCCATAAAGAAAGTACATCAGCATAAAAACTTATGAGCATACAGAACTATGTCCAAACAATTTCTTCATTGATATTTAAATCCATGATGTCAACAAGCAGCATAAAATAAAATAGTTCATAAGAAGATGCAAAAAAATAAAACATTTCATTTTATTTCCATAAAGAAACTATTTACGACAAGCAACAGCATCACAATGTATAGTTACAGTGGTGGACAACCTTTTATTTGTTGGGGCACACATTTTTGGTAAGCGTCGATCGAAACCGTACATGATAAAAGGTTTTAAAAATTGTTGGCGACAATCTTGTGTGTCGCGACACACTAGTGTGTCGCACCACACAGGTTGCCCACCACTGATGCATGCACACTGAAAAAATATTGAAACAACAGTTCTCAAAGTGACAAATCAATATGTGGATCCAAATGGAAGCACAACAAAACAATGAAAATGAAAAAAATCAGCATAAAGTTTCAAAACGAAAGGAACAAGAAGAAGCTGCAGACTTCATAATAACACGTGACACAATAACAATCATGTTATGTTTACATTGATCTTGTATAGTCGTACATAAGTATACGATAAAGATAAACATAAAGCATTGTCAACAGTCAAGCCGGGGCAAAAGAAGAATACGACAGAGATGTTTATGTCGCTGTTGTCTATGCGAAATAACTTTATTTTTTTCTTTCTTGTAAGCATGTTTTTGAAGATGTTAATGGAGTGGTACGTTCAGTTTATTATGTCAAGTAGGTAATATGAGGATGAAATTGGTTTGTTGTGACAATGATTGGGATTGTTGACTGGTTGAGTGAATTTATTTAGCAGATGATTGAGATTATGTGATGTAATTGCAGTCGAGGTAGACTGTAAGGTTGATTTTTGACGTGATTACTGTATTATCAGCTGTAGAAAGTAGAAAAATACCATTTGGAGTGATCTTACAATTTGTTATTGTGGATGGCTGCTTGGTATAGCATTGAGAACATCTTTGGAGAATCTCAAGAAGTAAAGCTAAGAGCTTAGTCTAAAATGTACCAAAGAATACCCTAAATGATCGCTCTCAAGTACCTTTAGGATGTATTAAGCCTTTAAAATCCATGAAATACTTATTTTTTTGCTTAACTTTAACAGCGCAGTGAGTTTCGTAGGGTACAATTGAGTCGCCGTTTTTAGGGTTAAACGTGAAGTTGCCCTGACGGTCGATTTGGATCTATTCTTGGTTCCATTCAAAATGAGGCTTGCCGGATTGTACCTCTCGGGTTATAGAATAAGCGAACGACCAGTTTGACTACACAATAAGACTTAATATAGCATTTTTAGTGGTCCAATTTATTTTTCTTTAACTTCCACTTCTTACGCCCCTTTATGGACCAAGGAGCAGGCAACTCAGGTGACAAGAGACATTGAAAAAGACTTAAATGAGTGCATGCCCTATTTTGAACAAAATTCTTAAATTTGCTAGAATTTAAAAGGCAAAATCCCAACTCGACCCTCCCCTTCCTTGAGGTGCGTCTCAGGAGGCTAGCTTCTAGATTCTCTTGTGGTACACTACCCGAGGAACGAACAATTTAGATGACAAGTGACAAAATTGGCAACAAACCACATTTGATCACCAGAGTAGTCCACACCCTGACATTACTGTGCTAACAATTCAATTCTATTGATTCTACAACATATTTATAATGTTATGTTAATACATAAGCTACTCATTAATTCACAATAACTTAAATTAAGCAATTTTGATCCAGAGCTATGCTTGAACATTTCGCGGGTAAGAATACGAAAGTTTCTCTTGCTGAGTCTCGAACCCATGACCGCTTGGTCGGTATCACAATAATTAGCTACCCAAGTACGAAACCATTCCGCCACCAAGCAACCTCGACGCACAATAACACAATAGCATAAGCACCTTTAACCATCCAAAACCTCACAAAGCAAACCAAACTCATCTTTTTACTGCTACTATTACATGTTTTTTCATGCCTAATTTGGCATTCATATTGCTCTGCATATGCATCTCATGAGAAGTTTATCTCTTTTCGGTGCAATGCAGGAGAAGAAGAAAGTTTTGATGCTCACAAAAAAAGTGTTTTTATAGCATGGATAAAACATGTAAAAAGTTATGCTTTAAAATTGATGCCTTTTAAAAAAAATTTGTTGACTTTTTTTATATGAAGGCGTCGCGCATACTTATTGTCACGTGTCTTCCTACATGCTATGAATTTCACTATGATTTTGCCAAAAAAAAAAGTTTTATTATTGCTTCATCACTTTTATAGCCACGGCTATTGTCACCTCTTATGAAATATTCAGCAATTAAAATGTCTCTTATGGACATGAAGCCATGATGTCTCAATTTTTATTCACATCGTGTTGTCGGCGACTTTTCTTTTCATTTGCTTGCCTTCCTTTACTACCTCTGCATGTGCTCCGGTATTGAGGCTTATTAGTATAACAGTTTAGCATAAGAATTTCACTTTACCGTAAACAACAAATTGAAGTTTATGCTAATTTTGGTCATGACTTATGAGAATAAAGATAGATAATTATATATTTTGTTGGATTTAATAAGGTATGTATGTGGATTGTGACTATCGACATTGTTTTTGTAATGAAAATGGAATAGTGGAATGTTGGACTGGTCGGAGAAGATAGAGGCTTGGAGAAAATGTTGCAGAAATTAAGTGAATCATTGAAGTCATGTGCGACTGTCGTTTGCAGGTGATAGAGTCAGCAACTGAGTTAGATGAGAAGCTTTTCGTGGAGGACCTAACCCTAACAGGCAAAGAACATGCTTTCATAGTACATAAAGATCACTAAGGAACCTAAAAGCGGTCTCTTTGTCTGTTATGGCAACTTCCGTGTGGGATCTGGAAGATGGGTTGGGGTCAAACTCATTCTTTTTTTGAAAAATGGACGTCATTTGTCAAAAGCTTCATTATTGACAAACGACCAGGGACAGTTCCATAGAGTAATGCGAACAAATGAATTTTAAACCTATTTTGGACATGAATTATCAACCAAGTCTCCGCAGCTCTAAGTTTTGAGATGTTCAGCCCGATCACTGAGCCTATTCTAGAAGAAAGATTTGAATTTGGGACGTTATAAGCAATATATAGCTCGAGAACGACCAAAAAAACGCTCAATATTGCTTAACATCCCAAATTTAATTCTGTCTTCTAGAAGAGGTTCAGAACTGGGGCTGAATATCCCAAAACTCAAAGGAAGCTGTGGATAGAGACAGTATTGCACTTGGAATTGAAAATTGGCAGACGGAAGCCATCGATAGAATCAGCTTTATTCGCCATCTGAAGGAGACCGTGGATCACAATTGATCAATTCCGGCCAGCGAAGTCATTACTTAATAGTCAATATATTCATAAATCTGCCGGAGCAAAAGTAAGGCTTCTACGGCCAGACTGCTATTCAATCCAAAAATTATGTGAATTCCTAGTTCGATTCCCATCAGAATCCTTCCACAGAACTCCAAAAACCCAACAATAATCCCCTAAAAATTCCCTCATTTATTACCTCAGCTCGTGCCAAGTTCTGACATTCATTACTTTTCACAAACCCAGACAACTGCTTTTAACGAGGATATAAAATAAATTTATAAAGTGTAAATTCTTCTGTAGCTGTAAAATTTTAACGTCTATTGTCTGCGAAATAAAAAACTTAAGTAAACGGTACCGAATTTTTTAGGAATGTTAATTTTGTGTAAAAGTAAATTGGATATGAATTTTATGTATCTAAAAGAATTATTTTCGTGATTCATTGATAATTGGATTAAGGTATGTAGTTTGAAGTGAGTATTTTTGGGGTTAGAGTGTGTATGGTGTCTAATGTTATTCTTCTGAGATTGTATGGCATAGTTCAGTGGTAGTCAACCTCAGGGTGAATATTGTGGGTAACCACTTGGGAAACCACGTGAGTAAGTCTCGTAGCCGAGCCTCGAGTGGAACCGCACACAGCATACGCATACGGTTCATTGAATTCCCAAATCCAAACTAGCGTGCAGTGGCAGACAGGTTGCCCACACTGGCCTAGTCGGTAAGACAGCAATATGTCAATTGTTGAAAAGACGTGGATGATGCCATAACCAGATGTGTCCTACCAATGCCTGATTTGGGGGAAGGTAGTTTTGGTTTCAAGCCCTTACGTCCCCCTTTCCCCAGAGACAGGTGCGTTATTGAGGAGAAGTTGATGGTTAGTCCACTGAAAGTTAGAAATAGATGGCAGTTTGGGGATCAGCAAACATATGCATGCACCCCTGCATCTGAGGTGGGTGGGGGAGGTTGACATCAAAACCCCATTCCTTCCCTCTTTTTCCCAGCTTTGGAAAGTTTAGCCTTTCAAGGTCTCCACCCAAACTCAACATTCCAAGCAAATAAAATTCCAAATAGACATTCCTCAAATCTCACAAATTGCCTCACATTTTCTCTCAGTTCCGCAAAAATTCCACAAAAAAATTGGCAATTCATTTGTTCCGATCCCTAAGGCCCCCAAACTCCATCCTAAGAAGCAATTCCATATAAAATTATTCATTCCTCAGTAATGATTATTTGAACGATATTTTTATGCAGCATAATTAGCTTCGAGCATGACATTCAGCATCAATTTGTTGATTATGATTTTCTCTCATGAATCATGTCCCCTATTATTATTTTATTACCTGAAGAACTTGTGAATCCAATAATGATGATTAAAAATGTCAGGAGAATCGAATGTACATTTTGCATGATTTTATGGTTGATTGTAATGAAATTTTTGCAAGATTGATGTGTTCCTGGGTTGCTGGCTAGCTTCTGGTGAATTTTTGTTGGTAACTTTGGGAATTTTTTTTTTTTTGAGGTTATGTTGACATTAACCCGAGAGTTGGGCTAGTGTTAATGTTTTGATTGTTTTTGATACGAGATTTTTAACTTTTTTGAGTTTTAATTTTAAAATTTTCATTTAGTTTTTTTGAATTATTTTTTAAAATTTTTTTTAAATTTTCAGTTTTTTAATTTTTAATTTTATTTTTTTATTTTGATTTTTAAGTTTTTTTAAATTTTTTGATGTTTTTAATTTTTTGTTTTTCAATTTTTTAAATTTTAAAATTCACAACTTTTAAAATTTAAATTTGGTGTTTTATTTTTGTTTTTAAATTTTTTTAATTTTATAAAATTTGAGATTTTTCAATTTTCAGTTTTTAATTTTAATTTTATTAAATTTCAATTTTAATTTGATTAAATTTCAATTTTATTAGATTTCAAATTTATTAAATTTATTTCAATTTAGTTAATTTCAATTTAAATTGATTGTTTTTCAATTTTTCAATTTCAATTTTTTAATTTTAATTTATTTTAATTTTAGTTCGATTAATTTTTAATTATAATAAACTTTCAATTTATTCAAATTTTATTTTCAATTTATTTAAATTTTAGTTTCAATTTATTTAAATTTATTCAAATTTAAATTTTGAAATTTTGAGTTTTATTTAAGTTTTTAAATGTTCAGTTTCATAAAATTTTAATTTTTACTGGTTTTCAATTTTTATAAAATCATTTAAAATTTTTAAATTTCAACTTTCAGTTTCATTAAATTTAGAATTTTCAACTTTCAATTTTAATTTTTCAATTTGTTTTTTTTAATTTTTCAATTTTTCAAATTTTATTTAATTTTATATTTTACTATTATATCACTTTTCAAATTTAAATTTAAAATCTTTATTTAATTTAAATTTTTTAAAAAAGTTTTAGTTTTTTTTTCTTGTTATTTTTTCAAATTTTCAAATTTATTTTCACAGTTCAACGTTCATAGTAAATTCCCACAAGTTGCCATGTGTCCTCAAAAAATGACTTTTTTTTTGTTCACAATTCTCTCTCAAAAAACATTAATTACAAAAGTTCATGAATTTTCACATCAAAATCACCATAAATATCCACATTAATATTCTTATGCAATCTCTCATTATTTTCTTAAATCCGCGCACATTTTCGCTTCCGCTTAACTATCAAAAAATACTCTACAGCTGTAAATTTGCAGACATTTCTTTATGATTATTTCCCTCTTTCTATTCAAAAAAGCACGACCGTTTTGTCGAAAACACAACAAGAAACTGAAATAAAGACCCAAAAGGCGGAATCGAGAGAAGAAAAAAAAAAGTAAAAAGTTTTTTTTTTTTCATCTTCTGACTTTTTTGCATTTTTTTTATTCATTACTCTCGTTGTTGTTGCTTACCATGCCTTTGCTACTGCTGCTTTTATTTTCAATTCAACTGCAAAAGCGACCGAGAGTCGTATGAATACACAAAGTAGCTGTAATAATGATAAACTTTTATTTTCATTTGTGCGCAACATGTGTGTGACATGAGAGCAACATGTTGCATACAACACGACACAAATATAGCTGTTATGTGAGATTTTACTGACATTAACTTATATGAAGCACATAAAAATCGTATTTTTTTACATCAAAAGATTAAGTCATTAGGTTATATGCGGATTTAGTGGCTTTTTGATGGATATTATTTCATATTTTTTTGCTGTTTTATGTGGTGTATCCAATATCTCTTTATTGTTTTTGTTTCATTAATAATAATTACTTTCAAATGTGCTCACATCATTAAGAGGGATAAAGTTTGAGTTAGGACGATGAACTGAGGCACTTTTATTAGATAATATTCTTTGATTATTCAATGGTATTACTTAGAACATTAGGATTATGAGTTAATTAGTGATTCTGTTTGTGAGATTGAGAATTTTAGATCATGCATTTTTGATAGTCGTGGACAGGGTACGAATACTTGTCATTAAGGCAACACTCAATGGAATGATTGGAGGTCGGGAATTCTGATGGGAATCGAACCCACGTGTTCACAGAAGACATGATTATAGGTGCCCTTGTTCTGCAGTTAGTCGCCTTACTGTACTACTCGGCAGATTTCCCTACATATTGCTTACTAATCTAAATTGCAATTTGTCGAATTTTCACTAAATATTAGTTTTTATGTTGGAATATAGACCAATATCTATCAATTATTTAGTTTGGTCAAGTGACAGCAATCGATGAATGAGTTTGCAAAAAGCTGCAGATTTGTTAATACAGGTTCGATTCCTATGGAATTCATGAACATTTATGAAAGGCAACCAGGCAGGTGTGACTCATGCGTGGAGTCGGATTTGGTAGGGTTAAGTCTAGAAACACTATGGTGGGCAACCTGTGTGTCACGGCACACTAGTGTAATGCCAAAAATGTAAGGAAATGCCATGAACCGTATGCCATTATGCTTTCTCGAAATCCCGGTCCCGGATAAATTTTCGGGATTCGGATCGGGATTAGGAAATCCCGATCCCGATCCCGGTAGCGAGAAAGCATAATGCATTGCGTGGTTTCGGTCTAGGCTAACCACCAAGGTATCTACAACTGAATTAAGGGATCATATTCTGATGGGAATCGAACTCACACCTTGACAGAAGAGAAAGTTACAGGATTTCTTGTTCTGGAACTACCCAGGCAACCCAGACCAGCATGGCTGTGGCGTGGAGTCGGCTTAAGTAAGACTTAGTCTAGGGAACACTATTATTCACGCTTTGTGCCTTTCTCTTTCATTAACATCAAATCAAACAGGACATAAGCGCTAATATGACCAAAAACATCAATCTCAGATGAACATCTAAATGCTTCCTTTTGTTTCATTAACACTTTTTTTTCCAATTTTATAATGCAATAAACATTTATGAACCCCATGAAAATATAAATATATAAAAAAATATTAAGAGATTCACATAAATCTTAAATCTCACTCTCATAATTGTATATTGATCATTTTCAGCACAAACAACATTACTAAATGAGGAATTGCTGATTATATCGTCATTATTATTGTTATTATCGACGGCATGCTTTATGAGACTCAGTCTGAATGATTGTTAGGCATGGACGTATCATTTTCATAATATAATACATATTCGTGGTTTTTTTTACTCTTTTTTTGCCTTTGCAAAAAATCTTTTCTTTTTCTTTTATTGATCCAATATGTGTTGGGATTTAGCTCCGTATTGGTTAGGGGATCTTAACTTCCTGGTTCATGTGAGAGAGTTTAAAAGTTTAGACAATTTTTGAATTCTGAATTTTTTGAATTTTTTAAATTTTAATTTGAATTTTGAAATTTAATGAATTTTGAATTTTGAAATTAAATTTTGAATTTTGAAACTAAAAATTTGAATTTTGAAACTCAAATTTGAATTCTGAAACTTAAATTTGAATTTTGAAACTTAAATTTTGAATTTTGGAATTGAAAGTTTAAATTTTGAAATTGAAAGTTTGAATTTTGAAATTGAAAGTTTGAATTTTGAAATTGAAATTTAAATTTTCAAACTTAAATTTGAATTTTGAACCTTAAACTTGAATTTTCAAACCTAAACTTGAATTTTGAAACTTAAATTTGAATCTTGAAACTTAAATTGGAATTTTTAAATTGAAATTTGAATTTTGAAATTAAAGTTTGAATTTTGAAATTGAAAGTTTGAATTTTGAAATTGAAATTTAAATTTTGAAATTGAATGTTTGAATTTCGAAATTGAAAGTTTGAATTTTGAAATTGAAATTTAAATATTCAAACCTAAACTTGAATTTTAAACTTAAATTTGAATCTTAAAACTTAAATTTGAATTTTTTAATTGAAATTTGAATTTTGAAACTTAAGTTTGAATCTTAAAATTTACATTTGAATTTTTGAACTTAAAATTTGAAATTTTCAAATCAACAATAAAACCAAAGTAAGTCGACAACATTTCCGCATACCCAACCGAATACCCTAACTCTTGATTAATAAAATACACAAAAGTTCAATGATTTATTAAATTGTTTTGCGATCTTTATTAGCTTTTTCTATCCATCCAGCGAAAGTTGATTTGTTATGATATGCCTTATGTGTTACATACATCCGAATTGTGTGTATATCCAATGAATGAATCAACGAAAACTGAATGAAAGAGGATTGTTGGTCGAATAAAAATTGATAGATAGAAGCAGCATAAGCAACAGCAAAAAAAAAGAGATTATTAGTTATAGCTACAAAGTTAAAGGTTAAATGACTTGCTAATTGACTTAGTACTTTATAAATTGTCTTGTTATAAAGTAATTATTTGAGAAATAAGCTTTCATTTATTTTAGAAAAATGAGTTGGAAAGTCTTCGGTTTTGAACGCATTTTTTATCAGATCAAGTCGGGTATGATGGATTAGAAATTCTCACATTGTAAAGGATTTGTGTCAGATATTGAGAGATTTTTTAAAAATTAAATCTGATGTTTCAATTGATGCTGAAAAACTGTTGGTTTTGAGTCTGAATGGGTAGCTTTTCGGGCTTGTTTTGAGACTCTGGGTGATGAATCTGCTGGTTGATGCTTGGCTGGACGATACATAGAATTGATCAAAATATCCTACTATGTCAAGGGAACCATAGAGACTCTCTTTTAGCTACATTTCTTGAATTTTTAATTTTTCCAACTTCCGCGTGTAAATAGGTATGTACGTATCTCTAATTTTTGTTTAAATCTTTGAATCTTATAACTAAATGTAGGCACATCAAAAGCGTATTCAGAAGGGGATTTTGGGGGATCAAACCCTCTTTACCCCTCCCCCATTTTTTGTATTCTGAAATTTCTTAACTTCCGCGTGTAAATAGGTATGTACGTATCTGTCATGTTTGTTCAAATCTTGTGACTTAGGTTCATTAGAAGCATATTCAGAGGGGGATTTTCAGGAGTCAAACCCCCTCCTAACCCCTCCTCTCAATATTTTGCGATCCATACAAAATTCAGAGCCGCTTCCTCACAACTTTTACTATAGCCCTGGCTTCATCGCTTGAATTCTCAAATGTCTTAGCTTCCGCGTGTAACAGGGATTCCACTTACAAATCGAAGATTCTCGTGACTACACATTGACACAAATATCCAGCAAATCTACAATAATCAACCCAAAATGTCCCCAATCTACCCAACAACCCACAAAAACACCAAACTAAATTGCATTAATTTTCATCATCAAATAAATCATAAATAAGAGGAAGAAAATTGGAAAAACAAGTTCAAGAGAACATCATCCAAGTTATTAAAGAGAAAGAAGACAAGACAGGTAGGAGGAGAAATTAGCTGTTATAGCACACATCAATCAACGGGTTGTAATCATAACTTTATATTTTTCCTTGTTCATAATATGTTATCGTGTAGCAATTTGTGCTATATCATCGATGAATTAATGATTAAGAGAAGAACTTAATTTATTTATTATGTTGATTAATTTGATTAAAAGTTTTGATGATGGATGGAATGTCGTGTGCGGTGACTACATTGTTGCTAAGATGCAAGAGAGGTTAATCTTTATTGAGATTGAATCTTGAAATAGTCAAGCTAAGATTGTAGCTTAAAATTGAAAATTTGAATTTTTGAAAATCGTTAAAATTTGAATTTTTGAAAACCGTTAAAATTTAAATTTTTAAAAACTGTTGAAATTTGAATTTTTTAATATCGTTAACTTTGAATTTTTGAAAGCCGTTAAATTTTAAATTTCTGGAAATCGTTCAAATTTGAATTTTTTAAACTGTTAAAATTTGAATTTTTGAAAATCGTTAAAATTTGAATTTTTTTTTAAAACCGTTGAAATTTGAATATTTAAAAACCGTTAAATTTTGAAATTTTCTAAAAAGCGACATAATTTGAATTTTTGAAAAATTGTAAAGCTTTGAATTTTTGAAAATCTTTAAATTTTGAATTTTTGAAAACCGTTAAATTTTGAATTTTAAATTCTAAAACAGATTAAGCATAAATCACCCAAATGACCATCAACAATGTCTCAACGATCACAATTTCACATTCAATTCTGAATATAAAAAGAAAAGAAATAAATTAAGTCATCAACTGTCGTCATTTAATTCAAACATGACAACAGACATGCTTCATAACTTTATTATCATAACAGTCCATAACTAAAAAAAAGCTCACATCATGTTCATTATTTTTCTTTCATTTCCAATTCATTTCTTTCAATATTTTTACAATAAAATGTGAATCGCACGCGAGCGAGCATTGTAAATTAATAAAATTGTAATCTCCGTCTCTAAACTCAATAATGCTTTTGTGATTTAATACATTCTGCACATACCTAATATGTGGACAAAAAAAAAAAAGATTGTTATTATCTGTCATTTAAAGAAAACGGACGTGAATTTAAAACAATTCAAAAGCATCAAATAATAATTGAACATATATGAAAGAAGTTAAGTTCATTAAGCAATGTCAGAAATGCTGAATATGAAGAAAGACATTTAGTTGGAAATGCATTTTGGGAGAGAT
This sequence comes from Chironomus tepperi, assembly GCF_022539635.2. Taxonomy (NCBI): domain Eukaryota; kingdom Metazoa; phylum Arthropoda; class Insecta; order Diptera; family Chironomidae; genus Chironomus; species Chironomus tepperi. The sequence goes on from NW_027226572.1 coordinate 843,297, forward strand.
TGGGTATGGCGCATTTTGTTGAGATTATTGCAGCACGTGACCGAAAGTCTCAGGGCATGAGTTTGAGTTCCATTTGTATGACACAGTGGCATCATGATCCAGGGTATACCAAAACAATGTACCTAACCACAAACTGAGTTGGTGCAACTAAGAATAGCCAAAAATCACCGAATCCGACTAGAATTGGCGTGGGATCGACCCATGGTCATCAGGATCGGAACCACTATGCTAGCTGGTACTTTGTTGGCGTGACTAGAAACAGCGAAAAATAACCTAAATTTGATTAGAGTTTCCCTGGAATCGAACCCGGATCCTTAGGGTCGGTTGACTAACACTCTAACCACTACGCCACTGGTGCATTTTCGCTTCTTAATTGGTTTGACAAGAAACATCACAAAAAGCATCCGAATCCAGCTAGACCTTCTTAGGGATCGAACCCGGATCATTATGGTCGGTAGATCGACACTCTAACCAACACGTCACTGCTGCCTTTAATTTAAGATACAAATTTATGCTAAAACTTCATAATATAGAAAGCAAAAGAAGGCTTATTGCCTTTAATAGACAGGATCAAAGAGATATTTTGGTGATTTACCATTTTAAATTATAGACAAAAAAGCTATTATATTCCGCCTAATATAGCCTATAATCTTCCTTTTTTTCGCACAATCTCTGTGTTTTAAAATGACCGGTCGGTCGACGATCGGCGCCCGAGTGAGAAAAAAAATGGTTTTATTGTTGATGATAATTTGAATTAATGGACAGTTATAGTGTTGCCATGACGAAGAAGAAAATGTTGTAGTGCTACACAATGACCATTATTTAACTAATTTCATAAGAAAGTATTTTCACTTTCATTGCCATTGTAACGTAATTATTCCATCACATTTTATTACTTACCGCTTTATTTATTTATCTTTGCTCTTTTTCTTCTCTCTTTTTTTCTATTTTTTTTTTTCTTTGTTATAGATTATCGAATAGATCAGTGGTGGGCAACTTGTGTGCCGTGAAACACAGAATCTGTGGTAAAATCAGTGGTGGACAACCTTTGTGCCGCGATACACTGATTAATAGTGGACATACCTATGTGCCACGACACACAGAACCGTGGTGGGGAACTTGTTAGTCGCGACACACAGATCAGAGGTGGACAACTTAGGTGTCACGACACATAGATCAATAGTGAGCAACTTATGTGCTGCGACACACAGAACAGTGGTGGGCAACTTGTGTGTCGCGACATATAGATCAAAAGTGAGCAACTTGTGTGCTGCGACACATAGAACAGTGGTGGGAAACTTGTGTGTCGCGTGTGACAACGCGACACACAGAGGTCAGCTTGAAGGCAACTTGTGTGTCACGACACTCAGAACAGTTGTGGGTAACTTGTGTGTCGCGACACACTGATCAATAGTGAGCAACATGTGTGCTGCGACAAAAAAAATCAGTGGTGGACAACCTATGTGTCGCGACAAACAGATGTGTCACTGTTTTAATCGATCTTACCACCTAGGTGTGCCGCGAACTAAAAGTTGCCCACCTCTAGACTAAATGTTGATTTTTAAAGTCTTTTTTTTACCCACACTGCTATTTGCGGTATTTATTTAATTTTCTCTGCGAATAGAGATACTCATAATTGAACTATTAATGTCTGTTTATGTTTTGAAAAATAATTTATGGAAACATAATGGGCGACCATAATTCTTGTACTTAAGGTTTGAAATGATTATGATGATTTGATTTATTTAATTTTTGGTTGATTAAATGGTGTAAGTTATTGTGTGTTGATTGAATTTTTGGTAATTTTATGGACTGGTAATTGAATTTATATTTTCGTGAAAAATTTGGGCAATTAAGGAAAGGTTTGGTAATTTTGGAAAATGCTGCGTAATTAGTGTGAAAATACGTCATATTGAGGAATAATTGATCATCTTGGGTAAGAAATTGATCATTTTTAATGAAAATTGGATCATCTTGGTAGTAAATTTTGTATTTTACGTAAAAATTTGATCATTTTGGTCAAAAATTTAGTCACCTTGGTTGAAAATAAGTATTCATTTTGAAACTTTATTTAAAATGGTCATCTTGAGAAAAAATTAAATCTTGTTAAAAAGGTCGATTTTGAGTAAAATTTCATTATGTAAAGTTACAAAAGTATATAAAATTGATCATCTTGTTGAAAATTGGATCATCTTGGTTGAAAGTTTTGTAATCTTAAGTATTAAATTGGTCATCTTGGCTAAAAGTTGCATCATCTTGGATGAAAAATGAGTCATCTTGGTTAAAAGTTGTGAAAATTTTCTTGGTTGTCATATTGGTTACAAAAATTAATCTTGGTTAAAAAAATTTAAGTCATCTTAGTCACATTTGATCAAATTGTCCATCTTGGACAAAAAATTGATCATCTTGGCTGAAAATTTTGATAGTTTGAATTAAAAATTGGTCATCTTAGTTGAAAATTGAGTCATTTTGGGTGAAAATTCCAAAATTCCTAATTGGTCATCTAGGGTAAGAATTTGATCGTTAAACTTGAAAATTTAGTCATTTTGGTACAAAATACTGTCATTTCACATAAATTACAGTCATTATGACTAGAAATTTCCCTACAATTAATTTTTCCCAACTTCAACACTCACCAATTAAGCTCAAATCATCAAAATCTTAAATACACAGATTTAAAATAATCCAATTTCATATTTTCATATAGGTAGCTTAACTTTAATCTCCAAAATCTCTTTAATTGACATCTAAATGCACTTAATTTTCCTAACAGCTTCCATAAAAAAAACACCTTTTTTATTGTTGTTAAATTTTCACTTCTTCATCTCATCATTTTCATCTTCATTTCACGGCTTCTACATTACTCTCGTAAATTAACATACACAATTTTTTTATTATATTATTAGGAAGGCGTTATGCTGATTCATTGTCGAAAAGATTGATTTTACGCTTTGTTTATTACAGTGAGTTTACTTTAAGAGTCCATTGTGAGTTAATTTTTATTTCTTCTTGTTTTGCATGAGTGCGTGGGTATTTTTTTATATTTTTGTGCTGCTTACTGTGAGGAGATTCAAAGTCTTTTTTTTTTATTATTATACATTTTCACCGTCTAATTCCTCAGCATCATCACTTCAAGTTCAGACGTCTTCTTATCCGTTTTATGCTTTCCATTTAAATTGCGCCCGAGTGACACAAATGAAGAAGGTCGTGGAGCTTTTTAGGCTCCAAATGGAATTATTAACAAAAAATGGAAGCCGATGCGGCTTGGCGTCCATATCCGGGTCGGCACATATTGAAATTTTGCCACCACGACAAATTTGGTTGTTTTTGCCAAGTGGCTGTCACTTGGTTCTAAGCATACTGCCGCCTGGTCGTCGTGATGGCAGCAATCAATATGTGCCGATCGAGTTTGGCTGCAAAAATAGGCGGCTTCCATTTGGTATTAACAAGTCTTAATAAAAGAGGTTTAGCGGAGCCTCAAAACTCCTTACCGGACCCTTCTTCATTTGTGTCGCTCGGGACGATGAGTTAAATTTATTTTCTCTCTAAAAGCAACTGGAGGAAGATTTGGAAAGAAAAAAGGTATTTAATCGTGAAATTTTGTGATGCCTGACGTTGCATAATTCCTAATTAGCCTCTTTCCTTTCTTAAAAATATCCAGACAACGTCCTTGCTCCTGGAAGACGGTCGATAAATAATTCTAGACATTTTAAATACAATCTACAATTTTTGTTCCTTAATTTGGGTTAAATTTTAAAGAAGAACGAAAACTTCCGCAGATGTAATTTATTGCTTAACAAGGAACGTTTTTGTACGTGGGAAATTAAATTTTATTGAACGTTTTTTAAAGTTTAAAGATAGAAATTATCGCTGTTCATTTAGGACAATAACAATAAATAAAGTCTCTGAGAATCAATTTCATTTCAAGGAATTTTAAACAACAATTTGAATAACAAGACAATTAACATTTAGTTAACAATTTTAAAGGTGATAAATTGAGATTCTTAACATTTGTGCTCAAAAACATGTACTTACTTACTTACTGGAACCATGCTCCGATGTGGAGCCTAGGTTTCTACAAAAGGCCTTCCATCTGACTCTGTTGCTGGCCTTATCACAAAGTTTGTACAAATTCTCCGTCTTTGCATCTAACTGACATTCTTTTCCTTGTGGATCCCTTGTGGATTCCAAAACAAACTTGTGTTTCTTCCACCTCGTTCACATTTTCTACTGTGTTGCGTTTTCGAAGTGTGTGACCTATCCAGCCGTACTTTCGCATGAGAATCTCGTGATTAATGTCCTCCTGGCTCAAAAACATATACTTGGTATGTTATTGGCGGTTCAAAACCCTTATTTAAAGAAGATGTTGATAGAGGTAATATTGCCTTTACTTACTTAGTTACTTCGTTGGCCGTACAGATCAATTGTGATCTATCGTCGTTATAACCATTTGGAATGGAAATTGGGAAGCGGTAGTCAGCGTTAGGATCAAAATTGAGCTATACGACCTACGGCTATATGTATTATCAAAACATAGTTTAAATATCAGTGACATTACTGAATTATTTGCTCTACGCACGCCATTTACACTTTAACTCCTCTACTTAATAAATTTTATAGATTATTGATGTAATTTCATGTTAAGATCAAATCTAAACAACTTGTTGTAATATCAAGAAAATGTATCAATCCTTAATTAATGTCTTAATAACGTTACAAGAAATGATTAACAATTCATGACCAACATCAAGTACTAAGTTCTTTATTATTCTTTATTAAGCTAGTTTCAGTATATCGAAATGTGTCGCTAGAACTGGATTTAATTTCTAAATGAAATGAAAATTGTGAATTATTTCATTTTCTGCAGTTTATTCATCAAATTAACATCTACAGCTAGTCTGTTGCATCCAAATCATCTTAATCAAGACATTCCAATAATTTCTCAAGTTTTTCATGAAGTTTTGGATGCATTCTTAACTCCACAACAAAATGAAGTCATAATTTCGATTCAAGATTCAGATTTAGTAATTTTGGTGGATATCCTGGATGATTTCTTGAAAAACTCAAATGAAAAATTATCATACAATGTAGAATGGATTGATGCAGACATCGAAAATAAATACTACTTGAATCGGTCGAGCATTTTACTGTTCAAGTCAGTCCTTAATTTTACAAATTTTGACTTCAACACGAAAGTCATTCGGCATCAAAATTATCCAATAAATCACTTTGTCTACATCCAAAATCTCAGTTTAAAGGAATTAGAAATGACATGTATGGACGAGATCTACAGCAAGATTGAAGTCTCATTTATGACTTTATTCCATAATGCATTTTTCATCATAAATGAGCAGCATGATGTCTTATTAACGTCAATTGAATATTTCAGTCCTTTCAAATGTAACGGTCCAATTATTAAACTTATCAATGTTTATGTCAAAAAGACAATGAAATGGAAGCAGGAACTAAGAAGCTATGAGAAATTCATGAAATATTATGGATGTGAACTTGTCATGATGGTTCCAACTCGTAGAAATAATGAGACTCAACTTTACGTGTCGGGATATTCAATTTATAGACGTAAAAATGACTTTGATGTTCATGGAATCGTTCCTGTACTTTTCCAACTTACAGCCAAGTATTATAACTACACAGCTGAATACATACCTGTAAAGATCAAAGAGGACTGGCTGACTAATTACAATCTAGACAATTACATTTATGATGATGGATATGACAATAAAATTCCAACAGTTTTCTTTGAATTTATGAGCATTCATGGCATTAATTCTGCGATTCGAACCTCGACTGTTGCAGCTAATTCGGAAGTGATTGTTGTTGTAACTCCTGCGGACAAATACACGTCATTTGAGAAGTTCTTCTTTACATTTGCAATTGAGGCTTGGATTCTACTCTTACTTACCATTGTCCTTACTATTCTACCAATCATGGCCATTAACTGCTCATCTAAATCTGTCAAGAAGCTTGTTTACGGCAGGAAGAAGTCACCAATGTGGGACATAATCAGTGTATTCTTTGGAATTCCTCAAAAAATACTACCAAATGCTAGTTTCCCACGATTTATGCTGATAATGTTAACATATGTTTGCCTAGTTTTTCGGATATGCTGTCAGAGTAAAATCTTTGAGTACATGATTAGTGAGCCTCAACGATCGCCACCAAAAACAGTATCAGATCTTCTTGAAAGGGATTATGATGTGTTTTCAATGGAGGGTAATCAAAGTCTTTCAAGGATTAAGCAATGGAATGAACGGTAAGTAGCAGTCAAATGCTGTAGATTTTAGGTATGATTCTAAAATGGAGCCGGGTTTTAGAGTGAACTCTTAAAATTTAATGAAATAGCATAAGCTAGTGATATCGTTCTGACTCTTCAGTTTTGACTGTTATGTCCGATGTCCCAGGTGCAGATGAGGCGAACCAGAATCTAATTGTTATGGTGCCGAACTGTGCATCTGCAACTATGCATGATGATCTGGTTAGCAAAATATAATCAGTTGTACTGACGATGGATTACCTGGGTTATCTAGGATTATCTAGCTATAAAATGCACTACGAACATTCAATTAAAAAGTTTGACAGTAAGGGCTAATTCAGATTCTTCAGTTATAACGTTGCCCATCTAGTGTGGGTTATCTGATAGGATCAAAATAGCTCAAACTAACCTTAAAATTGTCCATAAATTTCCATTCATTAACTCATATTCATCTATTTTTAGGATAAATACAACATCAATCTCACCAGTCGAATTTACAAATGCCTTTCTGACTCAATCTCAAAACTCATCAGCTAAAATGGCACTTTTTGTCGACCAATTCTTCCAATACAACATTGAATCTGCCGAAAGTAAGCATTTCCACTGGAATCAACTTGAAGACACCGTCCGGTACACAACTTATGAAGCATTTTCGTTCCGAAGTTATGCATTCTATTATCGAATGTTTAAGACTGTCATCGACAGGTTAATTCCATCTGGGATAATGTATCGGTTGATTGAGCAGAATTACTCAAAGAAATGGAAATTTGAAAAGATTAAGGAAGATCCAAAAAGGTTTTTGAGTCTTAATGACCTTTTGTTTGCTTTTAGTATTTTGCTTTGCGGCTGTTTGATCTCACTGTTATCGTTTGCTGCTGAAAATCTAGTCAGACTAAAGAAGAAACCTGTTAAATTTAAATTTGCTAAAGTACATCCAATGGAAGAGGACAATGAAGAGAATGAACAGTAATTATCAGAAGAATTGATGAAAATATTCAAATTAAAGACTCAGGATGATCAGGTTGAACTTAAAGTTGATTGAAATAGCTGCAAATATCCATCAAGTCAGTCAAAAATAGCATAGATTGATTAGCTTTATTCATCAACAGCACGGAGCAGTTTCATCAATAATCTAAAAACCAAAAAAAAGCAGCAAACCCGAAGAGCACAATACATTTCGTAGGACATCGCTAGGTCATCGTGCTATAGGCTAGAGTGCTGCGTTACCAGCTAGAGTACCGTGCTTCCGGCTAGAGCGCCGTGCTACAGACTGTATCACCGTGTTACCGGCTAGAGTACGATGCTATCGGCTTGAACACCGTGCTACAGGCTGCAGCACCATGCTACCGGTTAGATAGAGACCGCAACCGGAACTGAGGCTGCATGAAAAGGGGGGGTGTGTTTAACCCCCTAAATCCCCTCTGAATACACCCCTGCCGGCAAGACTGGACGTTACCCCAACGACACTATGACGGCTGATTTCGACCCCCATTTTGCAGCGAACACTGCAGTCCACCGTACCATACTACTCGGTACACAAAATAAGAAGTCATGAAAAAAAATCAATAAACACAGAGAATTTGAATTGAAATTGATTTATTTCTAATTCGAGATACTTAACTTGATTAATTATGCTACGCGTGTAAGTGGGAAGTAGTCTATACAGTAGCAACAACCTTGCTATGTCAATGCCCAATCAATGGCAATTCCATAAACAAAACACAAAAAAGAAGTACGTTGATTGTTTGCAACAACAATTTGAGATGCTTTCATTTTCAATTGATTTTGGTCGAGACACAGACAATGGAACAGAACAGAAATAAAAAGTTTTGTGTTTGATTTGGAATTTTGTGTGCAAACTTTTAATTTTATTTTGGTTTGTGTCGGGTGCGTGACTTTAGTTTAGGTTGATTATCGGTGGAAAGTTGGGGGGACATTTTTGGGGATTGGTAATCAGGGATGGACTTGCTTACATACTTCGTTGGATGAACAGATCAATTGTGATCCATGGGATCCCTTAGTTTGTGTTTGAAGCTCTATTGCTCTATCTCTGGGTATGTATCTGAAGCTGGCTCTATTGCTGGATATCATTTGCAAATTTCCGATCCAGAGGCTTAACCAGGAATTTTATCAGAGGATGTCCAAGTGGGTCCAGTTCAAAAAACCCCTAGCAACCTAAATTCAACTCCCAAACCAGTCCGTCCCCTCATAAATTCGCTTCTAACGCTATCCAAATTCGACAACAATTGACTAATTCATAATGGCCATATTGAGCTTATCAAATTTACATTAGCAATTTTAAACAAGCAAGCCAATTGAGTTTGATGTGCTGCTGTAGCAAAGAGGCTTATACCTGACTGATTTATTTCGGCTATTCATTGTGTAATTGAATCTTGTGATCGAATTTCGATTGTTGGATTTCTATCAATCTATTGTAGTTCCTATTGTTTGTTATGGAGTTTTTGTGCATGTCGAGTCAAATGGTTGTGGGCTTGTGGATGGTGAATTAATTGAGTATTGTCGAAATTGGCATGAAGTTGGCTTGAACTTCGAGTTCTAATTGGAAATTCAAGATATTAGAAATAGATCAAGGCTCAAGGGGCAATTCAATTATGATCCCCTTCTGTCCCCCAATTCCCCTCCTAAACACTCTCTATGGAGTTTTGACTTGTTTGAAGTGCTTCGAGCTCTAATTGAGAGCAATAATATCAAGGCTCAAGGGGGCCATGACCCTCTTCCCCTCTTCCCCCTCTTCCCCCTCTTCCCCTCCTAAACACTCTCTATGGAGTTTTGACTTGTTTGAAGTGCAAACAAATCTGCCACTCCCAAAACCTTAATTACAACAACTTAAAACTCCTCATAATCAAATTTCATCCACATGCACTCATTTGAATCAACGTTCACAGCAAGGTCGTTCAACAATCTAAAATTTTACACCACAAAAACTTATCACATAAGCTCACAGATAAACGATTTTCATGAATTTTTAATTTAATTAACTGACTTTTCTTCTTCATCCTCGCTCAGTTTTCATAATTTTTTGGTGCTATATAAGTGAACGTGCAAGCATGTAACATGTGCTTTAAAACTACTGATGCTGTGAAATAATTTTGGATATTAAATAATTGCTAGAGTGGAATAAAAAATAATAAGTGGTTTTATGTATGGATGATTATGATAATTTTTTGGGATATATGGAGTTAATGTTGGGGTTGGGGTAGGTTTGGATGTGGAAATTAGGGGTATGCAAGATATTTTTTCGATAAACCATTTCAAATTGGTAATTTGACGATTGAAGGTGCGAAATTATGAAACTCTGGCAAATAAATGTAACCTCAATTGAGAGAACAGTCCTAGTGACAAGATATACATCCATGGTATGAAGAACCTTAGTGGCAGAAGAGCCATCCCTTGAAAAGAGGGATAAGGTGGTATGGATTTCTGTTAATGAGGGAACGGAGAATGTACCCCTGGTGGCTCCGCTGATAGTGGAAGGAGCGAGTTACGTTCCTGTTAGAAGGACGGAATACTGGTCCGAGTGAGAGGGTGGAATATCCCTGTTGAGAGGACGGAGTACGTAGCTTGTAGGAAAAGGAAGTAAGCCCCTGATGAGAGATAGGAGCACTAGCTTGACGAGAGCATATTCTCAAATTGTGGTGCTAATTTCAAAATGGTAGTTTTTTAAGCAACTTTTAAGATTTTTTGGTATTTTAAAATACACTGCTAAGTTATTACGGTAATATATGATTATTGGATGTCTATAATAAGCTTTTAAGCTCATAAGAGTAAAATTAATGTTTAAAAACTTCAAAAGTTCTTTAAAATTGAATCATAAATTTGCATACAACAAAATTTCTCTCTTCTACAACTTTAAGCAAAATACAATCCAAACCAAATAAAAATACATCACGTAGTAGCTGCAACTATGCATGCAATTTATCCTCTCTACAAATTCCTATTTTTATGTTTACTCAGCAATCATAACAATTATATATGGCTAGTTTATGCTAATTTTATGATTTTTTTCCTCAGTAAACTTTATATTCTTATTTCCATTCCCGCACAGGCACAAGAAATGACTTTAAAGAAAATCAAGCAGCGTAAACTTCAAATTATTCTTTTATTTACCATACTCACAAATATAAATCTTTTCTTGAGTACAATATAAAGCAGCATGAGATGTTTGCTTAAAAATAGAATGTATTTTAAAATAAAATGAGCAGCTAGAGGGGAAGAAAATAAGAAAAAAAATCTTCAAGTGACTCTCTCGTTTGCATAAATCTCATTTTAAACTAGATTTTTTTTTTCAACTAGACGACATGCTGTGATAAAAGTGAGGGGAAGTCAGGTATGGTAGAAAGCTTGAATTAATTCTGAAGAATGGAGTGGTTGGAATTAAGGGATTTAAAAAGAAGAGAATCTACAAGGGAAAAGGCGTCCAGGTGCTCTAAGAGCAACATGGCGTAGGACGGTAATGAAGGAATGCCAGTTAGATGTCAAAACTGAGAATTTGTACAAGCTTTGTGATACAGGTAGCAACAGAATCAGATGCAAATCATTTTGTAGCAATCTAGGCTCCAAGTCGGAGCATGGTTCCAGGAAGTAAGTAAGTAATGGCTAAATTCCAATGATACGAAGTAGGTTTCCAGGGGTAATGGGGTTCTGTCCCTAATAAACTCTAACGTATTAACTCATCTGTCCTATCTCTCAAAGCTCTTTCACTTGCTTAATCTCGATAAACTGCTCTGGCCATGTGCTGCTGCTCTGATAAACTTTAGCTGTTCAAACAATTGAAATCCATAGCTGCACTTTAAATGCGTTTCTTGGCTATTGATAGTTTAACAAGTGAGAATTCGTCAGATTTAACAAGCTCAAACCTACAGATTATATTGGGATTCGAATCACTTCCTTTGATGACATTACTGCCTGTAGTTCTTCAATGGGAGGCTGTAAGCATTTCCACTTCATATGATCAGAAAAAGGACAAGTGAATATTCGCTCCTGCCGAGTCTCGAACCCACGACCGCCAGGTCGGTGTATAATGATCAAATCCCGAAGAACGCTGCCACTATGCTACCTAGACACTTCGACTCATAACAGCTCTCCTGATAACAGTACAATATAGTATATAATACACCATCTAATGAAAATTATATACATAAACCCCTCAAATAATTCCCTTATTTTCTCATTTTGTGAGACGACGCATACGACGACATGCAAATGTTAAGGCAGAGAGCATTAAAAGCATGAATAAATCAAGTACAAAGAAAAAAAATGTCGAGCATACAAGAAACATAGAAAAAAAAATTAATTTTAATTTAACACAAATGAAAGTAATTTGCAGAGAAAATGAATGTACATGTCGACTGCCGAGTCTTTAAAATCTACACACTTTGGCGCTATATAATTGTGTACATTTGTATATAAATTCTGAAAAAAAGAGGGGAAAAAAGCATGCACAAAAAAAAGAAAGCCTAATTAAATTTTCATAAAAAAAGGAAATGAAGCAGCATAAGAAGTGGAAATTTGTGGCAACAATATTATTACAATTGTAATTTTATGCAATATGTGGGACTTCTCACGTGCCATACATGAATAATACATAATCATGATGGACTGATTGATGCCATCCAATTTCTACAATGTCTTACTTATAATTTAATTAATTAAATGTTAAATTTGCTATATGCATGGAATGAGAATGGAAATAGAAGTGGAGATTGGTAGATTTCCGTTGTAAAATCTGGGTTATTTGATATTTTGTTATGTTATTATGCTTACTTATGCTAACTTATGCTATTTAAATGGTGTGATATTTCATGAACTCTTATTTTTCTTCTTAAATTGCATGTAATATGAGAATTGAACTCATAAATTTTGTGATCTAGTCGATGCATTGAGAGGTTTATAGTTAAAGCGTACTCGACTACCACCAGAGGCTTGCTTCCCTCTTTTTTTTTTGGCTACAACCACAATTTTTACTGCATTGCAAGCTTCTAACAGTTGTTTTCCTTATATCAATGCAAAATGTCTCCCTATTAACATTTTACTTATAAGCTTCCCTCACTCATAATTAGCACAGCAACATGTACAACCTTGTATGTCACCTGAGAAAAAAAATTAAGCAAATGTATGTCTATGTTCATTAGACTCAGTCTATTATGAAGCATTCACCATCATCATCATTTTTTCTCATAATATTAAATTCCATTTTAATACTCACATGTCATCAAGTTAAAATGAGACTGAAGCAGTTGGTATAAAGGTTGAAAAAAATTTTTTTGTGGGTGGATGTAAAGTAACAGAATAATGGAAAAATGCTTTTTGGCGTAATTAGCTCATTATTACAGAAGTAAATGAAAATTTTTTCGGCAGGAGGAAGTAAAGCAGGAATGAAAATTATGTCATGTGTTCAGCACATACTGAATGGAAGTGAATAATTCAAATGAAAATATTTGTTGAGGGACCTCGTTTTTGGTGGAAGCGACGAGAGACGTGAAAAACGTTTTAATTTAATAAAATATAAATTTGTTGAGATTATGAAGCAATTAGTGTATATTTTGGATGTTGTGTGAATGAGAGTGTCAGGTTGTTATTTTCAATTAAATTATATGATTGTGGAGTGGGGAATTGGGGGTTGTAAATGTTTTGATACTTTTTTTTGCTGAATTTTTGCTTATTATTATGAATTGAAAAGGATTTAAGTGAATGTTGATTGTCATTTTGAAGAATTTACAAGAAAATCAGAAAATTCTGGTTTTAACGGTCAAAAATTATTTGAAAATACTAAGATAATCAAAAAAATTCAAAAATTATTTCAAAATGTTCAAAAAATAATTTTAAAAGTTCCAAAAATTCGAAAATTAGTTCGAAAATTTCAAAATCTAGTTCAAAAAATTCAAAAAATTCGAATTCGAAAATTAGTTCGAAAAACTCCAAATTAATGTAAAAATTCGAAAATTAGTTTGTAAAATTTCAAAATTTAGTTTGAAAAATTCGTAAAATCAAAAGAATTCAAAAATTAGCCAAAAAAATCGAAAATAAGAAAATTCGGAAAAAGTTCAAAAATTTCGAAAATTAGTTCGAAAAAATTCGAAAGTTAGTTAGAAAATTTCGAAAATTAGTTCAACAAAAAATTTAGTTCGAAAAATTCGAAAATTAGTTCAAGAAATTCGAAAATTAGTTCGAAAAATTCGAAAATTAGTTCGAAAAATTCGAAAATTTAATGCACAAGTCCAGTTTATCCATCCATTAACCATCCAAGTTCCTTCCAATCTTCACAAAGCTAAACCGCATTAAAGACTTCAAAATGTTCACTGACTTGTAACAGAAACCAAATTAGAAAGATTGAAAAATTCCAAACTGCACGCAACGGATGTCAAAAAAAAAAATCTCCTTAACCGCGGCTTTCAAAGGAAGTCTCAAAAGCTTTAAAGGCTCAGAATTTTTCACATTATTAATTTTTCAACTGTTCATGTTATGTGAAATTTTTTCCTTTCAACAATTTTATTTTAATTAAAACGTAAACGTTGAGTAAAATATGAAAAATTTTCATCCATATTAAAACATAGCCTACAGTATTATAATAAAGGCATCAATGCTGACGATAAGCAGGCAAACTGTGAAAAAACATTTTTTTTAATAATAACGATACAATTTATAGTTTTTTTATTTAAAGCAGCATGAATTGGTTGTGATTTGAGGTGGATTTTGGCGGTTTGTCTGGTGCTGATTTGGTCTGTTTTGGGGCTTTGGACAAGCACATCCAAAAGACACACGGCGTACAAATGGTAGAGAATGTGACATTAAGCCAGCGTGACTTTGCCGTGGGACTGGAGCTGAATTTAACCGAATGCGACTCCACACTAGAGTCACGTGGACCTGAACCACATGTTTCGCCTCTTATACGCCATGTGTCTTTCGGTATAGCTTCTGTAGTTAGCGAATGACCACTAAAGGACCTAAACACTCAAATCCATCCTCCCTCCATTCCAATTTTCTATATCCTTTAAATTTCCTTTTTTGTTTCCATCCATTGAGAGATAAAAACGTGCAGACCAGCACCAAAAGTGTAAAAAATGAACGAAAAAGCAATAAATTTTATGAGGGAGAAAAAAGAGTTCAACATGCACCATACAGAGCTTTAGTTTGTGCAATTATTTGTTTTTTCTAACCAGAGTATTTAGCACATAGAACATGAAAAGTTTTCTTAATTTTTATTGGACGTTTTGTTGAGTTTAAGGAGAGGTTGGAAGTTTATAGAATGTTTAAAAAATGTTAAAATAAATGTTTAAAATTTTTGTAATTTAAATTTTAAAAACCGTTATTTCAATTTTATATTTTTAAAACCTTAAAATTTAAAATTTTAAACTTTTAAGATTTAAATTTTCAAAAACCGTTAAAATTCATATTTTAAAAACCGTTAAAATTGAAGCTTTTCAACTTTTTAAGATTTAAGTTAAAAAACCGTTAAAATTTAAATTTTCAAACATTGTTAAAATTTAAATTTGAAAAAAATCGTTATATTTCAAATTTTTAAAAAACCGTTAAAATTAAAATTTTTAAAAATCGTAAAAATTTAAATTTCAAAAAATCGTTAAATTCAAAATTTCAAAAACCGTTAAAATTCAAAATTTCAAAAAAACCCTAAATTTTATTTCACGTGAAAATTTTGCATCCTCACTTCCTCTGATACAAAAAGTATGTCTTCTTGATATTCTTCTCTTTCTCTAATTTCTGCTTGTATTCCCAATATTTCATTTTCATTCTAATGGCTGGCAACACGTCTTTAAATTTCATTCGTGCCGCCTCATCCTGAACAATTTTCTCGACATCATGTGCCTCAAGCTTCTTCATATTAATGCCTAATGACTCAATAAATCGATCAACATAGAACGGCGTACTCTCATTTTTAATTTTCTCAATCATTAATTTCACATTTGGATCAAATTTGGCATCACTAATGTCCTTGTCGTCCGACACTTCCATAAATGCTTTAAGGTATTGCTCCTCAAGTGCACCGAGCAATGGCTTCTCTTTTACAATCTTTTGTGGCTTCTTCTTCAAATACAACCGCTGCAATTTTCCAATTATTTTCTCCTTTTTCGGTGGATCCGCAAACAGTCGCTCGAGCTGCTTCATTGTCGTATTAATATTGTCCTCAATTTTATATGCACGCTCAGCGATGTGGAACTTTTTCCTACGCTCTGTACGTACTTTATGTTCCATCTCATTGAACAACTTCTGTGGAATTTTATCGATTGATGCAAACATGTTCAAGACTTTATTTTCAAGCCATTGAAATTGGGTAATGGTTGTGAAAATTTTTGAATCATCCATGCTGCTCTTCTCGTCGATTTTATAACCAAAAATGATTGTTTTAAATAGAATTTGACAAATTCCTTTGAGTTCATTCAGCAGTGGATCTTTAAATGACTTTTCTAGTGGATTTTGAGTCAGTTCCTTTGATTTTTTGAATAAATTTTCACTTCTTTGCTTTAGGAACTTCCAACGTTGTCTGAATATTCCAACTTTGAACTCAAAATTGCCAACAAATTTGTCATTAATTGAGTCCAATTTTCTTAAATCATCTTCAAGTTTGTTCGATATTATGGCTACGTATAGGAACTTTGAGAGAATTTTTATTGATTTTGACTTGAGAAACTCAATTGCTTCAATCATTTTCTTGCCATTTTTAAATGGAAACATTTTCTTTGGTTCATTAATGCAGTAGACATTGTTGATGTAGTCCATGATATTTTCTACTGATACATTTGCCTGATCCCATGCATTCTTCGTGCCACGGTTTAGTATTGAAGTAGCTATGTCTTCGAGGATTGGAGTCTGGAATGATTGAGGTTATATTGAATTTTTGTGGTTTGTTGGTTATGGACAACGGATAGCGGACAGTTGACATCGGACAATGGACAAATAATAGCGGACAACAGACAACAGAAGTCGGACATTGAGCAACGGACATCGGACAAATGCAATGGACAACGGACAACGATCAAACGGACAACGAACAACAGACGTCGGACATCGGACAATGGACATCGGACATCGGACAACGGACAACAGATAACAGATTACGGACAAAAGACAATGGATAACAGACAACGAACATCGGACAACTAACAAAAGGACAATCGGACAACAGACGTCGGACAAATTCCGGACAATGGACAACGGATTTCGGACATTGGACAACGGACAACGAACAACATAACGTCGGACAATCGAACAACGGACAACGGTCATCGGACAACGGATAAACGGACAACGAATAACAGATTACGGACAAAGGACAATAGACAACGAAAACGGACAACGAATAACAGGACAATGGACAACAAATCGGACATCGGACATCGGACATCGGACAAGTAACAACAGACGTCGGACCTTGAACAACGGACAACTATCAACAGACGTCGGACATTGAACGATGGACATCGGACAACGAACAACGGACTATACAGATAATTGACAATACACTTACCTCCGAACTTCCATCACCATAATCAAGATGCAGATGGTCGTGCTTTAACCGCCACTCCATTGGCATTAAAAGATATTGAAAATCTTGATATCGTCTCACTCGTATAAAGTCATTGCCAATATAGAAAATTTTCATCTTCAACGGTCCCACTTGTACCCGTATAGCATCATATTCAGCTCGTAGCTTGTCAGTGTCAATATAATATTGCTTTGCATCATGCATGACTCTCATTGTCTTACGATTTACTGACTCTTTGTGTTCATCGAGGAACTTATCATAATGATTGACTGCCTTTGCGACTTCCTTCATAACCTTTGCATCATTTTCAGCTTGAATTTTATCCACCATCATTTGTTCCTTGATATAATAAGCCTCAATTTTTTTCATAAATCCACCACGCATTTTTTCAACCTCACTGATACGTTTAAACCGAAATTCCGTACGTGAACGTTCGTTGTAAAATTCCTTTACATAAGATTCATCAATGTCAGTTGCAAGAAGTGATTTCATCTTGATTTTTTCGGTACCAATTAATTCATCTTTATAGTCGACTGACTCAACTTTTACACGCTCTCGTATGTTGGCACATGATCGTGTTCGTTGAGTATGAAAGCGATCCGGTGGCTTATGGAGATTTTTCATCGTGTGTATGTCAGCGATGAAATATGGTTGTGATTCGAATGACGGTTGGGATTTTGTTGTGACTAAGCTGTGGTTCTGTTGGGGAATTGAGATGAATGTTAGATGATTTTGATAGTGGAAAATTGGTGAAAATTGATTGGGAGGAGTGGTTGTGGTCAATTTACAGGATTCAGGGCATCTTACCCTTACCATTCACAATTCAGGGTTTAGGGTATCCCCACCCTTAACATCCTTACCATCCTCCCTCATCAGTATTCAGGGTACCCCAGTTGTGCCATCCTTACTATCCCCCTTCAGGATCAAGGATACTCCCAACCCTACCATCTCCTCTTTTGAATTCTGGGTACTCCCACCACCACCACCATTCACCCTTCAGGATTCAGGTTATCCTGATCTCTGCATCCCCCTTTTAGGATTCAGGGTACCTCTTCACTTATTCCATCCACCCTTCAGAGTTCCCTCCCCTCTTGCAACCTGCATACGTCCCTGTCTATGGCGCTAAAGGTTGATAATATGTAACTTAATACCGACGATATGTAAAGTACATCCTAGCTTCATTGAACAGGATCGGATCAACATGTCGTTCAATGTGCTTGCAGCCAAGGTGTGCCAACGGATCATCCAACAAACTAGTCATCTAGGTGCGCCATTATGCACATCCAACCCACTATTCAGCTTCCTAGTCTGACAAAATTCCATTCCAAAATCTCCACTTTTCCCCAGATTTCAATCATCCCCAAAGAATTCTCCCGTAGATTAATAACAATCTCTTCAAAAAAATCTCAGATGGTACACAAGTCACACCCACGAATACCTCAACATTCATTACATCTAACATTTTTCAGCATTAACTGCTCTCCCACATATTCTAGCAATAAAAAAACAGCATATTTTTTCCCACCTTTCTTAAATCTCAATGTTCTATGCTTTAATAGAATGTGGCATGTACTCCTCGAATGTAGAGCATAACTAAAAAACTCAATTTCCAATGCACATTAGATTTTATGATTTATTGCAAGGAAAAATTTTTCATTTTAGAATGCTAGCAATCCTATTGTGCCAATGAGTGTTGATGGGCAGGGTTGTTGATGAGATAAGTCGAATTGAGGAAGAGGCAAGTTTGAGATTCCCTGTCTCGAGTGACACTAAAAAGCCACTAGATAACCGCAATTCCTAACAGACAATGAAAAAATGCTTTCATAGTACAGAAAGACCACTTCGGTACCTAAAAGCAGTCTCTTTGCCTGTTAGGGAATGTCACCATATTGACGGCAAATAGAGGTGCTGTGGTGGCATTACATAGCATACCAATAGGGCAAAGTGTAACTGTGGATATTTCATTAGCAAATACAACAGCCAGTGCTTTTCAAACAATGCTCTGTGACACACAAGTGTGTGTTGTATATTAAAAGAATGCCAACATGGGACCATGAGCATGATTATTGTCTGTTAGGCAGATATCAACTGTAGAAACAGTTCAAATCCCAATCTGCGGGAGGTCATGCCAACCATTATTGATCTATACATAAACCAAAGTAAGGTAGAATATAGCCCCAAGAATATAGCCAGATAATGTTCAGCTTACGACTACGCTCCTGCTTCACCCCTTGCGACTTAGATTCCACTAGACTACACAAGACATCAAACCAAATGACACAAGTCGGTTAATCGATCGAAAATCCAAATCCAGATCGAAGTAACTCCTAATTGGTACAGGAATCGATTTGAATCCGTTACTAAGGCAGAGTCATTTTGGTTTGGTGTTGACTCTTTGATCCATTTACCGATTTATGGTATTCCTGGATACATAACAACCAACCCTGCCCAAATAAGAAATTGTCTCATATTTCTTTTAAAAAAATCTTCAAAAATATAACTTCATACCTGAAACTTCTTTCCAATATTCACTCGACTTTTGGGAATTTCCTCATCGAGAATCACAACATGACTGCCACTATCATTCGTAAAATACGTTCCCGTACTTGATAATGTTGATGCTGATTGCATTGATTCAATATCATAATCCTTATCAACAGTTGCATGAGAATTGTCATTTTCTATCTCGTTCAATTCAATTCCAACAGACTTTATGTAATGCATTCGTTTACTTGCTATGATATTATTAAAGTTTCGTCTTATTTCAGTCTGATTTTTATCATCAATTTCATCCTTGATGCTATCGATTGAAACGTGATTCCAATTGTCTATTGCCACATTATAACTTTTACGATTCATCTCATTGGAATCGATTTGAAATTTAACTTTAGCTGAATTTATATCATTTTGAATCCATGGAAGTGATTTATCAATACGTAACAATTCAGGATTATTTCCACGTGGATGTGCTTTTGTGAATCTTACAACTTTTGACTGCTCACATTCATCTTCGGTGATGTCAGAACATGATGATGATGGTATCTTTGGTATTAGCTTTACCGCTTCCGGCGTTGTTATGGTATTCGAATGTTTGTCTTTTGATGTCAATTTGTCATCATTGTTGTGATCTTTTACTTTCATCTTGTCGTCATGTGTGGAAAATGTTTCGGCTGGATGTGGAAGGTTTTGATAATTTGCAAGGGAATGGGAGTTAAGATTCGGATGTGGTTTGATTAGAATGTAGTTGATTTTGAGGTTAGGTATTTGATTTCGAGGTTA
Organism: Chironomus tepperi; assembly: GCF_022539635.2. Classification (NCBI taxonomy): domain Eukaryota; kingdom Metazoa; phylum Arthropoda; class Insecta; order Diptera; family Chironomidae; genus Chironomus; species Chironomus tepperi. The sequence continues at coordinate 863,372 of NW_027226572.1, forward strand.
GGTATTTAATTTTGAGGTTAGGCATTTACTTTGAGGTTAGATTAATAGAATTATGCTATTTTGAGGTTAGTTTACTTAAAATTAAGTGGTTTTGAACTAATTTGAGGTTAGATTTTGCCGATAAACACTATTTTAAATTCAATTGAATAAATTACTAAATATTTGAGGTTAGATTCTTCAAAAAGACTTTCTAAATCCTTAAATTTTGAATAAATTTTTTTTTAAACGTGATTTTGAGGGTTCTAAAATTTAGCTTATTTTGAATTTTTGAAGGTTAGATCTTAAAAATTCATATTTTGAGGTTAGGTTTGAACCTTAAAAAATCCAAAATGATTTTCACAATTTTGAGGTTAGGTGAGAAAAATTCACAATTTTGAGGTAAGAATCTTAAAAGAAAATTCGTATTTTTTGAGGTTAGGTTTAAAAAACATCAATCTTTCAATATTTTTTAAGGTTAGATCACTAAAAGCTACTATTTTGAGGTTAAATTGGCCTTTTTTAAGGTTAGAATTTCAAATTTGAGGTTAGATCACTAAAAACTGAGAATAAATCTACTATTTTGAGGTTAGATTCTTAAAAATTGAACTTATCTATTCTGCTTGATCATTAAGTACCAAACCCAACCCAATCAAACCACAGAACAAATCAAATCTATCAACTCACCTTGATTTTCCCCCAAAATTCTCTCATTATCATTCGACTGTTTCAATTCACTCATTGCCATTGTCGGTATTCCCATAAATTTCATCCTTTGATATCGCTTTTGTATCTGATTCATATCAATTTGACTTTTTAATGATTTTTTCATACTCGACAAATATTTTTGTTTCAATTTTTTATCAATCTCTTTGATGTGCTGCTTTATGGGACTTTTGATATTTTTCATAATATTTGACTTTTTTATCATCGTCATCAGCATTTTGTTGCTCTCATTTTTATCGTTAAATAGAAATGTTTTGTCGTCGTTGGGATCACACGCGCCTTTTATAGATGATAATATTTTGCCTTTGGGCGGTGAATTCTGAATGTGAGTATATGTGTTTTGGACGAGGATGAACAAAAAAAAAAGCAACATAAAAATAAACAAACATTAAAAAATCATGAAGAAGGAAAGAAAATATCAATTAGATTTTAAGTAAGGCGCATTTTGTCATAATTGAGGTTGAGTCAAGTCGATTTCGTTCAAATTAGCTCAAGCTAACTTGACTAAACTTAACTCAAGTCGATTTGTCTTGGCGTTACTCAAGTGGATGCAATCTGATTCAATTCAAGTAAACTTGAAAATATTCAACTCAAGTAAACTTGAATATGCTCAACTCAAGTTGACTTGAATAGACTCAATTAAAGTTGTATTTAAAACACTTAACTTAAGTCAACTTGAATAGACTCAACTCAAGTTGACTTCAATAGACTCAACTCAAGTTGACTTCAATAGACTCAATTCAAGTCGACTTGACTCAACAAAAGTCAACTTAAATCAACCTGACTCGACAAAACTCAGCACAATTCTACTTGAGTCAACTCAACTCAAGTCTACTTAACTTGCTTTTCTCGAGTCAACTTGACTTGGATTTTCTCAAGTCAACTTAACTTGACTTTTTCAAGTCTAATTTATTTTCTGGCTTAATTCAACTTTACTTGACTTTTCTCAAGTCTACTTTGCTTGACTTTATTTAAGTCTACTTTACTTGACTTTGCTCAAGTCAACTTGACTTGACTTTGCTAAAGTCTATTTTACTTGATTTTGCTTAATTCAACTTTACTTAACTTTGTCCTAGTCAACTTAATTTGACTTGGATCAAGTCAACTTGAGTTAAATTGACTCAAGTCAACTTGACTTGATTCAACTCAAACTGAACGTTTGTAAACGCATCTTACATCTCAAAGAATAATTTTAGCATGTTTATCCCCAAGACAAAATTAACTCAAAAGCAGCAAGATAAGCCAAAAAAAACTTAATTTCTCAAAAAATTCCATTCAAGTGAAAACATTTGCCCAACTTATTAGCATCAAATATGACGAAATGAATAACTTAATTCACATTTATATGCAAAAACATTCCCGAAATGACTCTCGAGAGATGAAAAAGTTAGTTCGGACTATAAATAGATACGCAAAATAGACCTCAATTATCTCTAGATTCTCAAACTTACCACAATTTTAGGATCATTAGTGATTGTCTGTATCCAGTCTTTGTGCGTACGACAACTTCCATTAGTCGTACGTTCTATGCTGTATAAATTGCTTTTGCCTCGAGGTTCCGAATACATACGATCATGAAATCCTCTTAAAATGACACATTTACCAATTTTTTGTCCACATGTGATTCCATTATCATCGAAAATTTGATTCCTTTGCATGTCCATTGGAGTTTCAACAAGTTCTGTACACGACTGACTCAATTTTACTGATTTTAAAATATTTTCTTGATAATTGAATTTCATTTTATCAATTGATGCATCCTCGTTATCACTTGCAGTGCTTTGGTGATGCTCAGATGGTGGAAAACTCTCATCAGCTAGACGGAAAATTTGATTTTCTTTTGCTTCCTTTTCATGTTCCTCAATTTCCTTTGCTATTGCCTCATCCTTTATTTTTGTCATTCGAATGCGTTGACGAAGTTTGTCTTCTTTGTGCTTATAATGAAGTTCGACAATTTCTTTATTTTTTGGCTTGTCCAGCATTGGAATTACTCCGCATTTGTATTTTGATGATGCTGAGGGAGTTCTTGGGGCTTCTGGAGATGGAAAAGTTTTATTGTTGTTGTCATTACATTGAGTTTTGGTTTAGTTGGGGATGGGGAAGTTTGGGGAACTAATGTTGTTGTTGGAAATTCAATTTTTGTGCGCATTTGACATTTAAATGAATGAGATTTAAAATTCAAAATTTCGTAAAATTTAAAAATTTTAATTTTAAACGGTTTTTAAATTTTTAACGGTTTTTTACATTTTGAATTTTTACAAACTTTAAAATTTTAAATGTTTTTTGATTTTACAAATATAAATTTTTATCTTTTTTTTTCAAAATTCAAATTTAAAAATGTTTAAAAATTCAAATTTTAATGTTTAATTAAATTTAAATTTTAACGGAATTTTAAAAATTGGCAAATTTTTTGATTTTTTAAAATTTTTTTAAATTTTTATCAAACTTCTTCAACTTCCTGAGTTTTTTCAAACAATTTAATATTTAACAATTTTAAACAATTCAAACTAAAGATTTTCGAAAGTTTAAATTTTAACGGTTTCTAAAAATTTAAATTTTCAAATATTCCTTCATCCCCAAACTTCTTTAAATGACAAGTCACAAACAAAAACAAAAACTTCCTCTTGAGGCAGTAAAAAAAGAAGCAAAAAACTTTCCCGGTATATTGAGATGTCCATTATGATATGACGAAAATCGTCCTTAATTTAGATAAAAATTCCAGCCATGCTGGTCATACCTTTGAGAATTCATTTCTCTCTCATTTGAATGATAATCACTGTATTTAGTTAACATTCATTTCATTATTCATTCGAGTTCCTTTTTTTGTAAACTTTTTCAAGGAGATTATCCTTGAATAATTGAGAGTTTTGTGGGTTTTTAAGGTATTTTGGACTGTTCGGCTAATGGAGTGGATTTAAAGGGAATTATAATTGGAGTGGCTTAATTAAGATCAAGTAAATGATGAGTTAGAATTTTGGAAAAACCGTAAAGTAATTTAAAATTAAAACTGTTAAAATTGAAAAAACTATTTAAAAAATTTAAAATATCGTTAAAAATTAAAAAAAAAAAACTGTTAAAATTATAAAAATTTGAATTTTGAATTAAAATTTGAATTTTTAGAAACCGTTAAAATTTAAAAAATTAAAAAAATTTCAAAAAAACTTAAAAAATTCATTTTATCGTCCATTTCTTCCAAGAATCCAATTACATTATCCCCACCCTCTCCATAAAAATCCCCATCCAATTCCACCCACACCAATTTTCCCATCCAACATGTCCATTAAACCATCCAAAATAAATCCATCCAACTATGAACAATACCCAACAACAGTTGCAATCTTGAAACATTTATCAGTTCTGTTTGTGTCCCTTTCAAGCTACATTTTTATGTCTAAAGATTAATCCCCATGCAGCATTAAAGTCTTAACAGCATTAATAATATCTCCTAAGAAAAAAAAAACTTCCGAAAATTCTGTCTGCAAATCTTTTAATTTTATTTCTTCTACCTTTAAGTTTTTTTTGGATGTCGGAAAAAAAGGAAAATTACTCGTCATAAATTACAACCTTACACAAATCTCACATAGCAGACATGACGTGAAGAAATTATTTTTTGCTTCTTTTTCATCCTTTCCATCACAAGAAGGAAGAAAAAAAACGGAAAAGCTGCTTTTTAGCAAGGAAAAAGAGGAAGAAAAATTGACGACAAACGAGAGGGAAGGGCAAGGAATACGGAATAAGAATAAAACTCAGATAATATTTCTCAAAATGAATAAAACGAGGAACAATGGATGTCATTTTGAAATGTTTGGATGGTTTTAGAGCGCATTTTCCGGCATTTTTAATGAATGTTGGTGTCTATTCGCACGTGGAAGTTCTTTTGAAAATTATGAAATGGTCTAGTGCCATTTTCCAGTCATTTTTGATTTTCAAGAAAGTTAATATGAGAGGCTATGAACACGTGGAAGTGCACATTTCAGTTGTGTATGAGAGCCTATGAACACATGGAAGTTGTTTTTGATTAAATGTGAGAGCCTATTTGCACGTGGAAGTTAGTTTTAATTAATGTGAGAGCCTATTTACACATGGAAGTTATGTTCAAAGTGAGAGTCTATGTGCAAATGAAAGTATTCAAAAAATAAAATAGTCTAGTTCACATTTTTCATTATTTTCAATTAATGTGAGAACCTATCTACACGTGGAAGTTCTTTTTGATCAAAGTGAGAGCCTATGTATACGTGGAAGTCCTTCTGAAAAGTATGGCAAGGTCTAGTGCGGTCTTCAGTTACTTTGAATCAATGTGAGAGCCTATTTACACATGGAAGTTATTTTTAAGTAAAGTGAGATACTATCTACACGTGGAAGTTATGTTTGATCAAAATGAAAGCCTATGCACACGTGGAAGCTCTTTTGAACAGTATGGAAGCGTCTGATGAGCTTTTTCAGCCATTTGTAATAAATGTGAGAGCCTATATACACGTGGAAGTTCAAAACTTGGTAACTATTTGGGATTCATTGGCTTAGAACTGGAAAACCTGGTCCCAAACCCAAACTAACCCAAATCACCCAAAGTGATGCCATAACTCAAAATCCACCAAAAAAATCACAACTCAAAAATCAACATTACAACTTCTTTTATTCAGAACAATGAAAACTTCCCTTCCGTCGTTCGAGGATCAAAAAGAAGACAAGAACGGAAAAAAGTAAAAAAAGGAACACAAAAAAAGGAGACTGACTGTAAAGAAGGCAGAGACGACAAAGGAAAAAAAAGAGATTGGATTATCTCATAAATTGCGGTACTTTATGAAGCCTGCCTTTTTTTATATATTTTTCAGGTTGGATAATCGGAAGTGTAATTTACAGCAAGTGACCTTTCATTTAATTGTAAAAACGATACAAAAACGTTATAAATAGATAGGAAATGATTATTTAAGGTGGAATGACAAGACAGGAGGTAAAAATGGAACAAAAAGAGGATTTTGAGCTGTTTATTGTGAACAGCAAGAAGCTTTTGTGCGGAAATATATATAAAAAAAAAAGTTTTTGTAAGTTTGAGCTTGGTTGAATAATTTTTAAAGGGTTTAAAACAATAACTTATTCAATTAACAAAAATTCTCGACGAGATAAAAAACTTTTTTCTTTTTTTTAAGCTTTTAAAAAAGTTTTGTGAAAAGTAAATGAAAGGAAAATCTTCAAATGGAATTTTTATAGTGAATTATTTCTTTATCCTTTTTGTTAAACTAAATAAATTCACTATTCTTGTTTAAAAAAAAAAGTTTTGAAATTTATATTTTTATAAATTTGAGTCGGAATTATGGTTTTTGAATTAACAATCATTTTTAACTCATTTTTGGGCTCAAAAGCTCAAATTTCAAAAATTCAAAGTTTTTTAAAAATTCAAAAACCAGATTAAAAAAAGTTGAAAATTCAATTAAAAAAAAAAAAAAAAAAAGTTCAAATTTAAAAAATTTAAAAATTTCAAATTTTTTAAATTAATTTAAAAAAAATTCGAAAATTTAAAAAAAAAAATTAAAAAAAAATTTAAAAAATTCAAATTTTTTAAAAAATTAAAATTTAAATTTTTAAAATACCTAAATTTTTTTTTAAAAATATCAATTTGAATTTCAAATTTTAATAAAAATTTGAAAAATCCTAAAATTTTTTACAAATTTTTTAATTAAAATAAAAACTTTATCAAAAAAGCTCAAAAAGCTCGTCAAAAACTTAAATTCTCAAACTATATATCCAATATTTTGACACATTTTTTCAATTGAAGCAAGCTGTGGCTCATAAAGGATTGTACAGCAATATAATGAGTCATTGCAAAGCATTCTGAAGCCAAAATTTTTCATAAGGAGCTTTTTAAAGCTCATCAAAAAGAATTCCATTCAATTCTCAATCTTAACATTTCTTGCAATCAAGTTTCAATTTTTATCATTGATGAACACAAAAATTGATGAATTGATTTTTAATTCTCTGTGTGAAATTACAGAGTAAACTGTAAACTACATTAAAAGTTAGGAAAAAATGAACAAATATATCAATATATTGGATTGTCGGATTGTACTATTATGACGTCCATTACAATGTCAATTTTTCAACTAGCTTGAAATGTATTATGTCGTAGCAAGTTAGAAGCAATTCGAGCACAAAATCGTACATTAGAAAAACTCTATGATATTAGCAGGGGAATATTCAGGAGGTTTAAGGGATCAAACCCGGTTTTCCTCCTTTTTGGTACCGGTTATGGATCAATTTACCATTGTGTGCTATTCGTGTAAGTTTCGTGCATTACTTTCAAGTTTGACGACATATTTCGATTGAAGATGGATAGGAGGCATAGAGCGTCATTGTACCGCCAGCGAAGCAAGTAAGGAAGAAACAGCCCATAGCATTTGAGAAGGATTATGCATCAATAAGTTGTTTATTCAGGAAGAATTCCTGGATTTGACGGGTGAAAAGGACGCTAGAGTCTTTAATATCCCAAACTGGCAAAAGGTTTTGAAGGATAGAGCTTTTTGTAGACATTTCCTACCCGCGCCAATGGACTCTCGTGCGCCCCAGCCAAAACAGCAAGTAAGTTAGGTATTGACACTCCCCATTCCTTCAATAAATTCCCCGATTAATCTCCATGATTCCCCAAAACTTCCCCATTGTGATAAGAAAAATTAATTATAATTGAAAAAGAAAACATCAACGTCACCTGTTTCCACATCCATTGTTTCATCCACATCATGACTGATTCGAAAGAATGCCGGAAGGCCAAATTTCTCATTTCTCTCCTCCTGCTTAATCCGTTCAGCCCCTTCAGTTTTCAATTTCTTCGTTTCCATTGTTCTCCTTACAATCTGACTTCGTCTACGTCTTTGAGCATCTTCAGCATCGCTCTTTTGTTTTTGATATTCGGATAATGCATTTAGATCAAGATTGAATGGATTTTCATGTTTGAATGACTTTATTATGTCATGCTGTACAGAAGATTCATCACTTATCGGTAAATTTTCAGCAATTTTAACTTCCTCAACATGTTCATCCACACTTAAATGCTTTGTTCCTTCACATATAATTGGCTTTAATTGGTCGGTTAAGTTAAAGTTTGGCAAAACTTTTGTTGTTGTATGGGATATCTTCTGAACTTGTGTCGGACGATTAACAAGCTTTGAATGACCTTTCTTCTTATTTATACATTTTATTGGACCCAAACCACCAATTTGTCTCAACTCTGGTGCAATTGTGTTAAATGGTTTACTGAATTTCTTATCGACATACTCGGAATTGTGTCTGACTTGCTCTCGATTCCAATTGAAAAGTTCTGGTGGTTCAGATTTTGTGCTACTTGATGTTGAGTATTTGCATTTTAATGACGGTGGTTGTGGTGATGTGGACGGATTCAGATCAACTGCTTGCTGACTCAATGAGGACGATGATGAAGATTTTATCATTTTTTCTCTTAATTATTCTGAATGTTTACTTTGAAGAAAAAAAATGATTGCTTAGATCAGAGCAGAGTTGCAAAACAGACACTTGACATAGGCAAAAACCGTACAATTTCTTGATTTGCAAGAAAAACCATACACATTATTAATAAATTGTAAGGTTTTTGTCTGTGACAGGTGCCTGTTTTGCAACTCTGGATCAGAGTGTGGCTGTCTCAAAAACGACCGTTAATTTTTTTTCAAAAATAAAATTTGTCGTTAAAATTCAAATTTTTTTTGACCGTTACTTTTAACGTAAATTTTTATTTTAAAATAAGTTGATTTTAGAATGTTCGATTCGACAATCTAATGTCGAAAAATTTCGAATTTGAGACAGCCACACTCTGGCTTAGATTTGCATAAGATGAGAAAAAAATGCAATTTTCATTAATTGAACTGTGTCAGGGTTAGGGAAATATTTGCATTTAATTAATTAAGATCACTGCTGGGGATGAATTGAGAGCATGTGGAAATAATTGATTCTAAAAATAGAAACTGATAATTATTAAGATACAGTTCTGCAGAAGTGAGTCGAAGTGGCTCGGTGGCGGAGTGGTTAAGTACTTCGGTATGTAATTGTTGCAATATCGATCCGGCGATCACGGGTTCGAGACTCGTCAATAGCGGATTTTTTTGTTGTATTTTTTCGAATCTCAAATGCGGCTCTCCATCACAAATTCAATTCGTAATTTCATCCCGCAGCAATCCCTATAAAGATTGCATCCACCTTTCCATTTATTGCCATCCACAAATAAATTTACATGAATTTTTGTTTAAAAAAATAATTCTGTTAAGTACCAGATGGTTCCAGTCTGATTATCACTGTCAGCATTCCTTTCTGCAATTTTACTTAAAAAATTACAAAAGTCCTCGTGTTATTGATCGAGGGACTTAAGCGCATTTTTGTCCCAGCGATCAGTATTTGATTAATAAGTCAGTTCAGTAGGATCCAGGTCACTTCCAGATCCAAAAAAGAAGATCCAGTAGGATCCAGGTCACTTCCAGAACTTCAAAACGAGATCCAGGAGGATCCAGGTCACTTCCAGACCTTCAAAATAAGATCCAGTAGGATCCAGATCACTTCCAGATCCACAAAACTAAGATCCAGTAGGATCCAGGTCACTTCCAAACCCACAAAGCAAGATCCAGTAGGATCCAGGTCACATCCAGATCCACAAAACTAAGATCCAGTAGGATCCAGGTCACTTCCAAACCCACAAAGCAAGATCCAGTAGGATCCAGGTCACATCCAGATCCACAAAACTAAGATCCAGTAGGATCCAGGTCACTTCCAAACCCACAAAGCAAGATCCAGTAGGATCCAGGTCACATCCAGATCCACAAAACTAAGATCCAGTAGGATCCTGGTCACTTCCATATAATTTAACGGATTTTTATTAATCAAACCACATAACGGTTATGATAAATTTAAATTTTGTTCAGTAAACACTGCTAAAAATTCGAAGAACATTGAAAAACACTGTAAAACAATGAAAAAACGTGTTGTTGTTGTATATGAAAATGAAAAATTGTTAATTATAGTATTTATGTGTTGATTTGAAACTTTTAAATGCTCGGCGCCGCAATAACTTTATGGCACTGATCTTTCAAAACCATTCCGAGCTCTCTACGATGTCTAGATAAAAAGTTTTTAACGTCAGCCGACCGAACGAACGACCGAACGAACGACCGAACAAAGTGTCTTATTAAGCTACCTTTTTGAAAAAAATTTCAAAAATGCGCTAAAAAGCTTACAGCCAAAGTTTTTAAATTCATGTAAAAGCATCAGCACCGCAACTTTAAAGACAAGAAAACTTTCTTAAGTCCCTAAAAAAAATATCTGCTGTCATCCCCTTGTTCACAACTTTAAATATTCACCATCCATACTGTAAAACTTTCATTTTTCAACATCAACATTTTTCTCATCTGCATCTTACCTGATTCGTATGCATCCTCCGCTTACCTACTTATTAATTTTGTTTCTCACCTGAAACGTATGCAATGAGGTAATCAAGAGAAATTGCTGCAATGGAAGATTAATTTACAGCAAAGATGTGATGAGATATTGCATGGATTTGTGATAAAATTGTGTACTTTTGAGGATATTGTGTATTCTGGATGTGAACTTTGATTAAATACGTTGGATCTATTTGGTAGAAATTTATGTGACATGATGAAGAATTTTTATAGTTTTAATGGAATTTGAGGATGTTTTGTGGGAAAATGAGGATGAATTGATGTACATTTTGATGGATGATGAACTTGAAAGCTTTGAAATTAAGTATTGTGTCGTCCAGTGTCGTGTCTGAGCAGAGTGGGATCTGGAGTATCTTGCCATATATATGTGAATCTGCCAGTGCTTGAGTAAGGCCACTGTGGCCGAGTGGTCATGCCACATTTCTACATATCTTCCATAAACACTTGGGTTCGACTCCCACCAGAGACTGGCCTCTCTATCATTACAAAGAGTTGTGGCAGCTATCCTTTCATTTATCACGCCACATCTTGGTGATAAGCCTCCATTTAGTGATCGACAGTCAGTGTATCGCGGAATTTAAATAGAGCAGTGTTGTCTGTAACTGTGTGCTTCGGCACAATAGTGTATGCAGCCTTTTTTTTGGAGACTGGACTCCAAAAGTATAAATAGCCGCCTCCGCTTTGGAATCGCATCCCAAAAAAATATGTATTGAGGCGACTCCACTTCTTTTTTGGAAGGTTCCTCCACTGGTGTCCAGAATCCGATGGATGTGCTTCTATATTGGAGTACTGTTAACTCTAGTATGCAGTAAGCGGTTATTGCTTACCACCAATGTGTCCAATGTCACAAAGAACATCAGGCAACATTTATGTGGTGTTGTCAATGTGACATGAATTCCCACAATGCTCACGACTCCAGTATCAACTTTTAATCTCCCAAAACGTTAGACTGCACATCCAAAATCAAGAAACTTAACAATTTTACTGCACAACCTGCAAATTTCCACTTATTTTCCCAATCTACACAAGATCTTGTCACACCATGTCACACATATCCAACAAAATTCCTTAACTTTCCATTTACACTTCATCAATTTCTCATCATTTCCTTTTCACATCCAATTCCATCCATTTCTACACATTCAAGAACATTATTTACGATTAATTTAACATGTCTCATTCTCACTCTCTGTTTATCTATGTCTTTTTTGTTCTGTACATCCATAAATGTTTGCTTTATAAAAAAAGATTATCGTCTTGCTCCTTCGAAACTTTATATTGCAGCATATGGCTTACAAATAATCATATAGCATGGCATGTGTTGGAATTATTTACAACCCACATACTATAAACTTATTCTCTTACTCGTATCTGTTTCAAAATTGTGGATGTACTGAACATAAAAATGAGGAGATAGTTTTCAAAAAAAGGAAATGAAAAACAGACACAGAAGTAGTTTTATGAAATGCTGGAAATGGGAAATATTAGTTTTTTGTTGAAAACTAGTTTAATGAGTGAAGGTGTGTCGGATAGACTCTGGAGTCTGTGGATCTTCAATTTATAATGGGATCAGAACCTGTTTGTTGATGACATTAATATGCTTTCTCGAAATTCCAGTCCAGATAAATTTTCTGGGATCGGGATCGGGATTGAAATTTTCGGGATCGGAAAATTCCGGGATATCCTGATCCCGATAGCGAGAAAGCATAGACATTACTGCTTGTTGCCCATAAAAAGGGACTTTGTTAGCCGCATTTTCAGTCAATTTTATTGCACAGTTGACAGTTGAGTCTCGAACCCAAGACCGCTTGGTCGGTGTTGTGATAATTAGATACCTGAAGTATTATGTCATTCCACAACAGAGCCACTTCGACTTACTAATTTCTCACTTGCCAGATGCATACCAGGTGAAGGTTTTAGGATGGATTCAATGAAATTTGACCCGATGTCAGTGTCGTCATCTCTATTCGATATACCTTCTGGAACATGTAGACAATTGACTCTCAATAGCTCAGTAAATGTAGCAAGCAACCGAGAACGTGTGGGACGTGAGTTCAAATCTCAATTAAGATCAGTAATTTGAATTAATTTTTTTTTCTGCTAGTTTGTCATTTGGAAGTAATTTTAGTTGCTTCTGCATCTTCTTTACTTACTTACATACTGCTCTGATCGTACAGATCAACTGTGATTCATTCAGACTTGGGTGGCCAGAGGACTTTCGCAAAATATCGGGACACTTTTGGAAAAATCGGGAAATATCTAAATTTGGCACTTTTGGGGTTCTTTTGGGCTATTCTTTCGAGCTATGAGCTTCTTGAAAAATCGGGAGATTTTAAGACTTTGTCGTGACACAGCAGAAATGCTAAAAAGTACAGCAGAGTCCCGGCAAAAATACAGCAGATGTTCGTCCTATTCATGACTCTTGAATGCCACCTAAAGGGATTTCAACCTCGATCCAAAATTCTAATCTCGGCATTCCGGTATTCGGGATCAAGGCATTGAAATCCCTAGTCGCCTAAAACTAGCTCTTTCACTGACTATCACTAGGAAATTCCCGACTCCAAGTGTTATACTATCTCTATCTACAGCTTCTTTCCATTTTTCCCACATCATCCAATATAGGCTATTTGTGATGAACTTAAAGGTCAAGAACTGGATTGAACCCATATAAAACCAAAAGATTATGAGTCATGTATGACATACGTTGCTAAAATTGATTAAATAAGCTATTCTATATAATTCTGTGCCATAAATAGATTAAACCTCAGTCTGAATTAATATTTGAGAGACTTAACAACGTGAAATAATGAAATATTTTATAATTCTGTGCATTATTAGTGAAATTTCATCAATTCCGATTTCTGATAGTCGAATAGTATATCCAGATGAGTTTAATAGTATCCAAGTTGATAATCGAATAGATGGCACAGATTCTGATCAAATCAGCTTGTTGGACAATCCAAACATAATAAAATCAGTTAATGCAACTAATACATCAACAACTCAACATCAACAGAAGGACAAAAATCCTGAAAATGGCAAATTCTTCCAAGGTGACATTGTCCTGCTGGATGAACAGCTTGATAGTGTAAATGATACAAGTGGATCTGCAGCTAGAACTGGATTGTCAAATATTTTTAGACGATGGCCAAAAAATGCATATGGAAAGGTTGTTGTTCCTTTTACAATATCTAATGACTTTTGTAAGTTTTTTGGGTGTTTTTTGTGGATTTAAAGAAGTGAAATTTTTGTGGTTTGTCTGTCAGGCATGTCTCATGGTTCAGTTGTGTCCTATTGTCGGTCTATATTAGTTTTATCCGCATTGTGTTCCTTTGCGGCAACATTTTTTGGAAATGCAATGAATCCTATGTCGATTGCGGTTTCAGTTGAGGCTTACCAACAAGGTTGTGATGCAAAAAAGGTTGGACAGTACTGTTCTATGTGTATCATCTGACATATGCTCATCTGACTGTCTTGTCATGATCCGAGCTAAACGATTGCTTGTCCATCTACTCCCCGAGCACGACTATTAGTTCGCTGGTCTTAAGCGCATTTGTTGTTAATGACCCCAAGTAGCACAATGCAATCACAAAGGCTTCGCTACACTGTCGAGTTGCTGTCACGACTCAAAAGTGCCCTGACAGCTATGTGACGGCTGATTTCGGCTCATGTTGCATTATGAGTAAATCCATGAGTGAGAAAATGTCACAAAAAAGTTTAAATTTGCAATATTTCTTTAAATACGTCCTAATTCCTTACTTTTTCCGACTAAAGTTGTACAAAAACTTGGCCTGTAGCTTTCCTTAACTAAACAGTGTAGCATTTATGCTTATTAAAGGAGATATTATCAAAAAACTTCCGTCAATCGGTTAAACTTGTGTAAAATAATTTTACAAAAATTAGAATATTTCGATAATTACTCGATTTTGGTAAGATGAAATCATTTAAACTCATAAACATACCCTAACTTTATTCATTTTTGTCCTCTTAAAGTTCATTAAACACTTAATTAAGTCAAAATTTGCAAAAAACTGCGTCAATCGGTTAAAACTTTGGTTTTTACGTACGTAAAAACGTAAGAAAACTATTTTGAACTTTTTAACTTAATTAAGTTTGTATGCACTTAATTAAATTAAATACAATTGCTTGTCATCCCACCAGCACTACTTAATAGTCTGCTAAAAGTTCAAGTTGTAGATATTAGCAATTATTGATATTTTTGAAAAAATTAAAAAACGACAAGTTGAGAAATATTGTACATCGAAATTTTGAGTTCCGTTTACTCGTGGATTTACCCTTATGCTGATCGGAAACTATATGGAGTAGACTTATTTTAATTTGACTAACTGCATGTCAAGTTCTAAGGACAGCTAATCGCATTTAGATGAAAAAAATTGTCCTTAAAACCAGGCATACAACTAGCCAAACTCAAATACTATTTACATTTACAGCATTTGATGACAAAGCAACCATCCTTTCCGCAATGTACGACATAGAGTCACACACCTGCATCAAATTCAAACAACAAAGTCATGAAACTGATTACATCTATATAATATCAGATGAGGGATGTTATTCATACATTGGTAGGAAATTTGGACCACAAGTCATGAGTCTACAACGTGATAATTGCATTGGTCATGGTCACATAATACATGAATTGATTCATGCCCTTGGATTTCATCATATGCATAATCACATAGACAGGAATAATTTTGTGACTATTTATTCTTACAATATTGATCAGACTAAGATTAATCAATTTATTACTCTGAATCCATCCTTGTTTGAGAATTTTGGAACACCTTATGACTATTATTCAGTTATGCATTATGATACACATACGTTCTCAGCAAATGGAATGCCGACAATTTTACCTAATGATCATAGATATCGTAATGTTCTTGGACAGAGAATTGGATTGAGTCAAGGAGATGTGAAAAGGATTAATTCAATGTATCAGTGTAATCAAGTTAGTTATGGATATTAAATTTAGGTTTTGTGAAGGAATTTAAGGGATAAATAAGGAATGATTTTTTTTTTTTTTAAAAAAATTTTAATTATAAAAAAAAATAATAAAAAATCTTACATTTTAAAAAAATTAATTTTCACCTTTCAAATTCAAAATTTAAGATTTGAAAATGAATTTTTAAATTGTAAAACTCTAATTTTGAATTTTAATATTAAATTTTTCAGTTTAAAAACAATTTTTTAGGTTTTAAAAAAATTTAAATTTTTTTAAATTTTTTAAATTTTTCAAATTTTTCAAATTTTCCAAATTTTTGAATTTTTTAAATTTTTATAAATTTTTCATTTTTTTTTAAATTTTCTAATTTTTTCATTTTAAATTCTTAAATTTTTCAATACAAACTTAAAAACATTTTGATTCTTTTTTCACGTGCGTATCTCAAAACCACTTTTTGTGAAAAATTTTAATTGTTCCTCACCTCTCGACCTCAATATATTTATTTACCTTCCTCATCCTTACATGCTCAACGCAAAATGATTAAAAACAATTTAAATAAAAAAAAAATCTTTTCAGTCCTTAAAATCCTCTCAATTTTAAATTATTTTACAGCCACAAAATGAACAAGTTTCAAAAATTTCTTTAATTGAATGTAAAATAATATGAGAAAGTTTCGGCACCTAACCACAAAGGAAAACATACGTACGTGAACAACAATAGAATTTTAAACCATACGAAAAATGGTTTAAAGTTGAGTATTTAAGCAACAATGAAATAATTTGAAAAGGAATTAGGTGTGATAAGTATGGAATGGGAGTTTGGGTTGAAGCGCATTTTATAGGTGCAGGTCAATCCTCGACCCTGTAATTGAGAAGAGGGGGTTGGCATAGCTTCACACCCCTTTTTGAACTCTATTGAATCAGATCCACTCATGCATCCTACAAACATAACCTCACTTCACCCTAAAACAGTATTGGACAACCATTTGGACACACCGGTGAACCTCGATCAAAACTGCACACTTTTATGGCATTTCCAAAATACACTAGTGTACTGCAGTAAACAGGTTGTCCACCACTGCCCCAAAAAGCCACCATCTCCCAAAACAAAAGCTCCAACTCCAAAATTTCCCCCAAAAGACGCTCAAGCTTGACTGCTTTTTATTCCATTATTTGTATTTTTGAAAAAGACTAAAGTTCACAAACTATCGTCGTCGCTCTGCTAAAGATGTGAATAGAATTTTCTATACATATTTTTTTGGGGATGTTACTTTTTGCCTTTTTGGACACGAGCGGATAAGAAAAACTTAAAACTGGAACAACAAAGGAAAAAGTTTCTTAATTAAGTTATGTTGAGAAAAATCAATTGAAAAAAATTAAATTTTTTTTTGGAATAAAAAGAGAGAAAATTGAAAAAGGAAAGTTGAAGAAATGGGAAATTGAGTGTGACAAGTAAGGAAGTTATTTTGGGTGGATAGGGAATAAGGCGCATTTTGTGGAATTTGTTAAATAGTTGTTGGCATGTTAGGTGAAAGTCATGCAAAGATGTACTCTCGAGTGTTTGAGATTTTTGTCTCGTAAAGCCTTAACAAATTGATGAATTTTGAATAATTGCATGGGGTAAAAAGGGGGTAAAGTTTTAATTCCAAATCCCAAATATGACCAAAACCAAACATCTTATAGACTTGATCTAGAATACAATGTAATGTTGAAATTCCAATATTTACATTATGTAGGAATATTAAGCATCAAATCTCCCCATCTAGGTGCGCCCCGGGGTAAAGTTCCTTATTTGATGTATTTCTATCTACTTAAGTATATTTTAGAATTATAAACTGATGCCTGAGGCAATGATGATCAACAGTCAGCATTATTTTAAAAGAATTAGGAACCAAGCAAGTAAGGAAGTAATTGAATTCATAAGAATAAAGCGCATTTTTTGAAATTTTCTTTAAATTTGTTGAGTAAATTGATTTAAATGCATGTTTTAATGAAATATTCAACAACTATTCATATTAAATGACATTAATCCCATTTATATAACATTCCCACCCATTCCACTCCACTATTAACCACAAGCTGGCCTATCATTAATCTCATGATCCCCTCCCACACTTCACCTTGCTCCACATATCAATACCAAATCGTTCATAAAAATTAATTGCGACAAAGGAAAATTTAATTCAGTAATTAATTAATTTTTTCCTGAACAAAATACCAGTAAACATCATCAACAATATGATTCAGCATAAAAAGCACAGCACGGCTGAATAAGAATTTAATTTATCATCACAATGATGATGATACAAGGCTTTAATCTGACATACATTTGTACATCTCTTGCTCTCTAATTAAATGAAAATGTATTTTATGCTGTGTAATGATGAAACAATACAGCATAAACAGCCTCACAATTCAACACACCTGGATTCACTATTTTTATGCCATTTTCACAGATGATGAAACACAAATGCAGAACCATTTTTCATTTCTACGGATGTGTGCATGTGTGTGAATGTGCATTTGCCAATAATTAAGTTACTTCAAATGCATGCACACAGATCTGTCAGCAAATGCTGCACATTGCAACTGTTCTATGGCATAAATGTGATAAATTCACATTCAGTCTTGATCCTTGAGATGTAGATCCAGAGTTGCAAAAGAGGTGTCTGTGACAGGCAAAAACCATACAAATGTTTAATAATTTGTATGGTTTTGTAGGAAAACTATATAAATTATCAAGAATTTGTACGGTTTTGTCTGTCACAGGCAACTGTTTCGCAACTCTGTGAAGAATGATGATGAAATGCTGGTTTGAAGTATGGAGACATTTAGGACATTAAAATGTCTTTGTGCACTTCAATTTTATTTTAATGAATTTATTTCGAAAATAAATATTATTTTTCAAACAGCCTGAAGCATTGTTGCGAAAACAGAACTCAGAATCAGAATGTGAATGAACATTCTGAAAATAAAAATTTTTCAAGGTAAATTCATGTGGGTTTGGATGTTTTAATTTAAAAATCTTGTGTAGATATGTGAGGAAATTTAAAAAAATTAAATTAAATTTTTTAAGTAAATTTTAAAAAAAATTTAATTTCCGTTTAAAATTGGAAAATTGACATTTAATTTCTAATGGATTAGTAGAATATTAAGGAGAGTATTAAATAAATTCAAGGTCATAGGTTCGATTCTCGCTCGAAACAATTTTTCAAATTTCTTTGTTTTATCTTAACGGTTTTTAAAAATTCAAAATTTGAATCAGTTTTTCGTGGGGCGACCAGAAGATTTTCGCAAAATATTAGGGTCCTTTTGGACTCTTTTGAGGCTTCATATTCATAGAACTAGCTAAATTACGTTAGAAACTTGCAAAAAGTACAGAAATTAATTGAAATTCCGAAAAAAATAATTTTAGTCCTGAACTTGAACCCGGACTTTCAAAAGGAAAAATACCCCCAATGTCTCCTCTAGCTATACACCCTTAATGTGCCGCGAAAATGTGTTCTAACTGAAAATAACGGTTGCTTTTGAAATTACAAATAGTCTGACTTGAAGTATGTCGAATCATCGATAACAAATTTCAACTGAATAATATTATAGGACTTCCCCATTTATTGAGAATTTTTCTATTTTGAGCTCTCTTATCAAGACTTAAAACATTCTAAACTCTCTTCTCAAAATATTTAGTCGCTCATTGAAAGTCAAAATGAGCACAGTTACTTTAAAGTTGTTGATAATTTTCATCTTAATAGTTTGTGATGTAAACGGTAAGGAATTAAAGATATAATTCAACAAAAGGGTCAATCTACATCAATGTGTGCCGGCAAAAACTTTTGGAAATGCCATGAACCGTATGGCGTGTGTAGTGTCGTTCGTGGATTACCACCAAAGTGTTCTGCTAAAAATAAAAGGCTTCCCACCACTAATCTACATATTTGAGCACTTAGCATGTGCAAAGTATAAAAGTGACGTATTCAGTATGAGTGAAGTTCCAAGAAAAGTCAAATTATATTTTGCAAAGGTCAAAATCGACTTGAGTTCGCCTTAATTTTATAATTCTTTTATAAAACATAGCTCAGACTTGTAGACCAGTGGAGGACAACCTTACATTTTTCGTGCACATCTTGGTGGTGACCATCGACTGGAATTGCATACAGTTCATGGCATTTTCAAAAGTTTTTGTTGACATAGTTTGCCGTGACACACAAGTTGCCCAACACTGATGTGACTATACACTCATGGAAAAAAAAAAATTTAAATTTTTTTTTTAAATTTTTTAAATTTTTAAATTTTTTTAAATTGGTTTTTCTTTTCAGCATTTACATGGAACTTGCTGGAGGTACGTTTAAAATGTTTATGTTCCAAAAAAATGATAATTTACTCTATTTCCTTATTATAAACATAAAATGACCTTCTTCATACATATTTGGTAAGTAACTGTATATTTCCTTTAAATTTAAATTTAATTAAATATTATTATAGATTAGAATGGACCTAAAAATTGTGGAAAAAGTTCAATGTTAACTTCAAAAATGTATTATGGTAAAGCAATATTTCCAGGAGAATATCCATGGTGAGTTAATTTATCTTACAAACACCTATCGAAAATTGAATAAAATTTCCCAGACTATAGACATTTTATTTCGAATAATTCGATACTAATTAATTCAGTTAATTTTTATTTAATCTCGAATTTCGAAGTTTCTAATTTTGAATTTTGAATTTTAAATTTCGAATTTCGAAGTTTCAAATTTTAAGTTTCGTATTTCGAACTATTAGTTTTGAATTTCGAAATTTGTATGCAACATGCTTGACTAAATCTTGAATTTTGAATTTTGAATTTCGAATTTCGAATTTCGAATTTCGAATTTCGAATTTCGAATTTCGAATTTCGAATTTCGAATTTCGAATTTCGTATTTCGAATTTCGAATTATTAGTTTCGAATTTTTAAATTGGTTTGTAACATGCTTGACTGAATTTTGAATTTCGAACTTTAAATTTCGTTTTTCGAATTTTGAACTTGGAGATATCGAATTTCGAGTTTCAATTTAAGGGTTTCTCACTTATTACTGTTGGAATGGGATTCAGTTGGGAGTTGAATAGTATTGTATATGGCACTTTACCTTATAATCAGATAACCCCCAATAGCTCAATGGTAGGAGTATCCGACAAGAAATCGTTGGATGTAGGTTCGAATCCTACCGAGATCCTTTATTAGGAATTATAATTTTCCTGTTGAATCTACAATCAAAAGTCGAAATTTCCATTGTCTAAAGATACAAATTCACCCCAACCTTGTGACCTCTCTTGCTATACCCCCAACCCACTCCCCCCTGAACTATAATTAATAACCAGCATCTTAATATTTCATGAAAAATTCAGGCATGTAGCGATTATTCAATCAAAAGATAAACAATACAAGTGTGGTGGAACTCTGGTGTCTAATAACTTGGTCATAACAGCTGCTCATTGCATAATATCAAAATATTATTCACACAGCTTCAATTCAAGCGATATTCTTGTTGTTCTTGGTGTTAATGATCTATCAGATGATGATGAAATTGGAAAAGAAACTGTTCAAGTTGAGGACATATCCATGCATGATCATTGGTTTCCAAATAATCTAATATACGATGCCGATATTGCTATTATTAAGTTAAAAAGGAACATAACGTTCAATGAGTATATCCAGCCAGTTTGTATAGCTGTACCAAATTCAGAAGCAGCATCCAAAACAGAAGGAATTGTTGTTGGTTTTGGAAGAAGTGAAAATACTGATAGCTATGAAAATATAGCACGAGTAATTACATCTCCAATTTATAGCTATGAGATTTGTGTTAAAAGTGAAGATCACAGCCCGCGGATAAATCATCGAATGTTTTGCGGAGGTTATGCCAATGGAACTAGTGTATGTGAAGGTGACAGTGGAGGTGGATTCATTGTACAACATAATGGAATTTCTTATCTACGCGGAATTGTTTCATCTGCAATGCATGACGTATTAAGAGGATGTAATGTCACTTCATATGCAATGTATACTAATGTTTTAGAATTTTACAGCTGGATAACAACTGGAAAGAAATTAAATTTTGAGCCAATTGTTCCACCCAGTACAACAACTGAAAAGTATGTATTAGAGTGTGGCTGTCTCAAAAACGACCGTAAATTTTTTTGAAAAAAAAAAATATTTTTTGTTAAAATTCAAATTTTTTTCGACCGTTAGTTTTGTTTTTCTTCGTAACGTAAATTTTTATTTTAAAATAAGTCGAATTTGAGAAGGCCACACTCTGGTTTGTATTTAAAACCGTCATATGTAAGCCTACTCCCTCGATAACTTTACTTTTTTTTTTCAATTCAGAATTCCAGAAGACCCAACATGTTATGATGAAAAAGGTTTTGTTAGGGATTGCAGAATCAGTGAAATAAGTAATATTCTTTTAAATAATAGTCATTTATAGCTCATAGAGCAGGGCACTTCAAATATTATATATCTTATATCATTCCATTATATTTACATTTTTAACAGAATGCAAACAATACGAAAGGCTTACACATTTCGGTCGTACATGTCAACATAATAACGTGGGACTGGTTGCAGGTTTAAATTAATTAAATAATATATTAGAATTTCCAAAATTAGATGCGCAGACCTGCGCATCTGAATGCGCAAGTCTGCGCATTTTGATGCGCCTCTAGAACAAACCCAAGAATATGTTCTTTAAATTTAGCTCATAGTTGGCAAGACTTTGGAAGTTGGGACTCTAAAATTCCAGAAGGACTCCATTGGAATTCGTGGAATATACAAAGACTGGAAATCTATTGAAGTTTGGACATCGGACTCCATTTTAATCTGGACACCGGACTCCATTTAAGTCTGGACACCGGACTCAATTTAAGTATGGACACCAGACTCTGTTTTAGTCTGGACATCGGACTCCATTTAAGTCTGGACACCGGACTCCATTGAAGTTTAAACTCTGAATTCTAATCAAGTCTGGACACCAGACACAAGACTCCATTAAAGTCTGGACTCCGTACTCCAATGGAGGCACTTCCTCTTTAGAGTCCTGCATCTAAAGCAAGAAGCATCTAAACCTGAAACACCTGCCAACTCTATTAATATATTGACATATGATTTTCAATTTTTACAGGTGGAATAATAGCAAAAAAATTTGAATTTCCTCATCATGCTCTTTTGGGCTACAAAAGTCGTGACAGCAACGGCATTGACTGGTTACGCAGTGGCTCCTTAATATCACCCAACTTTGTTCTAACATGTAAAGTATAAGTTTAACAATTATATTCACATTATTAATTACAATTTTCAAAATATTCAGCTGCCCATGGAGTCAAATTTGACTTTATCAAGTATGTCAAATTGGGTATGAACAGCCGATCACAAGACGATGACCATGTCTTTATATATGGCATTGAAAAAACATTTAGATATACAAATAGTTCAACTAGGACAGTAAAGCACGATATTGGACTTTTAAAGCTTAACGACACCGTACAGTTCAGCGAATATCTTTATCCAATTTGTCTACCAACAACACAGCCTAAAGATCCGCAAGCAATTTTTACTGGTTTTGGAAGAACTGAGGATAATCGTTATTCAGATTCATTACTTAAAGTCGTACTCGACAGATATTCAATACCTAAATGTCAAGATAAATTAATACATAATATTGATGAAGAATCAATGATTTGCTATGGGAAACATTATAAAGCTGCTGGTCCTTGCAAGGTATGTTATCGGAGCTTGAAGGAGACTCAGGCTTTATTGACTAAAATAGACTCAAATCGATTTGGTGTTCAAACCACGAACCGGAAACAACGCACCATATCCACAAAGATACTGTTGCATTGTCGTATTAACAGTAAAACACGACCTGACCACAACGCGAATGTTGCCTTGACAACACCGCGACAGTTGCCCTGATAACACCGCGACAGTTGTCCTGACAACACCGCGACAGTTGCCCTGACAACACCGCAACAGTTGTCCTGATAACACCGTGACAGTTGCCCTGACAACAACGCGACAGTTGCCCTGACAACAACACGACAGTTGCCGTGACAGACACCATGACGGACCAAAAGACAAAAAATATGTCTCGTCGTATTGTGCTTCTTGGGTTAGGGTATCCTTCCCAACAGCCCGATGCGACAAATTTCAATTATTTCCCCTTAAAAATGGGCGTCAGAACAACTGTCTTACCGTCAATGCAACGATGCCCTAGTGCAGTGATGGGCAACCTTTGTGTAAATAAATGGTTGCTCATCACTGCCTAAGTGACTACATTGTGCTAAGTGACTCAATTTCAAGGCATATATACAAATAAATTCTAACACCTTTTCATATAAATTTACAGGGTGACGGTGGTGGAGCTTTGCTACTTGGAAATGACAAATTTTCAGCATGCACCTACAAAATTATTGGAATTAGTAGCTTTGGAGGTTTAAAATGTGAAGCTGTTGGCGTACCAAGTAAATGTTAATTGAGCTTTATTTCAGGAGTCGTTCATTAATTACGTAACGTTTAGTGCTCCAATAGGCAAATAATATGCTTTAATATTACCACTACGGTACCTAAAAGCGGTCTCTTTGTCTGTTAGGGGTGGGATGGGGATAGGGTAGAATTCAAAAAGTTGATTTTTCGCGTTACGTAATTAGTGAATGGCCCCATATTAGATTAACTAAATTATGTCTTTTTTCAGGTGTTTATACAAATGTCTATTACTATCTGAATTGGATAGAAAGCATTGTTTGGAATTAATGAAGATTGAAAAATAAAGAAAAAATTTGTAATTTTTATAACGATCTTTTCAAAAATTCGAATTTTAATGATTTTTTATGAATTTTTGAATTTTAACGGTTTTCAAAATTCAAATTTTGAGAGTGTTCAAATTCAACAATTAACGGTCAGTAATTTTTTGAAAATAAAAATAACTGTCAATCAGGGGAGTAGCTCAAAACTTTAGAAATAAGGTGCGGGAGGGGTTTGACCCACATTTCTGATTACTCCCCAGCTGCTTACCCCAAATTCTTAAATTGAAATTCAACACTTTTTTTTATTAAAACTTACTTACATTTCCATCTAAAAACAAACAGCAAAAGTTCAACAATCCCCACCAACAAAGAGTCTTAAAGTCACGAGCATTCTGTAAATTTCTCAAATAATTTATTTTCAACAATACTCACAACAACAATAACGATTGCAAATCTCGAGGAAGGAAAGGAATTTATTTCTTTTTTTCATCTCTTCTTCCTGCGTTTATTTGTTGCCTGCCGCTGGTGCTTTTTGAAAATACTCGCGAGGGATGGTGGAAAATTCTGTTTTGGAATAAAATTGAAAGTGATTTTTAAGGTGTAGAGTTTGAGGAGGTAAAGCGCTTTTATTTTGATGGATTTGAGAAATTTGAATTTTAACGGTTTTTAAAAATGTTGATAATTTTCAAAAATTCAAATTTTCATGGTTATAAAAATTCAAAATAAAATTTTAACTTTTTTTCAAAAATTCAAATTTTGGTATTTTTCAATTATTCAAATTTTAACGGTTTTCAAAAATTCAAATTTTACAAATTTTCAAAAATTCAAATTTTAACGTTTTTCAAAAATTCAAATTTTGGTATTTTTCAAATATTCAAATTTTAACGGTTTTCAAAAATTCAAATTTTAATGTTTTTCAAAAATTCAAATTTTAACTTTTTTCAAAAATTCAAATTTTAACTTTTTAAAAAATTCAAAATTAAACGGTTTTCAAAAATTCAAATTTTAACGGTTGTCAAAAATTCAAATTTTGGTGTTTTCCAAATATTCAAATTTTACTGTTTTTAAAAATTCAAATCCAAATTTTAACGGTTTTCAAAAATTTAAATTTCAGCTTTAGGAATGAAACCCAAACTGTCGATCTCATAACGACCCAAACTCCAACACATCAACCCCAAAAAAGCTTCTTTCATTCCCCAAATAAACCCAAACACACGAAAAAAGTTTCACATTCAAATTTGTGTATGTCTGCTTATGTATATTAAAGCACCTTTTCTCTTTTGAATTTCTCCGTTTTCCTTTATCTCCTCCCCAAAAAAAATTAACTTCCATGCTCACGAATTTCCAAAAAAATTATACATCAAAGGATCTTAATCGCATGGGATTTTTCCACTCACAGCTTTTTACGAACGACCAAGATTTGCGGGTAAATGATTATGAAGATTATGAAAAATTTTTGGAGTCAATTCAAATTATTTTGTGCTTCCTTCCAACGGAACTAAGGATGGGCTTTTTTGTGAGCGGTTCAGTGATTTTTTTTTCTTTTGAATAGATTTGAATGCTGAATCTTCATTAAAGGAATGATGAATGGGTGATGTTTGAGATTAAGAGATATTTGATTTTTGGATGTTACTTTTTTGGGGAATTTGGAAAATGTGAAGGTTAAAGGATAGAATTTTTGTTAAACCTTTTGGTGCTGTGAAATTAATGACTTTTAATTTTGGGATGACTTGTTGTTGCTTTATAGAAATGCTAAGGAAGTTTATGATGGATTTGAGAAGATTAAGGGGAACTTAAATTAGAATTTAAATTAGAAGTTCTCATCTCTTGATACATTGACTGCCCATTGGATGTCTGGGAAGTGTTTCCTGAATAGACTTTAGGCTTGGGTAAGATGATCGACATCTAGGTATGCACGTCCTTGAGTAGGTATGCATATACCCAAGGTACCTACATATCCTTGGATTTACACCTATCCAGGTTCATACATCCTTGGTGCTCCTGGTTAGGTATATATGCCACTTGATACGTTTGTCTCTAGGTAGGTTTAACTCGGGTAGGTGTACTTTTTGGATGTGTATCTTGGGTAGATTCAATTGGCAAGCGGAAGCCGGCGATAGAACCAGTTATAGGCGACATCTGAGCGAGACCATGGACCATAGTTGATCTGTATGGCAAGCGAAGTAACGTAAGTAAGTAAGTAAGTAAGTATGTAAGTATCTTGGATAGATGAACCTACCTAGAGTCGTAAATATTTACAATGGAGCATACATTTTTACCAACAGGGGTACACATACCTAAGCATTATTTGCGGCACATTTAATGGTCGTTAACCTTGATCGAAACAGCACACGGCTAACGGCTCATGATATTTCAAACATTTTTTGGCGACATACATTATAACCTGGGTACCTAGTCATTGCCCTGAAGTATATCTTGGGGTAAGTGTGAGGTCATATACCTTAGACATGGTTAAATATTATTTAGGATTGATGTATACCTGGATAGGAATAGATGTAGAAACAAGTGCATACAAATAAGTCATATCCAGACTCCTAGCACCTTACAACCCCAACTCAGCATGGAAGTCATCCAATTTCAAATCAATAAATTCCCAACTATTCAAATTGCAAATCATTTACATCCTGAATAAGAAAAAAAGAAAGCATAAAGTAAAGAAATACAATAAAGAAAAGGAACCAAATTGAATGGGAATACGTATGTGGAGGAAGCTGTAAAGGATCAATAAAGAAAAGAAAATGTAACATTTAGAAATTTATTTTTATATCTTTTCACATCGTAGTCAATCCACTAAACTAGGGGTGTCGATTATTTGGGTTTTTAGGATTTGTACAAATCCCAAATACCCAAATCCCAGGACTCCAAGTACTTGTACAAATCCCAAATCCCAAGTAAGAACAAAATATCAGTATAAATAGGCGCATTTTCTGGGATTTTAGGCCAACGCATCCAAAAACAAGTCAAATTTTAACCATATATTGTTAAATACTATTGTAAATCTTGTTTAAAATTCTTAAAACTGCGATTTTTCACTTGAATTTTCTCAAATTGGTTATAAAACTCTCGAAAACGAATCTTTATCCAGGCCTCTATCTTAATTTTTTTTAATTGCGAAAAATGGCAATTTTGGCCAACATTTTCTTAAAAATTTGAAAAATCCTGGAAAGTTATGGCTTTTCACCTCAAATTTCATTTATCAAAGTGAAAATTTATGGAAAATTGTAAGTTTTTGACTGGATTTTCCTACATTAAATTGAAAAAGTCTCGTAAATGGAATTTTCACTATGATTTTCTTAAAATTAACCAAAACAAATTTTCATATATAATAAAATTTCACTTGGATGCATTTTCAACTACGGGCCGGCAAAAAAATGTCGATCTGTAGTTTTTTTTGGCCAACCCTAGATTTTTCTTACCAAATATTTATGAAAATATGAATGAATAATAAAATTTTGAAAAACTAAAAAAATAATAATATGAAAAAATATAATAAAAATATGAGAGAGAAGATTTGTACAAGTACTTGGGTCCAAAACCCAAGTATTTGGGGTACCCCAAATCCTTGCAAAATACTCCAAATCCCAAATACTTGGGATTTGTAATCGACACCCCTACACTAAACCGACTTTTTATATCAGGTAACAAAAATAGACAAGCAATTCTTATTTTATATCCAAAAAGGATATAAAGATGGAAGTGATCCCCAAGAGAGTCTGAATTTGTTTTATCCTAGAGTATTTATGTACGGAGCCATAATCTTGCCATAATCCTATTATATTTTCCACATATTTTTAAGGCAATTAAATTTACAAATTTTTAACGCTTTTTTTTAGAAATTGAAAATTTCAAATATTTTTTGACTGTTATTTTTCAAATTTTAATTGACAGTTATTTCATATTCACACCAAATTTTCAATTTAAATTTTTAGTTTATTGTTATTTTTCAAATTTAAATTGACCGTTATTTTTCAAATTTCTATCGACCGTTAATTTTCAAATTTTATTTGACCGTTAATTTTCAAATTTTATTTAATCGTTATTTTTCAAATTTTAAATTATCGTTATTTTTTAAAATTAGAAAATGCGCTTTCATCAGTCACAATTGATCAAGTCTATCAAAATTTTACTATTTCAACATAATCATTTGAAATGGGTTATGGGGCAACCTATGAGGCTGATTAACATAAATTATTCAAATTGTGCGTAACGAAATTATGCATTTGGGAGAAATTTTTTTTCAATAGAAAATTATGCAATAAAAAAAATAAAAAATCATTTAAATGTAACTTTATTGAATTTCTATGAGGATGCGGCCTGGATATCTATTGATAGACATTAAATATCAAATTATATTTTAATTAAGTTTAATTGTTTGGAAACATTTTGTTCACACAATCGATATTAATTATTGAGTACTACATGCTGTTTTTTATTGGAATTTAAATCAAATTAAAGTTTTAAACGTTTTGTGCTATTTCGTGGGACACTTAACAGAAGTACTTATGTTGATCACAGTTTCAGTCAGAGTTGGCAATCGGCTGTCTTTGGTCATTTTTTGTCTTCAACAATCGGCAGTCAATGACGATTGTCCGGCACCGATGGCAGGTACAAACCAGAATTGCAAAACAGGCACCTTTTACAGGCAAAAACCGTACAAATTGTAAAACCGTACAAAATGTATTGTTTTTCTTTAAAAACCATACAAATGATCAAGAATTTGTACGGTTTTTACCTTTCACAGGAACCTGTTTTGCAACTCTGATTTAATTTTTCAAATCAGAAATAAAGTCGGGTTCCACAAAAACCAAGCATTGCATGACTAGAGCAACACAAAGGCATCCAAATCCAATTTCGTCGATACCTAATCGTATGTCACAACACTTCCTTTGCTAACTACATCACTCCTACACACTACCATTTAATGGCATTTTATTAATAACTTGTTTCTTTTGTGTCCATTCCTCGACATGATGGTTCTCCTTTATAACTCTAAAAAGTACACAAGTCAGCACAATGATCAACGTTACAACTACTGTAATTCCAATTGGATTGTAATACACTTTCGGTTCCTGATTTCGTTCTTTTACAGTCGTCACTAAAGGTTCAATAGTTGTGGATATGAAGTCTGTTGTTGATGCCGATTCAACTGTTGTATTCGGTAGCTTAATGCAGTATTGTGATCCATTCTGATCCAGTAATGAGTAATTTTCATTTACCGAGAAGTTCAGCATACATACACAAATGGCAGATGACATTTCTACAACTTCTATGCATCTTGAATTCAAAGGACAGTCTACAACTCCGGTTGTCGGTTCACATTCTATATAATATTCTTCTAATCCACAATTTACACTACAGATCCAGCAGATAAGACTTAAAAACAACAACAACATTTATTGACTAAGTTCCAGTTCTTCTTATTTCAAATTGATTACTGACAGCTCAATTGATTAATAAAAAAGTCATCAAAAATTCCACGTAAATCACCAAGCAATCTCAAAAACTCTCTCAAGAGCTTAATATTCATTCATTATCTACAAAATAATTAACCGTCCACAAAATCCAATTTAAATTCTCATTTACTCAACAATTGGCTTCTTTATCTTTCATTGTGTATGTATGTGCGACATTGGATGCGAGAGCTTTAAATGAACATTTTTCTGTGTCTTCTTCTCTTAGTTTAGTCGCCTTATCGCTCTTGAACAATTCATTCACATTACCGTCGCTTTAAGGCAGAGAATTTTAAAGTAAGCATAATAACATTTAGGGGAATTTTATCAGATTTTTAGTTGCATTGTTGCTTTGGTTTGGAGCTGTTTGTAGGGTTTGGATGGAATTTAGATAATTTATAAAATCTAGGGTTCGTAAAGTACATAAGGAATAAGTTGGTTTTCAAGAGAAGGAGCCAGTTTGCCCCCAAATCTCGGGGCAACATGAGGCACTTAGTCCGTAACCTTAAGACGTCGTAATTCGTAACCCCAAGGCGCTGTAACTCGTAACAAATAGGCGCCATAATTCATAACCCCAAGACGTCTCGTAACTCGTAACCCCATGGCGCTTTAACTTGAAATCCTAAGGCGCTGTAACTCGTAATCCCAAAGCGCTGTAACCCGTAAACTTAAAGCGCCTTAGTTCACAATCTCAAGGCGCCGTAACTCGTAACCCCAAGGCGCAGTAACTCATAACCCCAAGACACCGTAACTAGTAACCTCAAGCAGCTGTAACTCGTAATCCCAAGGAGGCATAACTTGTAACCTTTAGACACCATAACTTGCAACCCTAATTACAACCCTAATTAAAACTACGGCTTATAGCGCGTTATCCCAAGGCAATGAAACATGCACCAGGGCTTTTTACTCTAAAATAGTGGTGGACATCCTGTGTGCATCTCAATTTTTTTGAAAAAGCCATGAACCGCAAGACTTGTTTTGGTTGTGGCTTACCACCAATGTGTGCCATGGAAAAAGATTGCCCAACCTTGTTCTTAAATATATTAAAACATGTTTTTCAATATTTACCCCGGGGCACCAAGAGATGTCACTATTCCTATCAGGACACATACTTAACTACTTGCACTAATAAACCCGAACAGTATTTAGGAGAATAATCTGTCATTAGACTGGTTTAGAGCCTAACTTGGCAACTAGATCCATTCCCTAGCTGACACAATACTGACCCCATACCAGTTAACTCATTTTAGTGCCTTTTAGTAGATTATCTACAAATATTTGATTTTTATTTTTTTTTTTAAGTTCCTCAATTTAATTAATTTTTATCCCTTCCAATTCTCTCAAAACTACTCTAAAGGATTAAAAACTCCCCTAAAGGACTCAAAGCAATCACAAACACCATAACTAACCCAACAACAGCAAAAAATGGATAAGTGGAGTGGAAAGACAGCAATTGTGACGGGTGGATCATCAGGAATTGGTGCAGCAGTAGCATATGAATTGGTATGCAATGGCATGACCGTAATCAACTTGGATAAAAACATAGATGAGACGACAGTTGTAGAACTGAACAATAAGATGTCGACTAAAGGTGGAAAGTTGTATGCAAACAAATGTGACATATCTGATATGAAGTCCCTCAAGGAGACATTCAAATGGATTGAAGAGACATTCTCGTCTGTAAATGTTCTCATAAATTGTGCTGGTCTTGGACATCATCTACCCGTATTAAGTGACAGAGATGATGCAACGGACAAGATAAATGACACAATTGATGTTAATTTTAAGGCATGCGTTCATGTTACACGTGAAGCTGTAAGATTGATTAAAAAAACTGAAGATTATGGAATGATTATTAATGTTGCATCCGTTTTTGGACATTACATTCCATTTCCAATTGTTGGGAATGTTTATGCTGCAACAAAATTTGCTGTTCGTGCATTTTCTGAGATTATCCGACAGGAATTAATTATTAGCGGATGTGATAAAATTAAAATATCCAACGTTAGTCCAGGAACTGTGAAGACAAATGTGAGAATATGTTGGAAGTGCTCATTAACATTTAATTAACTTAATTTTTTTTCAGGTGCGAGTGACAGGTGGGTGGGAAAATACAGAAGAATTTTACAAGAATCGACCGTACTTGGAACCAAAGGAAATCGGAAGTGCTGTTTTATACTTGCTGAGCACGCCTAATAATGTTAATGTCACTGAACTTACTATTCGTTCTGTTGGTGAAAAGTTTTGAATAAAGAGAGAACTTTATATGAGCAAATGAGGCAGTTATTGATCGTTTGGCAAGGCGTGGTCACGTGGAACTAACAAAAATCCTAAAATATGACGAGATTTTTGAAATATTTATGTAAATTCCTTTTACAGTTTAGATTAACTTAGGACAATGGTGGGCAACCTTAGGTAAGCCCTTCGAACACGGCACACGGTTCACATCTCCACCCATTGGTGGCATAAGCCTTGACCGAAAGGAGATGTCATCACGGCAATTATGGTTCGTGAAGTTTCCATTTCCAAGGTCCACATTCTAAGTAGTGTGCCTGTGTTTTGATTCTAATATTGGCCCCCATTTCACTCTTTCACAGGTTTCAATCCCACCACGGGATTGGATAAAGATAAAAAAAATCAAGTTTTAGCCGAATTTCAGTGAATAATACTAAAATTAGATGTCAAAAATCATGTCAGTTTAAATAGAAGTGCCAAAAAATTGCCAAGATTTTCAAAGCCGGATATCAACATCATGCCTTCTCAAAATCCCAATCTCGAAGTTTCGGGAAAAGAATGATCCTTGTCTTCAAGAAAGCAACAAGAATTGCCACACGCCTTAAAGAATTTTAAGAAATTACATACAAATAAATTTAATTTCTGGCCTTTCAAAATATTAACAATTTAATATGAATTTTTAAAGAAAGTTCAATCATTTTTTGTTATTTGATACTGTAAAATGATCTGAATTATCAGCTGTGTTTTGATTCTAATATTGGCCCCCGTAATTTCACTCAATCCCGGGATTCGGAAAAACGTCCGGGATCCCGGGAAATCCCGGGAAAATTATTATAGTTTCAAAACATTGTTATCAGCAACAAATTTTTAATGCTCTAGAAAGCTAAGGCACATGTTTTGATTGTCTTATCTCTTTTTTTTGTGAAGTTAATTTAGGGTGATGTTTGCCATTTGAGAATTGATGGGAAATTAGGGTCTAAATGGACAATGAGATAGTGGATATTAAACTTTGTTTTGAGATACTGCAGTGCTGTGAGTGTCAATTCTTGATGTGTTCTGGGTATTTTTACTTCTATGGACGTCAAAGAGGATTTGGGATTCCTGGTGTTTTCAGACTACAAAAGGGTTTACTTTACTTACTTTACTGGCCGTGCAGATCAATTGTGATCCATGGCCTCCCTCAGATGACGCCCAGCTCTATCACTGGTTACCGTTTTCCAATTCCCGATTCCAAGTGCGACCATCTATCGACCATCTTCCATGAGTTCTTTGACCGTCCATGTGACCTTTTGCCATCTACAAAGTATTTACTGAAGCTTCCACAGGTCTTCTAATAATCAAGTAACTATACAACGACGTTTATCATCATTATAGCTATCTTTACTTTCATCTTAACTTGATAGTCGTAATTAGAACCAAATGTTCCAAACCACCTAGTCCTCAAAACAAAGTATACAACTAGTCAACCTAGAAAAATGTTGCTCCCTAAACATTAAGACGCATAATATGCGAACCAACCCTAACATAAGCATTAGTGTCAGCATCAAAGCATTATCGCAAGTCACTGTCTTATCTCATTCTGACGCGTAGTAAATTAGATCGTCTATAAATAGAAATGGACAATTATTAAGCTCAAATTTTTAAAAATGTCATTCACATTTATTGACTATTTTGATCAAAATTTGCCCAATAATTTGACAATTTAATGCCAACAAAATTAAAAATTCGAAACACAAAAGCCCTTAAAGTTCATTATCACTTAATAGCAATGTTCCATTGTATAATCCCATTAAATGCTTACTCGTGCCCAAAATAGGAATCATTCAAATTAACTTATCTCTAACAAAATTGACAAGTAATGGCTTATCAGGTTGTATAACTGCAGCTTTTGAACTAACGGTGATGTCAGATGGTGTGGATGGAGATGCCTCAATTCTATATTCTCTCAAAATTTTCACAAGCATTGTCTTCATTTGGACATAGGCGAATCTTTCACCGATGCAGATTCTGCTGCCGGCTCCAAAACCTGAAAGTGATTATTTAGTTGGATGACGTCATTTAAATCATTAAAGCCATGTCTAATTTGGGACAGTTCACTTATTACGTAACATTTCGACCCAACACTTCCCCCTCCAGTACCCCACCCCTAAGACCGTCACATAATAAGCTCACAGCCCCGTCTAATAACTCACCAATAAATGAGCACTGCTGGAAATTCTGCTTATTTTCCGGTCCAAATCGATCAGGATCAAATTTCATTGGATCAGGATGGAATTTCTCGTCACGATGAAGTGGAAATGCTGGCATGTACAGCTGCATCTTATACGGAATTCTAAAACTCGAATACGGTTCAAGTGAATATCCATTTGGGTCTGTACATTCACGATCAATCCATGGTACAACTGGATATAATCGAATTGCTTCAAGTAGCACTTGAAAAAGGAATGGAGTTTCGTTCATGATGCCATCGTATGTGATTTCACCGTTGTGAGTCTTAAGCATTTCTTTAATTTCAGCACGAACTCGCTCTTGAATGTGAGGATTTCTGACTAGCTCGTAGATTGCGTATGATGATGATGAGCTTGATGTTTCAAAGCCAGCTGGAATGGAGAAATTTTCAATGCATTTTAATAAGGGTGGGGGGAGGTGTAGTACTTAGAGGTGTGGGGGAGGGGTAGTATGGCAAGGGGTAGTTTGTATGGCAAGAGTTGGGTAGTAAGGCAAGAGGAGGTGTAGTATGGCTAGGGAGGGGTTGTATAGCGAGGAATGGGGTAGTACTCACCAATAAAAAAGACAGCAGCTTGAGCATAGAGCACATCATCATGAATAGGTTTGCCGTCAACATCACGAAGATCCATTTTTTTCAATTCATTTAAAATGTCAATCAAGTCATGTCGGATCTCGCCAGTCTTCTCCCTGTCTTCCATAACATGTCTGACATTGTTTCGAATGAAATCAGAACTTTCGTCATCAAACCGCTTATAGCCAAGATATGGGACAATTTCGGGTCGTGTTGCTTGCAAGAATCTTCCCAATCCACTTTTAAAGCTGAATGTATAGAGTCGTCGACCGACTTGTCTGAAATCACTATCAGGATTCTCCAATGTATTTGCTTTCAATCCATATGCAGCTGATGCAATAACATCAGTTGTGTACATCGCTGCCATTTCCCGCACATTCAATTCAATTTTATCGCTATTTTCAGGAATCCTTTTATCAATGTAGTTTATTAAATCGGAACTTAGTGTATCCATAATATAAAACATTTTCTTCAGTTTTCCGCTCGAGAAAAATGGCGTTACTTTTTCACGTAAATTCTTCCATAGTGGATTTTTCAGGTAGATTAAATTGTATTTTCCCAATGGATCAGCGTCGTCTAAAGGTGATAAAGAAAAATAAATGAAAATGTGAATATAAATTTATGTGATTTTTATACAGCTTTAATACAGTAGTAAGGTTCAGGATGTGTTTGTTTGTCAATAGAGTAGGAGATAGAAAGTACACAATTGTAAATATTTAGATGCGGTGAAAAATGCTGTTGAAAATTGAATGTGATGTACTGTATGTCCATGATATTTAGATTGGGTTAAAAATTGCTTAATTACGTAAAATTCCATGACGTATAAAAATACTTACGTAAAATTACATGACGTAGTAAAAATACGTACGTAAAATTACATAACGTAGTAAAAATACGTACGTAAAATTACATAACGTAGTAAAAATACGTACGTAAAATTACATAACGTAGTAAAAATACGTACGTAAAATTACATAACGTAGTAAAAATACGTACGCAAAATTACAAAACGTAGAAAAAATACGTAAGTAAAATTACTCAACGTAATAAAAATACGGACGTAAAAACGACAAAACGTAGTGAAATATGTACGTAAACTTACGTGGCGTATTAAAAATACGTACGTAAAATTACACAACCTAGTAAATCACGTACGTAAATTTCAGAACTTCAAGCCTTTACTTTCTAATTTCCAGCAATCTTTCCCATGAGTCATTGAAACCATGTAACCCCAAATTAATACTCACATGAAGCCGTCACACGATTACTAAAGCTATTAAAATCTTTAATCATAATTCTCTTAATCAGTTCTGGATCTTTAATCACTAATGCAGGCCGTTGAAAAATAAAAAATCCAAAAAATGGAACATCTTTTACTTCTGGTCGGGTATATAGTCTCTGAACATTCTCAAAGAATCCACACTTTTTCAACAATGAATCACTAAGTCCGCCAAGTAGAATGTTGGTCTGCACATATGGAATATTGTGACGTTTAAAGTAAGTCTGTTGCCAAAAGAACCACAGAGTGATTAATAAGAAGATTAATGCTATTAAAAGCAAGACACCCATCGTCGTGGAATGTTGATTTTAGACTGAATAATGGAAATGAGCTTGCGATTGATTAATCACGAGACTGTTTATTTAATTGAGAATTAATGAGAGAATTGTGAGATTTAAATTCTATTCTACAAAGAAAAAAACACTCCCTGACTCCAAATGACAAACTTCGTCTTTTAAGCATCGTCTGACATCCAAGAAGTAAGCATGAAAGGTTAAATCATTAGTGGACAACCTTTTTTGTGCCACAGCACACTTTAGCCAGTGTTGGCCAAACTTTTGTGTTATGACTATCCTTGAAGCTAAGCCACAGTCCAAACTGCACATGTGATGCGATTTAAGTCATTTTCAAAATATTTCGACGGCACAGTTTGGACAACACTGCCTTGGTCCAAGAAAATTGTTCTCGGCACATCAGTGTGATATGTCACATTCGTGTTTCGTGGCACATCAGTGTTTTGTTGCACATCAGTGTTTCGTAGCATATTGATGTGACGTGGCATATCAGTGATTCGTAGCACATCAGTGTGTCGTAATACATCAGAGTGTCGTAACACATCAGTGTGTCGTTGCATATCAATGTATCTTAGCAAATCAGTGTGTCGTAGCACATCAGTTTATCGTAGCACATCAGTGTGTTGTAGCACATCAGTGTGTCGTGGCACATTACTGATGTGAATTACTGATGTCGTGAAACATAGGTTGCCCACCATTGAATAAAATTCAGGTCATAGATGTCTACTCTCGCCAAAAACTTTGACTGTCATTATATACACATGCTGTTGGCATTCACAAGCCTAAAGCTAATGACCAATACCAACATGACAACACTAAACGCGAAACACAACCAATTATAAAATAATCTCCATCCATACCTTAACTACATCACTTCTATCATTGCCAAATGCGATGCAATCATGTGTCAACCCATCTTGTCGCTTAAAAATCGTCCAATTGACCTTAATAATCTTTAATCAATTTTGATAGTTCTATCGACAGGAACTCAACTACTAAAATTCAATACTAATTCAATAATCATTGAACTGAATCTCATTAATTTATTTTGTCACATAATAATGCAACATGATACAAAATAATTTAACTTTTTTGTTGTTGTTGTTGTCGTTGATCTGTGACATGTCAACAGACATTCGAGAGCTCTTTTCACCCCTTTTTCGATAAGTGCTGTATCAAATTTTCAATCTAAAATTAATTAACATTAAAATGATTTTGTCAATTTATGATTCAAATATTTTAACAAAAAGCTCATTCATCAAGCAGTCTTTGCTGAGCATCAATATACAAGATTCTCAATGACATCAAAAAAATACTCATCATTCTCGTGTCAAAAGAGGTGTTGTATTTTTTGGATTGAATGGAAATGTTTCATCAGCAGCAGCATAAAAAACACCGTGATAAGCACGTTAGAGTTAAATTTTTGCTTGCTTTTTACGTTGGGTTTGTGTGTTTTTTTTTCGTGAGGTTTTGACTAGGAATTTGGCATTTTTTAGGAGAAATTCAGTCTAATGCTCTGAATATTGATTTTAATCGATTTTTCCATACAAAATCCACGTCACTATCTATATTTGGTATTAGGGTATAAGGATCTACTTTAATTTAGAATAAAGTGCTTAAATATACATTCTTACAGATCAATTGCAATCCATAGTTGACTTAGATGTCGTTTAAAGCTAATTCCATCGCTGGTAGTCGCTTGTCAATTTATGGTACAAGGATAATGCTATCTCTATGAACAGCTTCTTTCAATGAGCTCTTTAATCGGCCACAGAATCACTAACCATCTATGACTTATTATTTCGCAGACCATACAGATCAATTGTGTTTCATGACCTCACTTTTGATGCTGATGCCGTCTGAAACTGGACTCTTTTGCTGTCATCTGCAAATTTCCAATAACAAATGCAATATTGTCTCTGTTAACAGTTGCCTTCCATGAATTCTTTGGCCGTCCTAGTGACATTTTGCCATTGTAGCAGATGCAGTCGCCTAAGTGGTATGCTGACATGCTGCTCAATCACGTATTCCAATTATGCTATTACGAAATAGAATATTAAAAGATAAGCATGACAAACTGCATAGTGTGCAGTTTTCCGTAGTTGTATAAGCTCTAGGGTTTATTAGTCCAGTCAGTCATTGTGTTGACACTGTGCAGCAACCATCTACATCACAGCTGACCGTATAAATTAAGTGTGATCTATGGACTCCCTCAGTTGGCGCCCGTAGCTGGCTCAATCGCTGGATACCGCTTGCCAATTACCAATTCTAAGTTTGATACTATCTCTATCAACAGCTTGTTTCCAATACAAGTCTTAAAATGATAGTTACATCCAAAATCTTGAATAAAGCTTCTCATTATCCATACATCTACCAACTAAAAAGCTCATCTTCCCCAACTGACGAAGAATAAACACACAATGAATAATTCTTTTGTATTCCAAAACCCAAGGAAAAAAACACGAGATCAAAAATGTTTTTGACAAAAAAAAGAAGTGACTACAGTCATTTGGAGCAGTTCTTACTGCTTGTTAAAAGCTTTCATCATACAAGCTCAAAATGTTAAATTAAAATTAAATCTTCATATCTTTTTTACATTCACAAATTCCTTTTTCATCTCCCATAACACTGAAATTATGAAAGATGAAGATGTGGATGCATTTGAGTGCATGCAATGACTTGATTTTCATGAATGTATGCTTACGTTGAATTAAAATTGAAAGAATTTTTTTTTAATATCGTAAAATTTTATTCACAATGAAAAATAAAGAGAAATGAACGAGTTGAATTGGAAGTCATCAAAAAATTTTGATCATCGCTTTTTATTTTTGCTCATGAAATTATAGGAACGGATATGTGAAGTAGAACAAGATTTAATTTGCATGAAGAATCATTAAAATCAATTTTCAAGCTCTTTGTCTTTTTGAAGTGGATTCTTCTGCAGGTTGATCTATTTTTTAAGGGTTATTGCAGTTTAACAAAGAATGCACAAGTTGATGAAGCTTTAGTCATTCTGTTGGAATAATGATCCCGGTAACTAGGAGCGATAACTAGGCCGCTCATTAAAGTACGTAACGTGTAAAGGTAACAAATGCTCGTTTTCCCTTAGCACACTAAAGCTAAGGTAATCCGTGACACTACACTACTGTGTCATGATGAAATCTCAAATTTGGCTAAGACTAGGCTTCAAGTATGCTATCAATAGAGTTCTCATTCTCGGGATTGAATTCCGAGCCCGGTTAGCACAACTTGGAATGATGTCACCATGGAGCCGAGTTGACTTTGAGCCAAATTTGGTTAGTTTCGCCAAGTGGTCTGCTGCTTGGTTTTAAGCATATTGCAATCTCGTCGTCATTCAGCCTTTGATGGGATAAAAGCACAAGTTTGACAAACTATGGAACAAAGCGAGATGGAAAGTCTTTTATTGCATCCTTCCACATGTTTCCTAACATGATTACAGTAACTAAGTAAGTAATGAGCACTGCAAAGAGAAAAAGATTTAAGTGAGCATTGTGTCACGCTCCCAAACAACCCCGGTAGCTCAGTAGGTAGGAGAACTTGAGTTTTAATGGAAAGAGAACAGGTTCGATTCCCACTAAGGCTATGTGGCGAGAAGGGAACTTTTTCACAAGAATCTTAGAAGACCGTTCATTTATTACACTACAGAATACCAAATAGTAAGGTCCTGAACTAGCAGAATTGTTCGAAGGATCGAGCTGTCTTTAGACATTCCCCTTGTGTGGGCCCTCGTGCGACCCAGCCACGGAAGTAAGTAAGTAAGTAAGGTTCTGAGCAATTCTTATTCAGCATCAAGCTTCATCTTCACAAAGAATTTCAAATATCCTCGAATTTCTCAATCACAAACTTTTCATTCAATTCTTCTTCCTATTTACTATAAACTCTCGCTTATCCACCAATGGTTTTTTATAGAAAAATTAAATTTCATGCTTGAGGGCCTAGAACTGATGGACTACTTGGAATTTTCGAGTGAAAAAATATTTCAAGGTAATCATGACGAACAGAATCAATAGAAAGAATTTTTGATTAGTAAGAAAAACAGCTGAATCTCATCTAATCATCTATTCATGGCACAATGATAAGCCAATCCTTTTCATTATACTCAAAATATGTATACTTATATCCAATCTCTATTTAAATTTTTTTGGATATAAAAAGAACTGCTTTTTTTTTTGCTATTACTCAACCGCAGTCGCTTGACGTAAGATATTGTAAATCATCAGAGACATGTACGCAGTGCAATTAGATAAGGCGCGATACTTTGTAGATAAAAATGCGCAAAAAAAAAATCATTGCTATCTTTGTTTGATGTTTGTGCAGACAAATTATGCAAGTTTGTGTCATTACTTCTTGCTGTAATTACAATTAGTGATAAGAACTACATTGTTGATTAGGAAGTGGATGTTTCATGGATAAATTGTGATTCATAAGGTGGTGCGACTTTGTTTGCTGACATCAATGCTGATGTTAATAGATTAGGGGCGGGCAACCTTATTATTCACGGCACACCTTGGTAGCAAGCCTCTATTAAAATTGCACACGACATACGATTCATGGAATTTTCCTAAAATGCTTGACTAGTGTGCCGCAGCACATAGGTTGCCCACAACTGGGATAGAGTGAATATAGTTGGTGGGAAGTAAACATGGCATGAACTACAATAATCCCCTCTACAGATTGAATGCTTTACTTCCTTTGTATTCTTGGAGATTGTCAATTAAAGAGACATCAACAGAAGCAAGAAATGAAAGTAACACAACTAAGTCATAATCATTTATGACAATACTAGTACTTTAAAGCACAGCGACCGAGTGTCACAATGTTGCGAAGCGCATTACGTCGTCGTGATCTGTCACAGTGTCGTCAACGCTACTTCATGTCATGCCGTTAATAGGGCGACGTAGTGGTGCTCTTGTGAACACGATGTGCTGTTCGAGAACAATTTTATCCTTGACGATTAATCTTAAATCTATATTATGCATATATAGTCTCAGGTAGTCACTAGAATACCTTTAATTAGAAGTATGAATCACTAGACGTGAAGGTGTCTTAACAGCACCAAGAAGACTGTTGTTGGCACATTAGTATCATGTAGCAATCATGCCATTCGGACAATATGTTGTTCGGAATGTATCAAACGTTAAGATAGCAAGTTGTCATGCTTCAAAGCAGTTGCTCATAGTTAAATGACAACAGCATGTAATTAGATAATGTAAGAGAGTGGGTTCGATTCCCACTGATTATAGATTGTTCAAATTCCTTCCAATTTCCAAAATAACACAATACATATTCCCTAAAGGCTCCCCAAAAATCGAACAAATCAAATCATTTAAAACAACACAAGCGAACATAATTGGCAATCCAGTTTCCTAAAATAAATAAATAAAATCCCTATCATAACTCCTCAAAATTCCCTTTCATCTTGAAAATAAATAAATTCTTAAGAAAAAATCAGCTCAATCAGAATTTACGATATGTATCCCCAAGCAACATCCAACAGAAAAAAATACAATCGATCCAATTTCTCACGAAATTCTTGTTTCAGCCTAAAAATGGAACTTTGTCTGTTTACATGAAAATTATATGAATATTTTATCAACTTCAAGATTCAAGAGATGAATAAGAAATGAATATTGATACAGTTGCTGACTAATTTTTTTGGATATATTTTTCTGAACTTTTATCAGATGGGAAATGAGATGGCAAATATAAAACAAGAAGAATGATTGCTTTATAATTGTTAAAAGTTCCATTGGAAATTCTGTTTTGAGACTTAATTAATTTTAATATTTAATTGATATTTTAGTTGGAATATAAAATGAATAAACTAGATGCTTGGATAGCATGGATGGGGTAGATGCGAGAAATTGGATACAGACCCGAGCAACACATCGGGTGCAACAGTTTTCTGTGATCATAATGAATGAAGTGTCGCAGTCACTGTCAAAATGTGCCGCAATAACTGTCATAATGTGTTACAGTCACTGTCATAATGTGTCACAGTTAATGTAACAATGTGTCGCAGTCACTGTCAAAATGTGTCGCAGTTACTGTCATAATGTGTCGCAGTCACTGTCACAATGTGTTATAGGCACTGTCATAATGTGTCGCAATCACTGTCATAATGTGTCATAGCCGATGTCATTATGTGTCATAATCAATGTCATGGTGTGTCACAGTCACAATGTGTCACAGTCACTGTCGTAATGTGTCACAGTCACTGTAGTAAAATGTCACAGTCACTGTCGTAATGTGTCGCTCGGGAGATCTTGAAGTTGGCTTGACTAAAGTGTCATGCTATGCCTGCTCCTTAATCCATTCACTCCTTGTTGACCTTGAAAACTATTCTGACAATCGTTCCAGCAAATAAGATTAAAATTTAATAGTCTTCGAATTAGTTCGTCTGGAATTAAAACAATCGTTTTAATATCCTTTTGAATTCAAACACTTAAGAAAGATTTTAATTGAATTATGCCTTAAAGGTACTTAGTTTTTTAAGCAAATCAATTGAAATCGGAGCTGAGATAGAAATTTTAATGCAATTAAAGGATTTGAAGCTTTAAAAACAAAAGAAAATTTTCTTTAAATTATTCAGCATAATTTCCGCCTGAAAACTTCTCCTTTTAATCTCGACTAACTTTAACAGTTCAATTTAATAATATTGGACATGAAAATAAAATTTTGTTATTATTGCTGTAATGTCATCAACATTTTCATTGTCATTTTCATTATAAGTAATTATGTTTAAAGACTTTACATGGCTTTTTTGTGCTTATTTTTTTTGAAATTGCTGTTTTGTATGTTGGCTTTTGAGTGTTCGTGCTTGTATGATTACTTTTATGAATATGTCGAGTAATGGTTTGTGTGGAAAATTCGTTAAAAAAATGTAAACAGTCATTCTAGGTAATTTAAGATAACGGTCATTTGAAATTTGAATTTTTATCGTTAATGAAAATGTGGAAAATTGAATTTTGAAAATAACGGTCATTTGAGATTTGAATTTTGAAAAACGGTGATTTGAAATTTGAATGTTTATCGTTGATGAAATTGTAGAAATTTGAATTTTGAAAATAACGGTCGTTTGAAATTCCAATTTTGATCATCAATGAAAATGTGAAAATTCAAAATTTGACCTTTAATGAAATTTTGAAAATTCAAATTTTTTAAAAAATAACGGTCATTGGAAATTCAAATTTCGATCATTAAAGAAATCCAAATTTAAAATAACGGTCATTTAGAGTTCAAAATTTGATTATTAATGAAATTGAGGAAATCAAATTTTGAAAATACGTTAAAACTTCAAATTTGAAAAGTTTGTTACAAATTTAACTTTATTATTTCCTATTACTAATTAGCCTTTTTCCTAGAAAAAAAAACTAATTAAATCACCAGTATTACATTTTTCTCTGTTAATTATTCCATATTCTCACCTAGAACATAATTTGCCAAAGTTATTTAAACTTTAATTACGTGAATTGGAAAAATTAAAGGAAAACTTAAAGAACTTCAGCTCATGAAAAAAGTTACGACGGGAAAAAAGTACTTTTAATTTTTTTCTAATTTTATTCGCACAATAGGAATTGTGGAAAATGAACATTTTAATGAAGGGGAAGTAAAGGGAATGAATGAAGTTTTTTGTTGTTATTCCTTTCGTGCTTTTAAATGGATTTTTTTTTCTTGCTGCTTGCTTTTATATACTAAAAAGTTTGAATTGAAAATGTGATGGGGAAAGTCAAGGATTTATCACTTTGAATGGATGAATGAGGGGGAATTTATTAGGTTGTAAAGTCTTGTTGATGGAGTATTGATGGGTTGTGTTAACATTTAGAATAACAAGTTAATTATTTAATTTACTTAAATTGTTGAAATTTGAAAAACCGTTAAAATTTGAAATTTGAAAAATCTTTAAAATTTGAATCTTAAAATTCAGCTTTTATTTGAATTTAAAGAATGAAAAAGGAGCAAAAATTTGAATTTAGAAAAATCGTTAAAATTTCAATTTCGAAAATTTAATAAGATTTGAATTATGAAAATCTGTTGAAATTTGAATTTTAAATAGTCCGTTTAAAATTGAATTTTAGAATACATTAAAATTTGAATTTTCAAAAAGTATTAAAATTTGAATTTAAAAAATTCACTAAAATTTGAATTTTAAAAGTTAAATTAAATTTGAGTTTTTAATTTTCCTTTAAAATTTGAAATTTTAAATTCATTAAAATTTGTTTTATTTTAATCTTTAAAATCTATTAAAATTTGAATTTTTAAAAATTTGCAAATATTTCAATTTTAAAATTTGCAAATATTTCAATTTTAAAATTTCATTAAATTTCAATTTCATTAAAAATTCAATATTGAAAATCCGTTTAAAATTGAATTTTAGAATACATTAAAATTTGAATTTATGAAAGTTGTTAAAATTTAAATATTTTGAAAACGTTAAAATTTTAATTTATGAAAATCGATAAAATTTAAAAATTTGAAAGTCGTTAAAATTTGAAATTTTGTTTATCGATAAAATTTTAATTTTTGAAAATTGTTAAAATTTGAATTTCAATTACTCTAGAAATATAAAAATCCCAATTTTTGCCAACAACCTTTGTCTTGCTGCCAAAAAATCAATTACTCCTGAACAATTACAATAAAATTAGGTCACAAGAGACAATAAAAAAGCATGTAAGCCCCTAAAAACACGAAACAATATCCAGAAAATATCCATTGTTATCTCCTTACTAAGTCTCTAATTATCATTCCAAATAGCTTTCATGTCAACATACAGAGAAGCTAATAATATGCTTAACAATCAATAATTATAACAATCAAATAATTAGTGGAAAAGCCTGATAGAAAGTTTAGGATTCTGGGTCACCCACCCGACACAA
Organism: Chironomus tepperi; assembly: GCF_022539635.2. Taxonomy (NCBI): domain Eukaryota; kingdom Metazoa; phylum Arthropoda; class Insecta; order Diptera; family Chironomidae; genus Chironomus; species Chironomus tepperi. The sequence continues at coordinate 908,236 of NW_027226572.1, forward strand.
TTCCGCCCAATTATGTGTGTCACATTCGCCCAATTGGGCCTACTTGGGTGCAACATACCCAATTTCACCCAATTTTGCCCAATTGCACTAAATTTCACTCAATTTTGCCCAATTTCACTAAATTTCACCCAATTTCGCGAAATTGTGCAATCAAAAATATTTGTCATTATTGTGCAACACAAATGGGCCCGATTTTATCCAGTTTCACCCAATTTTGCCCAATTGGGTGAAATTTCTACCAATTATGCCCAATTATATCAAATTTCAACTAATTTCACCAAATTGAATCAAATTGAAAAAATTCAAGATCTAAGATGATATATCTATATAGATATATGATGTATAATAATTAAAAGAAAAATGGTCACTTCCAGACCTAAAAACCAAGATCCAGTAAGATCCAGGTCACTTCCAGATCTTAAAAACAAGATCCATATAAAACTTCCAAAAATTTAAGAACTTCATCTTTTAACGGATTTTCATAATTCAAACCTCATAACGGTCAAAAAAATTCAAAAATGCGCTAAAAAGTTGCTTTGTTGTGTTTTATTAATATGGGTGATTCTCTGGATAAGTCAAATTCGTCTAATTCGTGTCTCAAAAACTAATTCGTCTAATTCGTGTCTAAATGTTCTTCATAGAAAAACATTACTTAAACTTACAAATTAACTAATTGTTAATTTTGTTAAAATATTAATTATAATATCTCAATCTGTCTTTATTTTGTATTGTTAGTCTATAATTCCTGCAAAAATATAAAATCAAAAAATGAATTTTCTCACGGATTAGGAAAAAAGTTTCTCGGAATCACAAAAATTTCAATTTTTCTCTTTAATTAAAGATTTTTGCAGCGTTAAAGAGCAACAAACGATAGTTATAGGTGTAATACACTCGAAATATCAACTCAACTATACTAACAAGTAGAATAAAGTGCAAAAAATTCATGTTGAAAGTCGGAATTTGATATTTTGATTCCGAGAAACCGGCATAAAAATTGGAATATTTAATTAAATAAAGCATGACGGTAAAAAAAGTTGTACATAAATAAAGATCTGCACAGATCCCGTAAGTGTATATAAAGATTGGAGCTATAAAATTGCCAGATTATGAGAAAAATTAGTTCAAAGTCGAAAATTTTGAAAAAATTTATCCAAAGAAACACCCATATATAATTGAATATTTTTATGATTTTGAACCTTTTTAATAAATTTATGATGCTTAATAATATTTTAAAAACCATTTTATTTTTAGAAAATTATTAAATCATTGTAAAGCGAGCGTGAACATAATGTCATATTATTATAAACAGACTGTGGAAATCTGAGTGTCGAATTTCTTCGACACTGATTGTCGAAGGATTCAAAAAAACGTCGAAGGGAGTCGAAATTTTAAATTAATTTTGACCGTTACAAAAATTGATGAAAAAATATGAAAATTTTCCACTAAAATTGTCACATTAAGATTGATTTGAGGTTAATCAACATAAAAAATACTTTATAAAAAAAACTTTTAAAAAAACCTCGTTTTTCGCGTGGAATTAAAAAGTAAAAAATAAATTTTATTTTGTATTGTAGAGAAATTGGTTTGAAAGTTGAGACGACAGATGAATTACAAACAAGCACCTTGATCTTATCGTATAGTTCTACAACTTAAAACGAGGGCGCAAAGCTTTGATGAAGTTCTGTTAACAAGCGCCCTCGTTTTAAGTTGTAGAACTATACGATAAGGTTAAGGTGCATGTTTGTAATTCATGTGTCGTCTCAACTTTCAAACCAATTTCTCTACAATACAAAATAAAATTTATTTTTTACTTTTTAGTCTACGCGAAAAACGAGGTTTTTTTAAAAAGTTTTTTTTATAAAGTATTTTATTTTCAACTTTTTAGTCAAAATATTATTTAATTAGTCAAGTTTGAAAAAACTAAGCTAGACCGATAGGCCAAGCTTCGCTTGGCATAAGTTTGAAGAACTAAGCTAGACCGATAGGCCGCACAGAATCAAAACATTGAATTTTATGAAAGAACACAAAATTATCAAAAAAAGAAAATGCTAAAAGAAAGTTTGCTCAGGCCTAGGCTTGAACTCATGACCTCATGTTTATTAATACCTGTACTCTATCCATTACGCCACCACGACATTTTATTTGTAATAACAAAGTTGGTTAAATTTTTAATATTAATAAAAAGTACTTGTTTCATATTATTATTATTATTTTAATTATCAAGAAATTTATATACCTATTAGCTTTAATATAAATTTGATTTCTGATAATAAAGGAATATAAATAAAGATAATAAAGTCGATACTTTGTATCATGAGGATAAAAACGGAGAATTTTATGTGAAAATGCGTGATGAAAAATATTAAACTCCAAGAAAACATTGAAAAATAGCTTAGAAAAGTGTGAAAATGGAAAATTCTACTTTAAAACATTATAACTTATCAAAAAAGTATGAAAAAGGATTAAAAAAGTACGACAAAAAAAGTTGGAAAATTTGAGACTTGAACCCTTGACCGGTTTGGAATTTTATAAAAATTATCTTTTTTAAGGATTACGTAAAAATTACGTATGTAAAACGTAAGCTTGTTATAAAAATTAATTAATTATAGCATAAAAAAGCCATATTGTGATTAACTAATGCTTGAATATTGCATTGTCATCGAGAACACACATGCATGAAAAATTTCAGCTCGATTGGAGTAATAGAAGTGGTCGAAAAATCGATCGCAAGATTTGACCCGGACAGACAAACAAACAGACAAGAAAGCAAGTTAAGAAAAACGAGGTAAGAGGTAAAAACGAGGTAAAAAATATTAGGTTTTAAAACAGATATTAGCACGATTTTTTTCCCTAATCGTCCCAGGAGATACCGCGTGGAGGTTTCTGTTAAATTCTCCCTTTTTTTTTTTTTTTTTTTTTGTATTTTTTATTATTTTTTTTTGGTTTTTTTTTTGTGTTTTTTTTTTTTTTTGGTTTTTTTTTTGTTTTTTTTTTTTTTTTTTACTTTTTGGGTTTTTTTTTTGTTTTTTGTATTTTTTTTTTTTTTTTGTAGTTTTTTTTTATTTTTTTGTTTTTTTGTTTTTTACCGTTTTTTTAATTTTTTTTTTAACTTTTTATTGTTTTTTTTTGTTTTTTTATCGTTTTCGTGCTCGTTTTTGATTTAAGCGTGTACCAGATGCAGATATATTAGCTTGTTGTTGCTGAATTTCTTTCCGAGCTGTTTGGCTTAAAATGAAACGAGACGACGAAGCACCTTTCTCTGCTTCATTTGCTGCTCTTATTAGATCTTCTTCTAAATCCTCATGATCATCAATTTCGAGAGGTTCTTCGACAATATCTGGCAGGCGCATATTTCTAATAAAAGCTTGTTTAAGACGTTCGCCTTCCTCTTCTAGGCACAACCTTAAGTAAGCTTCTGGATCAGGTGCGTTCATTGCAGCCATTCTCGTATCATTTAATATGCAACTCATGCTAAGTCTCGCACGATTTAATCTAGATAGCCAGTTGTTGTCTGCTGGTGGTATATCAAACTCGTTTGTTCTATAATGATTATTACCACCTTCAGCAATTTGTGGAGCTGTAGAAGCAACAGCAGCTTGAACAACAATAGGCTCATTAGCAGGGGGGACAGCTTCATGATTATTAATGCATTGTTCGCATTTTACAACAAGTTGCATATTAAGTGACTGATCTGGTAACAAATCTAATGTTTTGTAGGATACAGAGCTTTTAACTCCATGATTGCAAGTTGGGTATGCTGCAACTTTTGTTCTATTTTGTCCTGTAAACATGAAGCCATTGCGTAATTTGAATGTTGATTTGGCCGGAACGGCTTCTTTTAATTTTGATAATAATTTTTCAGGGTACGGCTCTTTGCCTTCAACACTTGGATGGTTTTTTGGTAGTAATCGATATACAGGCGGTACACCTTCATGAACAATACAAGAATTTACTTCTTGGATAGTAAACACAATACGGTATGTCTGACTCATAGTAAAAAAAAATTTTCGATGAAAGGTCTTTACTGGTCAAGTTCTAGAATCAGACTGAAGTTGAGGTAAAAAAATTGATAAATTCAAAATTTTTTTTTGTAAAATGTTAAATAGGCATTCCCGATAATGAAAATATATAATTCTGGCAAAATTTGTATAGATTAAACTTTTTAAAAGAAATTTTAAAAAACACCCAGAAAATTTCGCCCAATTGGGCCAAATCTCCCGCAGTTGGGCGAAATTTTCTGGGTGTTTTTAAAATTCCGCCCAATTGGGCCAAATCTCACGCAGTTGGGCGAAATTTTCTGGGTGTTTTTTAAAATTGCTTTCAAAAAGTTTAATCTATACAAATTTTGCCAGAATTATATATTTTCATTATCGGGAATGCCTATTTAACATTTTACAAAAAAAAAATTTTGAATTTATCAATTTTTTTATCTCAACTTTAGTCCGATCCCAAAAGTCGAAAAGATAAGACAAACAAATTTTTCAAAAATATAATTTAAAAATGAATTATGAAATTATCACGATCGGTAACCGGATGAATTTTTATTGCCAAGAAGATAAAATATTATATTCGACATCAAAAGTTCAAAAAAATATACGGTACGTTGATTGTACTGAAAATTCATGCAAGGGAAAAGGCAAAATTAAAAAAAATATCTTCTATAGAACAAACGAAACTGTTCATGAGCACAGCAACCACGAACATAAATATTTGTATGCAAAAGCATATTGTGATCTAAAGAACAAGGCAAAAACAGATCCAAGACCTTTAAGACAGATTCATCAAGAAACACTAAGAACACTTTCTTTTGAGGTTGCCGGTATGTTGGCATGGAGTCATGTGCGTAAGACACTTCAGCGTATTCGCGCTGCTGAAATGCCAGAATGTCGCAACCTCAAAGAGTTTGTCTCTCTTCTTGAAGACAACCAAAGTGCTGTGTTTACAAAATATGGTAAACTGAGAGACACAACATTTTACTGTGGATCAATCAATGAAATTCCGCTATTTGCCAATAAGGAGTTGGTAAAGCATATTCCACATGATTTTGACATGTATGTTGATGCGACTTTTAACGTGTGTCCTTTCAAGTCACACCAACTTTTAGTCGTTATGTGTGAAATTGATGGTCGCCCTCGTCCATTTGCCTACGCAATCATGACTGCGAAATCACAAAACCAATATGCTGCTGTATTCACTCTCATTGATAAGGCTGTTCTATCGTTCGATGGTGTTGAGAGAAAACCCATAACTGTAACCTGTGATTTTGAAAAAGCGATGCGTCGAGGTTTGGCAGAAGTATGGCCTGAAATTAATTGCTTTGGATGCAATTTTCATTTCTGCCAAGCTCTCAGACGCAAAGCTTCTTCAATTAGACAGTTATCATGCAAAATTTCTGGTAACTCCCAACACCATCAAACATTAGCCATGTTCATGAGACTTGGACTTCTCCCACTAGATCGAGTAGAAATTGGAATCAATTCGCTTATACAGCACATTAATAGTTCAGTTGTACTTTCTCGAGATTTTTGTTTGTTCGTCGAATACTTTAAACGCACCTGGGTCCAGCGGTTCCCAATTAAGGAATGGTGCGTTTCCGACAGAGCTCGACGAACAAACAATCATCTCGAAGGGTACAACAACTATATTAAACAAATAATCAGCGTTAATCCAACACCATTTACATTCCTTGACTCTCTCTTGTCTCTGGCTTATGATGCAAGCTCTCAGTTATCTTCTCATTTATTAAATAATCCTCCAACTGTGGATAGAAGTAAAATCTCAAAAAGATTAAAAATCGCTAAGGAAGATCTAATTAATAACAAGATATCGGAACTTCAATTTTTGGAAAAACTAGCAAAAAAATAAAATTGATATTAAGTTAAAAAAAAACCATAAAATCCAAAAAAACTAAAAAATAAAAAAAAAACTACAAAAAAAAAAAAAAAAAAATACAAAAAACAAAAAAAAAACACAAAAAAATAAAAAAAAAAAAAAAAAAACAAAAAACCAAAAAAAAAAAAAAAAAAAAAAAACCAAAAAAAAAAATTAATAAAAAATACAAAAAAAAAAAAAAAAACAAAAAAAAGGGAGAATTTGATAGAAACCTCCACGCGGTATCTCCTGGGACGATTAGGGAAAAAAATCGTGCGAATATCTGTCATAATAAAAACTACACAATTGGGCAAAATTGGGCGGAACTATACAATTGGGCGAAACTACATAATTGGGCAAAATTGGGAGAAATTACACAATTTGGCAAAATTGGGCGAAACTATACAATTGGGCGAAACTTTGCAATTGGGCGAAACTACACAATTGGGCGAAATTGGGCGAAACTATACAATTGGGCGAAACTTTGCAATTGGGCGAAACTACACAATTGGGCGAAATTGGGAGAAATTACATAATTTGGCAAAATTGGGCGAAACTTTGCAATTGGGCGAAACTACACAATTGGGCGAAATTGGGCGAAACTATACAATTGGGCGAAACTTTGCAATTGGGCGAAACTACACAATTGGGCGAAATTGGGAGAAATTACATAATTTGGCAAAATTGGGCGAAACTTTGCAATTGGGCGAAACTACACAATTGGGCGAAATTGGGAGAAATTATACAATTTGGCAAAATTGGGCGAAACTACACAATTGGGCAAAATTGGGCGAAACTATACAATTGGGCGAAACTACACAATTGGGCGAAATTGGGAGAAATTACACAATTTGGCAAAATTGGGCGAAACTATACAATTGGGCGAAACTACACAATTGGGCGAAATTGGGAGAAATTACACAATTTGGCAAAATTGGGCGAAACTATACAATTGGGCGAAACTACACAATTGGGCGAAATTGGGAGAACTTACACAATTTGGCAAAATTGGGCAACATTGGGCGAAATTACAAAATCTAGTAACAAACTCAACGACTGATAAGAAGGCAAAAAAGTATTTTTCAGAGATCGAAGTTGTTGCGAAAAGTTCACTTCACTTCGCTAAAATTTCAACCGGTTTCAAGTCGTCTAAAGTGAACACGAAAAAATCGATTCGGTTTCGCTTAGACTAAAGTAAACATGTTTTTGTTTACATTTACACGCTTTTTACACGCTTTTATTGGACTTGTTATTTGACTTGCTCTGTCTATCCTTCTGTCTGTCTTTCTGTCACGTTTAAAATTTGTGACCCTTTTTTCGACCACTTCTACTAGTCCAATCATGTTGATTTTTTTATACGTGTTTGTTCCGGAGGGCAATTTGATAATTGATCCAGTGTCAATTATGTATATTTTTAATTTACATTAACCAGACTTTTTATCGAACTGGAAATTAATTCATATGATTAACTAGACATCGATTAATAATATGAATTATATTGATATTGTAATATCAATCTGTTCAGGATATTTAAGTAAGACACAAATTATAACAAGTGATTTTCTCGCGGATATTCTTTGCAAAAATTTGAATTCCAAAAAAACCGTTACATTTAAATCTTCAAATATCCGTTAATTTTATTGAATTTCAATAACCTGTATGTTACTGGATCTTGATCAACTGTGTAAATATGGTCTTGGATATTACAGTTGTTTAGTTTTATATATTGCTTTCGAGCGGAATTCCAGCCAGATCCTAGCATTATATACATCATGATCAAACTCGAGAATTGTGCACATATGAAAATATGTTGTCGTTACTGTAAAATTATACAACTATGATCTTATAACAGTCGGGTGAACGATGCGAAGCGAAGTGGAGTCCGACACTCCTGTGACCTAATAACAATGAATTCGTAAAAATTTTCCAACACGTAAGAAAACTGTACATTTCTGTTGATTGTTTCAAAGAAAAATGTTGGAGCAAAGGAAAAAATAAAAAAACGAAAAAAAAAAAAATTTAAAAAACACGCTTAAAAAAAACTAAAATACTTAAAAAAAATGTTCTAAAAAGTAGTAAATAAAAAAAAAAAATCACGCTTCTTAAACAGAGCTCGAAATCAATATGGTTTAAGTCGACTCGTGTCGACTCGACTCGACTCAAATGTACTCGACTTTAAGTCGACTTGAGTCGATTCGGATTTTTTTGAGACGACTCAAGTCGACTCGAGTCTTTTTCAAATTTTTAATTCTTTTTTGATTTTTTATGCAAGATACTTACAAAAAATAAATGAAATAGGAATTTCTCCAGCTTTTTACAGAAAAAAATTTATAAAAAGTGTATAAATCTCTTAATTTATTTATTATTTGTTATTTTTATTATAATGTTTTAAAATTAAGGAAAATAATCAATTGATGACTATTAGTTATTTATTTTTTGAAAGTTTCTTGCATCAATCAAAAAAGAATAAATAAACTTGAAAAAAGTTGATTTTTGTATATAAATACATACTTCACAAGCGCAATCAGAAATTAGTTTGATTAAGAAAAAATAATTTTTCTTGGCGGCTTGAAGTCGACTCGGAGTCGACTTCGAGTCGACTTGAAAAAAATAACTCGACTTGAGTCGACTCGAAGTCGAGATATTTTCACCAAGTTTTACGTACAAGCAATCAAGGACACGCTCATGTTACGTAAGCTTCAAGAGAAGTCTAATTACAAAATCCATCACAGCACAGAATCTAAACGATAAGCAAAAAATCAAGTCTCTCAAAATAAAAAAAAATATTGAGTTCCATGCTTATGCCGAGCCATCAGAAAAAACAACAAGCAAGGCAACTCATCAATTATACAAGAAAAGTTTAATCAGCAACAGCTGTTCAACAAGATCAGCTATACTAAGAAACTCAGAAGTTTAAAGAAAAATTCCAGCATCGAGGAAGCATTAAACCAATACTACAGTTTCGTCGATCAAGCCGAAAAACTTCCAAATGAAGGTTCTACAGGACTATTATTTAATCCCATGTTGAAGTATGGCAACGCTAAATCACATCCAACTACGAAAAAGCCAGTTCAATAATGAAATAGTATCTAACTTAGTGTATAAGAACAAAAATCCAAAAAAAATTTATTTTTTTTTCACTTGGCAATTTTTTAAATTTTTTGTGCTTTTAATATCAAGACATTACAAAATTTTATACATTAAAATAAGTAAATCTCCAGAGTTGGTGTCAAAATAATATTTATTGAATTGTAAAACAAACTACTTTTGACTTAGAATATGGGTATTAGATAGGGGAAGGTCCTGCTTAAGTTTCAGATCGGTTACTTCCGGTGTGGGAACTGACCAAAAAACTAACTTCTTGAGTGCAACTTTTTGCAGGAAGATACACGTAAAGTACGAAATATTCTTCTCAAGGTGAGAGTTCAAATCCTACCAATGACAACTTAATATTAAACTTTTTGAACTGAGTTTAATATACTCAATTGACCAAGTTTGACATTTACTAGCCTTTGAATTACCAGTTACTTACCAAACCAGAACTAGCCTTTGGAACTTGACATAGGGACGACTAATGACATATTTGGAACGTTCCATTTGACTAGACATATGTACAGTACTTATGTCTAGTTAATGTCTAGTCAACCATAACCGTTTAACGTACACGGAATTTGACAAAAAAAAATTTATGGGTGGATATGAATTTATTTGTTAATTTAATTATTTTGGAAAAAGCAGAATTACACGTTCGAAGCTGTCATAAAAACATTTTGGCAAGTCACATAGTAACTAACTAATGCACTTTGGCAAAAGTCGTTAAGTGCACACCATTCATTGCATATAAATATATTAAAAAACTGCAGAAAAAAATTGTCTTATAAAAGTGATTTCTGATTGCACTTGTGATATGGTTTCATAAAAATTTCTTTACAAATCAACTTTCCATATAGTTTAGTTAAAGTCTAGTTAATGTCTTGTTACATTGTCAAGTCATTTTTGGCAAGATAAATGGCTAGTCGAATCATGTCTAATACTAGATATTGACTAGCTGTGTCCACTCGGGTATATAATAATAACATTTTTATTAAAAGTTTATTTGAATTATTAATTTATTCCTTTATATGAGTTGTTAAATTCATTTGCAATTTAACGTACCTATATTTTTAATTTAAATATTATTGTTTTGTCTTGGTTTAATTTCATAAGCTTTAAATAACTATTAAGTTTATTTCTCAATTTAAAGAAAACGCTAGCTGACTGGCTTAGAATAAGCAAGATGATTTTACAAAAGTAAAAACGTTTTCCTGCTATTCGCAAAGAAATCCAATTGGGTGAAATTAGTTTAAATTTGATATAATTGGGCATAATTGGTAGAAGTTTCACCCAATTGGGCAAAATTGGGTGAAACTGGATAAAATCGGGCCCATTTGTGTTGCACAATAATGACAAATATTTTTGATTGCACAATTTCGCGAAATTGGGTGAAATTTAGTGAAATTGGGCAAAATTGAGTGAAATTTAGTCCAAATGGGCAAAATTGGATGAAATTTAGTGCAATTGGGCAAAATTGGGTGAAATTTAGTGAAATTGGGCAAATTTGGGTATGTTGCACCCAAGTGGGCCCAATTGGGCGAATATGACACACGTAATCGGGCCCACTTGGGCGGAATTGTGTCGGGTGAGTGACCCGCCCCCGAAGTTTAGGTCACAATTTCTACTATTTTTTTTTTCGCAATACCCGTAAAAGTTAAATAGAGCAGCAATGTATAAAGTCTCCCGAACATAGAAATTAGTATTCGTACATACGGGTAGTAAATAACAATTTTTCATGCTAGAACATATTTTTGTGCGGTGTATTAGATTTAAAAGTTATGATAAAAGAAATATGAGTGCGAGTGGCGGAAAAAAAGTGTTAATAACGGTTGGGGCTTATAATGTTGATTGCCGTGAACTTTGTGTGGTTATGATGTTGATGATGGTTGGCACTTTTTTTTGTCAATAATTTAAGAATGTTGAAAGAAATTAATTGAATTTTGTTAGTAAATTCTAGTTTTATTTAACAGTTAAAAGCTTAAAGCTGAAAGCTCAAATCATTCAAAACCAAAAAATTTCAAATACTTTGAAGTATATAAAACATAGAAAAAAGGTGAAAATTGAAATTATTCAAGTTGTTAAAGTTCAAATTCTACAAAACCGTTAACGTTTCAATCTAATAAAACCTTACTAATTCAAGTTTTGAAAAAAAAATCAAATTTTACAAAACAACCAAAATTCAAATTTTAGAATTATCTAAAATTTTCAAAAATATCTAAAATTCAAATCTTGCAAAACTGTTAAAATTCAAGTTCTACAAAACCAATTAAAATGATTTTACAAATTCTTTAAATTAAAATTTTATAGATTATAAAAATGTCAAATTTATCTTTTAAAATTTAAATTTTTTTAATCTTTTAAAATTCAAAATATCCAAGTTTTGGTTTATTACAATTGAATTTAATTCAAATGAAATAAAATAAAAATTAAAATTTTACAGAAACCGAATTCAAATCTCACAAATCAATTAAATTTCAAATTTCAAAAAATGGTAGAATTGAAATTTTTCAAAACCGTCAAAATTTAAGGTTTATGCAATCTTGAAAATTCTGTTAAAGATCGAATTTAAAAAAAAAATCTAGTTTAAAAACCGGTAAAATTCAAATTTTTTAAAAATATTAGAATTCGAATCTCACAAATCAGTTAAAAATCAAAATTTTCGAAACTAGAAAAATTCAAATCTCAAAAATACGTCTATAATTCTCACAAAAATTACAACAAACTAAAATTGAATGATTTTTCATTCTGAGTAGAAAAGCTCAAAAAACTTCGTTTAACTTCCAAAAAAGCTCTATAAAATATTCAACAGCAAAAAATAAAGAAAAAAATCCATAAAGCACAGGCACAGGCACACAAAAAAAGGACGTAAGACTGAAGTAAAAGTACATAAAACCATCAAAAAAAAAAAGTCTATTTTTAAATCCATTTTCTCGCTGTTTATTCGCATCACTTCATGATTTTGCAACATCACCTTTACCTACATCATCCATGAAACTCACTCATTCATTGAATTCATTCATTTATTCTCCGAATAAGGCAGCACTTCTTGTTCCTTTTTTCGTCCTCAACTTCACTCTCATTCTCAGCAAACCAAAGAAATGTTCTTCGGGAAAATTGCATGCTGAAAAACTTCGGCACAATGCTGATAAAGGTTCTCAGCACGAACAGCACGAAGCATGCTCTCTCACGCTCTTTTCATGCTGTATGTTCTTTTCTCAATTTTTTTTTTTTTTTTTTTTATCATATTTTGACTCTTTTTGCCGTGTTCGTGGGCATATAAAAGGAATAACATGGATTTGTTTTGCTACAGTTTTGCGATACTCGCTTTTGCGGAAAGGCTCGATTTGGCGAAATTGTAAATTTAAAGTTTAATAAAATATATGTCAAAATAATTCAGTGTGAAGTGAATTAAAGAAAAATTAAATAATTTAAAATTTAAAAGGTAAAAAATAAAAAAGAAAAAAAAGGAATTAAAAAATAAGAGAGAAATTTTTGTGTAAAGTTCTGCAATTGATGGATTAAAAAAGAAATTTTTGTGGTGAATTTTAGTTGCAAAAATTCAAAAAAGGAAAATAAAATTCGTATGTAAAAAATTTAAATTTTTTCTTGTTGGTTCTTTGTGGTCGAAATGTGGCACAGAACCACAAACTTCATGTCCAATATTTTTTTTAGATATTTTAATCAATTTGAAAACTTTTTGCTAATTAAAAATGATCGTATGTACAATTGGTGCATGCTACGGCATATCCTTCATTGATTTTTAGACTTTTTGTACATCGAGGTTGTGTTTGGGTTGAAAAACATTTGAAAATATTTGCAGATTTTGTGTTTTGATGCAGCTTTCATGTGGGAATTGAATTAGATTTAAAATTGAATATTTTGAATTTTTTTGTGGATTGATTTGACAAGATTGACCGAGATTAGGATTATTCTGATTTTATAAAATTAAATTTAATAAGAATATTAATATTTTAGTTTTGAAAATGTTTAAGATTAAAAATGAATATTTTTAAAATTTTGGAAATTTGAAAAATTTTGGAGATTTGAAAAACCTTAGAAAGTTTTTTAAAAACGTTAAAAATTTTAATAATGTTAAAAATTTTTAGTTGTAAAAAATGTTAACATTTTAAAATTTTTAACATTTAAAAAATGTTAAAAATATTCTTACTTTAAGAGTTCATATTTTTTGAAAAATGTTTTAAATTTGAAGAATTTTCAGGAAAAACTAATAATTTTAACATTAATTTAATATTAAAAATATTAGTTTTTTTATAAAGTTCCTCAAGATTTAAACATTTTTCAAAAAAAGTAAATTTATAAATTTAGAATATTTTTAACATTTCAAATTTTTATTATTATTTTAACTCTTAACATTTTTAAAATTTTTAAGAATTTTCAAATTTATAAGATTTTTCAAATTTTTAAGTTTTTTTCAATTTTTAAAGATTTTTCAAATTGATCAAATTTTTAAAATTGTCAAAAAACATTTTGATTAAATTTAGAAAATTCTTCAAAACTTAATTATTAAAATTTCTCAACTTAAAAAAATCGTTACTGCAAAATTCTCTATTTTTGTGAAAAAGCAGTTCAAATCGACGACAATGCCTAACCCTTCATCCCCCAAAACTAATCCATTACATCCAACCAAAAAAAATTCAAATGATTTACTTAATTTACGCGACACTTAAATTATTTTATATCCACAAAAAAGGCACTTTGTTTAGAATAAATATTACTTAATTTTATGAGTGTTAACAAAAAAATCACGACTTCTTCAACAAAAAAAACTATGCAAAACTATTTTAGTGCCTTTTCCAAATGGCTAGATTAATGCAAATAAATTAGAATTATTTCACTTAACTGTTTAACTGATGAAAGAAGAATTTTATGATGAATGAGCTGAGCTTTTAGGAATGTCAATTTCTAAATTAACTTAGAAGCAGAGACTAAAATTTATGAAAAATAATCTTTGATGAAAAAAATCATTTTTTTCGATGATTAAAAAAATCACGATTTTTTTCATCATACGTTAATCACACGTAAAATTTAATCACGTAAGCTTAATCACTACGTAAAATTTAATCACGCAGGGCAAAAACACATGGTTTAAAAATTTTCTCAAAAGATTTGTGTCAATCAAGATGAAAATTTTGAAATTTTTTTAGCTCTAATATTGCATTAAACTAAAAAATTATAAACTATTATATGTTATTTAGCTATTTTAAGTAAATTAAAGTAGTTTTTGGTGCTTAAATAAGTTAGATTTGTGAAAAAGAACAATGAAGTTTGGTATTTTTTTCATGGAGAAACAAAAATAATTCCATTAAAAAACTACACAAATATGAAGTTGAAATTGGTTAATCTAACTAATTTAAGCACCAGAAAACTATTCTAATTTACTTAAAATAGCTAAATAACAAGTAATGGTTTATAATATTTTAGTTTAATACAATAATAGAGCTAAAAAAATTCAAAATTTTCATCGTGATTGACACAAATCTTTTGAGAAAATTTTTAAACCATGTGTTTTTGCCCTGCGTGATTAAATTTTACGTAGTGATTTAGCTTACGTGATTAAATTTTACGTGTGATTAACGTATGATGAAAAATCATGATTTTTTTAATCCTCGAAAAAAATGATTTTTTTCATCAAAGATTATTTTTCATAAATTTTAGTCTCTGATTAGAAGGAAGTAATTGCATGTTTTATGAAAATATGAAATTTGCTATGGACCCATATGTTAATTGAAGGGATTTGGTGGGGGAATTTTGATATTTTTCTCTAAAAGTTATAGCAAAATTGAGGAATTTGGTCCAAAACTTAGAAGGTCAACACCCAACCCCTCCTCCTCTTTTTTGACAAAAATTCGTTAAATTTCTAAGATTAAGTATGGAATCAAGTTGACTTGAATCGACTTTTCAATCCAAAAATTCGAGTTAACTTTGAATTTTAAATTTACATCAAAAAAAGTCACAAAAATCTCGACTAAGAAACTGAAAAAATTCTCATTAAAAAGAAATCGAAATTTTTTCATTTTTATTTCCAATTTTCACAATTGAAAAAAAGGAGGACATAAATTTAAATTACTCATGTATGTGGTCCTGCAAGACTCATGCATACACTATGCACATGATGATAAATGTATTTACCTATAAATTATAGACTTCAATATCATCATGTATGGTTGGATGCAAATAAATTTTAATAAATGTTATCAAATGGCACAAAAAGCAATAAGATAAAAAAAATTGAGAAATGAGTTAAATATGGAAAGGAAATTTATGTTAAATAGCTTTTTATGGTCGATTCTTGACTTCTAATTTGTTTTATTATGAGAGAATTTTTTATATTCTTAAGTCCTTGACTGGCTTTACAATAATTTTCTCGTTTTTTTTTATTGCAAAATAACACATGGCATGGAATTATTTTTTCATTTTTATTTAGTTATTGAGTGGATATGGAAATGTTTTATTGCTGTTGGAGGCTTTTTATGAGAAAACATTGCGGGGATGGCCTGCTTTGAGCTGAGCTGAGCTGAGCTTTTTTCTCATTAAGAAATTAAATTATTTTTGATAAATTGATCCATGCCAGCATGGAAATTTTTCGTTTGGATGTCAAGTACAATTTAGATGTTTGGATTTTAATCCAAGGGAGGGAAATTTGTTTTTTACAAATTATTTAAAATTAATAAATTCATACTTTGGCTTTGACGATAAAACTATAATAAAAATTCAAAAATTTAATGATTTACGATGTTTTTTTAAAATTTTAAAAACTGAAAAATTAAAAAAAACTTTAATTTTAAAAATTACGAAAATTATTTTTTCAAAAAATTAAAACATTTAATTTTAAAATTTTGACCATTTTTAGAATTGTTGAATTAAAATTCGATTTTTAATTTTCAAATTTTAATGAAAATTCAAAATTTAACTTAAACAAATTAACAAAAAGTTTGATTTATCAAAGCTTAAACGAATAAAATTTGAAATTTTTGAAGAATTAAAAATTCTAAAATTAGAAAATTTAAATTTTTCAAAATATTATGTTTTTAAACATGTTGATAAATGAATTTTGAAAGTTAAATTTTAATAATTTGGAATTTAGAATTTTTAAAATTAATTTTTAATAATTTTGAACAATAAACTTTTGAAAAATTTGAATTTATAGTTTTGAATTTGAAAAATGAAATAAAAGTTTTAATTCAATCATATTTCTTAAATTTAACTTAAAATGTTCAAAAATAAAAATCATTAAAATTTCAAAAAAATTTTTGACGCACATTTCCCATCTAAATTTTTATCTCATAAACACAAATTTTCTTTCCATTTAAATCTTCCACCCACAATGCCTCACACAAAAGGGTTTCCTTCCGTGATAATTTTTCCTTTATTATATTTGTATTCATCTCAAATGTCTGTCAAAATAAATAAAAAATAATTTTCTCAATGAGGCACTTCGATAAATGAATATTTAAAATAAAAATGAAGGAATAAAAAGCACACAAAACAGATCGTGATAGGCAGCTGTTAAGGTTTTTTTGACTCTTTTGTTTGTGAAAAATGATTTGAATTTAAATTTTTTAAGAATTTTGTTGTCTTGTGAAGATTTTGTCAGGTTTTAAGGTATAAAATTGAGTAATTTTGAAGCTAAGGATGAAAATAAAGACATTAGTCCCTTTTCTGAGGATATTAAGACTTCTTTAATCTGAAATGTAGTCCATAAAAGTTAATTACTTAGAATTTCTTATCAATTTCTTATTCCATTAATGTTAATTAACTACTATTAACTTAAATTTTGATAACAATTTTTAAGACTGACTTGAAAGTGTATTTTGGGTCTTGATTCATTGTCTTATCAGTCAATTAAAGCTAATTTGCAGTTGGACAAGAATTTTTTGAGGAATTTATAGAATATTGCATTAAATTTAAGATTTATTTTTAACACTTTAGACCATTGGTGGACAATCTGTGTGCAGGGGTACACTAATGTGTCGCCGAAAAATCTTGGACATGCTATAAACCGTATGCTGTGTACTATTTCGGTAGAGGCTTACCATCGAGTTGTATAACGAAGAATAAAAGGTTATTCACTGCTTTAGGTTTATTAAAGTTAAAAATAGAACTCGACGTCGACTTTTTCATACAAAATCCAAATCGAGACTTCAAGTTCTGGATAAAAATGTCATGATATGGGACAGCAGCGTACTCATACAATTAAGAGATGGGAGTATGGGGGTAAACCCCCTATTTTCTACAATTTGCTATCAGATTCCCTCTCCTCTTTCTTTCATAATCTTCTGGCTAACCCATTAATACGATCAAAATCAATCGAAAACCCAAGCAGTGAACTCAATTGCGGATCTGACGCTATAGCACCGTCCCGACTGTTTTTTGTCCAATTTGACGTAAAAAATTAGATTTGTAGGGTCAATCTGTTCGATAAACATGCGTTAAATTTGATATGAAACGACTCTTTTGTATTACAACTAGAGTTCATGTCAGTTCTCAATCTCCAATTATTCAATACCTTATAATATATCCAATTCCAGTTTAACAGAACAAATCCCCAATAAAATCCCACAAAAATCAAAAAATTAAACAAACATTGACTTTCAATTTCCACTCAATTGTTCGGTCCATCCACAAAAAGAAATCTTTTTTTTTCCTACAAACCTAAAACATTTTTACTGTTACAATTTGAAACTTCAACATTCTATTATTTTCTGCATTCTCATGCTTAGTTGCAGAAAAAAAACTTTTATTCTGATCATTGTATGTTTTCCGTCAAAACTTTTACTGAGTAGTTTTATTAAATGTGTAAAATTTATGTTGAACAAGTGTAGTAAAATAAGGAATGTCTACATATTGGACGAGAACTAGTTTTTTTACATAAAAGGAAAAAGTTGAACTTCAAAGGAATTTTTATAAAGTTATATATGAAAATAGTTTATGTGCAACGAGCTGAATTATGGGGATGAGTTGGCGATGATGTTGAAATTGTGTCATGGAAAAGAGAGTTTTTGGAGGAATTCTGCTGGTAGTTTGTTGAGTATTTAGAGGAGAAATTTAGTTTTTTTTTAAGAATTTTAAGTCTGAAGATTAAGAAATAAGACCCAGAATTGTTGAGGCGTTCATAAATTGCATCCGACACAATACTACACAATCCTATTGCAAGAATGTGTAAAATACTGCAAGAACGTAGCTGATGCGTTGCCAAAACTTAGCCAATTTAAGGTTTGATGGGCAAACCACCCTCTGCATATTGCATAACCCAGAGAATATGCATACAATGTACTTAACCACTTGTGTGTCGCAGATCACAAAAATTGATTTAACGTCGCTAGAACAGCAAAAAAGCCCTTGAATCCAACTAGACTTTCCCAGGGATTGTAACCTGGTCGTTAGGATCGATTGGTCGATATTCTAACCTAGTGATCATCATGGTAAGCCTGGATCTAAATCGCATGCGGTTTATGACATTTCCAAGAAATTTTGGGGACTCGATAGTGTGCTTCGGCACTGCAGTAGCCCACTACTGCTCTAATCACTACTTAAATACATATTTTCTCATACAAAACTTTGGATTTGGATACCCTTAGCCATAGTGCCATGTCCATGCACAGGCTTCTCTCTCTTCTTTCTCATATCCCACATTGATGCTAAACATGACAACTAAAATTCCATAATTTACCTCAAATTCAATGCTAATTTAAAGCTCACAGTCATAAGCACCCTTCAAAAATCCACACAATCCAAAACTTAATCAAATTTTTAAACAAACATACATTTTTCTACATTTTCCGAATCCCACATCAATCAATTTCCAGTATGAAAATCAATCACGCTTCACCAACCACAAGAGCTATCCTTTGTGGTCAATATCAAGTCAAAGATGACAGATGGTTATTGTATTGGAACTAAAAAATGGTTATCATTGTCGACAGTAATTGACTATTCGAATTCAAATAGGGTACTTTTTGGGAGATCTGTTGATATGTATTGGATGTGACATGCTTTGGGTATCGGCTTTATTGTTATGGAAATTTTTGAATATTTTGAGGTTAGAAAATTGTCTAATTTTCTCAATTTTCATATTTTTTGGGGATTTGGAAACTTTTTTAAGCTCATAAAAATATGAATTTTTTGGTCCTATATATCGCATCCATATAATCAACAATATTCCCATATGAATTTTCCCAATTAAATCTTATCGAAAAATTTAGTTTTGTGACTCATCAAATTTAAAAAAATGCCATAATTTATTTAGAGAAGATTAATTTTACCCAATCTACATCTGCTCATGTACGAAAATTTACATATTATGGCACATATCTGTTTGTCTAATGTATCTAACAAGTATTTACATAAAGTATCAGGGATTTATCTTTGAATCAACATGAATGTTATGAAAATTATAGCTTAAAAGATAAACGTATGTTACAAAAGCCATTAATTTTAAGTTAATTAAGGTTCTCTGATACTTTTTTTACAATATTTTGCTTTGTGGTAATTAATACGGTTGTTATAGAAAATGAGTAGGGGATAATGTTTTGATAAATTAAGTTAAAGTTGCTATTTTTAGGAATTTTAAGAGAATTATTAGGATTTATCTAGTTCTATTTTAATATACTTTAATTTGAAAAAAGAAAAAATTCAAATTTAAACATTTCTTTGAATTTTAACTTTTAATTCTTTAATTTTTAATAATAAGTTTCAAACTTAAAATTTTTGAAAAAAAAATTAAAATTTTCATATTTTCAAATTTTCAAAATAAGAGTTTAAAACTTTCAAATTTATAATTTTCATAGTTTTACATGTAGAATTTAAAATTTAAAATTTTCGAATTTAAAACTTAAAATTTTCAAAATCTCAAATTTCTCAATTTTCAATCTTAGAATTTAGAGTTTGAAAATTTTAGATTTAGAATTTAAATTCTTCAATTTTTAATTTCACGTTTCAAATTTGAAATTTTAAGTTCTAAATTGTATGAATATGATTTGAAAATTTGAAATTTTGAAAACTATAAATTTGAAAGTTTTAAATTCAAAATTTGACAATCTGAAAATTTGAACAATTCGAATTTTTGTTTTTTTTTAAAATTTTTTATTTTTGTTGAAATTTAATTTTCAATATTAAATTCCAAAAGCTTTTCAAATTTTTAAAAACTTAAATTTCATTAATTGTTCAAATAAAAACTCTCAATTAAGACCATTTTTCATTGAAATTTG